>NC_134689.1:275461855-275778522 GCF_050947455.1 Rhinoderma darwinii
GAAGCATATTGCGGTTAAATATTACTGATGTATTGTTTAAACTGATGATTGATTTATAGTCCTCCTGTACGAATTTATGGAAAGGGCTTATGATGTTACATAGTTACATAGTTAGTACGGCTGAAAAAAGACACATGTCCATCAAGTTCAACCAAGGGAAGGGAAAAGGGAAGGAAAAATTTCTACACATAGGAGCATGTAATGTGGTGTTTGTAGGACCATGTAATGTGGTGTTTGTAGATGCAGATAGGGAAGGATACGTTAACACTGCCTAATAGCACGGGGCCTTCCCCGTTACTCTTTGGTGCCACGAGGAGGGCATGATTCGGCAATGGCCTATATGTCATCTCGCATTGCCGATACAATTTACTGTTTATATGTTAGTTCTGTCGTTTATGTTTTCAACGCCGTATTTAGGCGAAATTATACTCATTTATGAATGCAAATGTCTAAAAAGTCATACAGTGCAAAGAAGGTGGGGAAAGGTAGCTAGGGAAAGTATATTGGTATTATGCAGGAGTCGGGAGCCATCTTCCCTCCAAGGCAGACATAGTTTCCGGGTCCACTAATGGCGTCTATACAGATCGTGTCTTGGAATGTACGGGGGCTGGGCACCCAGAGGAAAAGGGCGGCCATTTTTGCATGTATCCGTAAATGTAATCCCTCTATAATATGTCTGCAAGAGACGCATTTAATCCCAGACAAAGCGAGATTATTGCGTAGACCTTGGATCCAATGGTCTTCACACTCTTTTCATACGTCCTACTCCCTGTATTGTATCTGTATTAATTCACAAATCTCTGAGGTGGGAAGCGGTCAAACTTAAAGTGGATAAGGAAGGTAGATATGTGTTTATACATGCTTACATCGACACTATACCATTTGTATTACTGGGCCTATATGTTCCTCCTCCGGCGAATACACAGATTTTGCATGAGGCTGCCGCTTATCCACAAGCTACGGTACTGGGCATGGGGGACCTTAACATGGTCATGGATCCCAAATGTGATAGATTTAGAGGGGAAGTGGATTTTGGGGCTGCATCGGTCGCTCCAACAGAGTTGAATTTGCTATTTCAAGAAATGGGTTGGATAGATATATTTAGGCGCAAACATCCGAATGTAAAGGTATACTCATGTCATTCTATCGGTAGGAATTCCATGTCCCGTATAGATTATATCTTTGGGAACGCTCTAATGGTTCCGATGGTAACGGATATTTCTTATGAAGTAAGGGGAGTGTCAGACCACTCTCCGATGGTAGCGCGATTCAATCACCCAGGGCCTGTGAGGATTGGTAGCTGGAAAATTCATCCATTCTGGCTCACCCTGATAGGGCCGCAAGATCGCATACCAGATCAATTGGAGGTTTTTCAAGATACCAATAACTCGTGTGATAATCTTAATATTTTATGGGATACCCTGAAGGCCTACTTGAGAGGCTGCTTGCGATCTACAATCTCCTACATAAAAAGGGAAGCGGCAAAGGAAGAGGGTCAGTTGGCACAGAAATGTAAAACATTGGAGGGCGAATATATAGAAAACCCATCGGAAGCAAATAAACATGCATGGCTGACGATGGGCCTTAAATACTTATTATTACTACAAGAGAAAGCGGATAGGAAACTGTTTTTTGCTCGGCAAACCTATTTTGAATTGGGAAACCAATCAAGTAAATTGCTGGCTCATTTAATTCACCACAGCTCTCAGAGCTCAGCAATACTAAAGATTAAGGACAGTCAGGGCCGTGAGTTGACTGATACCCCTAGTATAGCGGCCCGATTCACCCAATTCTATAGGGACTTATACTCCTCCCAGTCTACGTATGATTGGTCCGAGTGTGTATCATACTTGGAGGAATTGAATTTTCCACAGTTAGATGTGGCAGGCAGGGATATGTTAGAACTTGATATCACGGAAGATGAGGTTACACAGGCATTGAGGGATATGTCGAAGGGTAAGGCATCGGGCCCGGACGGGGTACCATTGGAGGTATATCTTCGTTATTCTGACTAGCTCATTCCCCCATTATGCTCTATGTATTCGTATGCCCGGGGGGAGGGAAAACTTCCGGACAGTTTCTATGATGCCACAATTGTAGTATTACTAAAACCTGACAAAAACCCTAGGGACTGTAGTTCTTACCATCCTATTTCATTACTGAATCTAGACTACAAGATACTTGCAAAGGTACTGGCAAATAGACTGAATAAGGTGATATTACAACTCATCCACCCGGATCAGGCAGGCTTTATGCCTGGGAGGTCCACATCTGACAATATACGCAAGGTTAAAATTTTGGCTCAAATAGGAGAGGCACTGAAGGAGGACTGGGCAATGGCATCTCTTGATGCGGCCAAGGCCTTTGATTCCGTTGAGTGGGCATATTTGTTTGAAGCATTACAGAGGTTTGGTTTTGGCCCAATTTTCATTAAATGGATAAAAATCCTGTATAAGGATCCGAGGGCACAAATTTTGATTAATGGTATAATGTCCCCTTATTTTCAACTCCGTAGAGGTACTAGGCAGGGGTGCCCTCTCTCCCCGCTATTATTTGCAATAGCTATTGAGCCTTTGGCGATACGTGTCAGAACGCACCCAGAATATCGGGGAATAGTGGTGGGAGGACGAGAGGAGAGGATTAGTTTGTACGCTGATGACGTGATATTGTATATGTCATACCCGAAGGACAACTTGGGGCTAGCTATTGAAATCCTGAACCAATTCGGTAGATTTTCTGGCCTACATGTTAACTGGAACAAATCATTTTTCATGCCTTTGAAGGAAGTGGGGTGGGCGGATGCTGAGCACGGTCTGCAGGTGGTGTCGTCATTTAAATATCTGGGTATTATCATAAACCGAGACCATAGGCAGGATCCAATTACCAATATATTGCATCTGTTAGATTATATTAAGCTCAAATTCAAGGTGTGGGGGGCACTTCCACTGGCAGTAACGGGCCGAGTAAATTTAATTAAAATGGTTATTCTGCCAAAATGTCTGTATGTTCTGGAGCACGCAGCCATACCAGTATATAAGGCCTTTTTTAAATCCCTACATGCATTATTCCCGGCTTTTATATGGGGATCCAGCAGATCCAAACTTAGCTTGGCTACTCTGCAGAGACCTAAATAGGAGGGAGGAATGGCACTGCCGGACTTGTTTATGTACTATCTAGCTGGGCAGTTGAGGTATCTACAGCTATGGACAGGGCCGGACCCGTTACCAATGAGGGAACAGCACCTCGCTACATATTTGCATCTAACACACCTTTGGCCAGTGCTAGAAAGCTCCCCGGGAACTTATAAAGAAATGCTCCCAATCCACAAGGTGGCAGTGCAGGCATGGACGGCTGCCAAACAAATTTATGCATATGCAGATATACAGGTGGACATGCCACTATGGGATAATCCCCTTCTTTGACATCTAATGGAGGGGCAGGCCCCCCCTTTCTGGGGTGGCTTTGAGGTGAGTAGAATCGGGGATGTGTATACGGATAATGTCATTAAATCCTTTGCGCAAATGCAAGAGGACTTCCAAATCCCTAGAAAAAGCTTCTATAGATATCTGCAGCTGCGACATGCTCTCGCAAGTCAATACCCTAGGTCAGACCACGAATTCTCACGATTCCCTCTGATTGGTGTTTTTAGATCACAGGGCCCCCGGGGGCTGATCTCGGCTGTTTACACGGCCCTTATACAAGCTAAACTGGCCAATGTCAAGTTACCGGTAAAAGATAAATGGGAGAGCCTGATACCAGATCTGACAGGGGAGGAATGGGAGGATGTACTTTCATCTCCTATGTCTGTATCGCTGGCGGCAAATAACAAAATGATTCAATTATCTATAGTTCATCAGAGTTACCTCACGCCGGTTGCATAGAATGGGCAGATATCCTAGCACTGAATGCCACAGGTGCCGTTTTCCCAGATCTGATTTCTGGCATATGATCTGGCATATGATCTGGGATTGTCCAGTGGTGGCCTCCTTTTGGGGGAGGTGTTGAAAGTGGTTGAGGAAGTGGTGAAGCAGCCGATCCCCTTTTCACACAAGATCTGTCTATTTGGGGTGCTGCCTGAAGATCAGTGGCCATTCCACATGCGTATTCTATTGCAAGAAGTATTGTTCATGGCAAGGAAAACCATCGCACTTCGGTGGATGGATCAGAGACCTCCTAGGGTGACGAAATGGAAATCGTTGATCAATTCCATTATTCCATATGAGTGAGTATTATATAAGAAAAGAGGGTGTATTGGTAAATTTTATAAAATATGGCAGATTTGGTGCGATTCATCGTGTACCCTGTATACTCCGCATAGATTCACAGACCTGAGGGACCAGTTGCTGCAAATTTGAGGAGGGTGGATGCTGCATGATTGGCTACTTATAGGATTTCTATATTTTGTTTGAAATAACTCAAATTGGCCTGGAAAAGTATTTTGCCCGGGGATGTTATTACTGAGGGTTAGCTATGTGATCTATTAGGTTATGACATGTTAAATACCACCATAGCCACTATGCCTCTGTGTTCAAAATTTGTATGACTACATAAATGTGTTTATTTTCTGTTATGTACTATGGACATTTGTATTGTACAATTCTTTCAATAAAACGAGTTTAAAAAAACAAAAACAAATGGAAAGCTGTTTTCCGTTTATGGGTTCCCCGGACGTAAAGGTCTTATTGAACCAATGAATGGAACCCCGACGCAGATGTGAACGAAGCCTTAACTGCAAAAATATTAATTCCTAATTTATGTACTATGACACTTTTTAGAATCAATGAAACTCCTAAAAATAAAAAAATCGTAACGTTTAATATAATTTACTGTAACAGATTTTTATTATAAATGAATGAATGAAAAAAAAAAAAAAGTATTCTTGTATATTGAGGATTTCATTTTTTTTGATTAGTTTTAACCTCTTAACGCTGAAGGACGGATATATCCGTCCTCTGCAGCTGCTAGTTCGCGCAGGACGACGGATATATCCGTCCTGTGATGGCGCGGGTACTGACACTGTACCCACGCGATCAGCGGCAGGAGCACGGCTGTTATACACAGCCTGGCTGCTGCTGCAACTGCCGGAATCGAAGCGCGCTCCGATTCTGGCAGTTTGACCCATTAAATGCCGCTGTCAATAGTGACAGCGACATCTAATGTGTTTGACAGAGAGAGGGAGCTCCCTCTGTCACCCCATCGGCGCCCCCGCAAACAAATCGCAGGTCGCCGTTGGGTTTCCATGGCAGCCGGGGGCCTAACAAAGACCCCCAGGTCTGCCTTCAGCAAATGCCTGTTAAGCCATGCCGGAGGCATGACCTAACAGATTGCCTGTCAGATTTACACTGACAGGCAATAATGCTTTCGGCAGATCGCATGGTGAAGTCCCCTGGTGGGACTAAAAAAAAAAAAAACGTAAATCAGTTAAATAAAGTTTGTGAAAATAAAAATAAAAAATGACAGTCAAAATCAAATAAAAAGTGGATTTAGTAAAAGTGTCAAAACAAATAACACATACACATATATGGTATCCCCGGGATCGTAACGACTTGAACAATAAAATGAACATATTAATTAAACCGCCGGATGAACGGCGTCCAAAAAAAACGCAAAAAACAATGGCAAAATTCTCTCTTTTCACCCATTCCCCCCAATAAAAAAATTAAATAAAAGTTAATCTATAAGTCCTATGTACCCCAAAATCGTACTAATGAAAACTACACATTGGCCCGCAAAAATCAAGCCCACATACGGCCACATTGATGGAAAAATAAAAAAGTTACGGCTCTTGGAATGCGGCGATGCAAAAACAAGTAATTTTTTTCTAAAAGGGTTTTTATTGTGCAAACGTAGGAAAACATAAAACCTTTACATATTTGGTATCCCCGTAATCGTGCCGACCCATAGAATACGGTTAACATGTTATTTACGCTGCATAGTAAACGGCGTAAATTTATAACGTGAAAATTAATGCTGGAATAGCTGCTTATTTTCAATTCTCTCCTAAAATAAAATTTAGAAAAGTTACTCAATATATTATAAGCATGTAAAAATGGTACAATTACAAAATACAACTCGTCCCGCAAAAAACAAGCCCTTATACGGCTATGTCGACGGAATAAAAAAAAAAGTTACGACTCTTGGAATGCGACCGTGAAAAAACAAAAAATAATCCTTGGTCATTAACGTGCAAAATGGCCTGGTCATTAAGGGGAACCTGTCATGTTGAACATGAAGTCCCATCTGCGGGCAATATGATATAAAAACAGGAGTAGATTAGATTAATAAATGTTTGGTGGGAAAAGGTTCATAATAACCCATAATTCCTGCTCATCACAGACTAAAGAGTGCAGTGGGTGGTCCTACACAGTGATTGACAGCCTTCTCTATATAAGCATGCATTCAGAAATAGCTGTCAATCAATGCGTAGGACCACCCACTGGACTCCTAAGCCGTGATGAGCAGGAATTGAAATCAATAAATTACCGGTTACATCAATCTACTCATCTCCTCCTGTCTATAACATGCAGATGGGACAGATTGTTTAAAGTGACTGGTTCCCTTTAAGGAAAAGGGGAACAGTTTCTAGTTTTGTAAAATACAAGCAAATATTAACTCTGTTCTTAAAAGGACACTATCGTCAGAAAGTGACATATGTTATAAATAGTTTTTGTAACTTGTTTATTGCATGGATAGACCTAAGAAAATAAAATCAAACTATGACGTATTGCAGTTCTCACTGTAAACAGGCTACGCTGTAAACTGGCCCAAAAAAAAAAATATATATATCTAATTTATTGGTCTATAATGAGGGCCCTTTTACACGGGCCTTTTACTCGCTCATCAGCTGATTGTATAGTTTATAAAGCATAAAACATTATCGGCGGCGGCAGCACATCTCCCTGTGTAAGCAGGGAGATGTGCTGCCGACAGAATAGAGATGTATGGGGATGAGCGATCGTAGTAACGATCGCTCGTTTCCATACACAGCTAAACATAGCTCCTTGTGAAAGGAGCAGACTAGCGCCGATCAACGAGCTGTCTCGTTGATCGGTGCCCGTTTTCAAGGCCCATATCGGGCCATGTAAGAGGACCTTAAGATTGGATGTTATCAGTTTATAATCACTAACCAAGATGAATGATTTATTGTTGGATTGCAACATGAATATGCATATTATTACAATTATTTTAGGAAATAACATCACCCTACCTCAGCTCTTTCTTTGCTGCATTTAGCTGTGCTTGTAGCTGCTCATTTGAGTCAACTTGCTCCTCCAAATCTCTTTGTAGCTTCTTTTTGGCACTTTCTAATCGATCTATTTCTTCTTCTGCTTCTTCAACTTGCCGCTTCATTGATTTCAATCGTAAACTTATCTAGACAGACATATTTTATGTTTTAGATTAGAAGTGTATATACATATAAGTTTCAGTAGTTCATACTTCTGAAATCTGTGTTCGCATACAATACCAATATTCAACTGGTGCTGATGTTATTTCTTAATCCAGTGTTCATGTAAACACCGCTAAATAGATGTATGAAAATAATTCCAATCAGGGCTGACGATGAGTTGCAGATCAACATCCAGCTCAACCCTCTAGCCTTCTGAAGCGTACTTGTTTTCAGGTGCTTACATGAATAGTAGGGCTCTGTTCAAATTAGCATTATTCCGTTTATAGTGGAGCAATGACAACTAAACCAAATCCATTTTCAAGCGGATACTGGTAAATCCTGATGGACCTCAATGATTTTAATGGTTATTTTGATGGCAAGAACAGCACGGTGGATTGTGCTATTCTGACCATCACAACGTAAATCTCATTGGGACCCCTATATAGATGTATATTATACAGCTTCCTGCATTAAATAATATTGTTTGCTTTAGTGTAGAATCTCTGACTTCACTTCCTTAGCATTGTATGCAGATTTTTTTTTTATAGGTCTGCTGGACTACGGACTGTGGCTATGGGTGACCAGATCTAAATGTGGCTGCATAGATAAGGTGTATTGTATTTTGGTCACAATTATGTTTTAGAGAAAATGTTACAACACCCAACATATCCCTGCTACTGTGGATACAATGTTAGTTTGAAAAAATGTATTAAAGAGGCTCTGTCACCACATTATAAGTGCCCTATATTGTACATGATGTGATCGGTGCCGTAATGTAGATTACAGCAGTGTTTTTTATTTAGAAAAACGATCAATTTTGATGGAGTTATGACCTATATTAACTTTATGCTAATGACTTTCTTAATGGACAACTGGGCGTGTTTTACTATATGACCAAGTGGGCGTTGTACAGAGGAGTGTATGACGCTGACCAATCAGTGACCAATCGGCGTCATACACTTCTCTCCATTCATTTACACTGCAGATAGCGATATAGTTATATTGCTATGTGCAGCCACATACACAAACTCTAACATTACTGCAGTGTCCTGATAATGAATTTACATTACCTCCAGCCAGGACGTGACGTGTATTCATTCTCCTGACCACTTCTATAGCGTCTCTGTGATTTACAGCACATCACAGCGAGATCTCGCTGTGAATGACAATTTACAGCGTAATCTCGCGAGACTACACCTGCTATGCTGTAACTCACAGAGACGCTACAGAAGAGGTCAGTATTCTGAATACACATCACGTCCTGGTTGGAGGTAATGTATATTCATTGTCATGACACTGCAGTAATGTTATAGTGTGTTTATGTGGCAGCACATAGCGATATAGATATATCGCTATCTGCAGTGTAAATAAATGGAGAGAAGTGTATGACGCTGATTGGTCACTGATTGGTCAGCGTCATACACTCCTCTGTACAACGCCCACTTGGTCATATAGTAAAACACACCCAGTTGTGCATTGATAAACTCATTAGCATAAAGCTAATATAGGTCATAACTCCATCAAAAATGATAATTTTTCTAAATAAACACTGCTGTAATCTACATTACAGCGCCGATCACATGATTTACAATACAGGTCACTTATAATGTGGTGACAGAGCCTCTTTATCTACAAAAGGTTGCATCCAGGTAAAAATATTTTTATTGTTCAAACTACTATGTTGTATATAATGGATTACTCATTGCACAGGTCGCTGGATATACTATATATTAAACTGCTTAAAGAAAATCTCTGGGCAAGCTTTTGGCAGGAAATAATCTTCACCACTACAATATGACCTACTTCTCGATCCCATGATGCAGAGATATCTGGACAGTTATAACACTATGATTGCCTGCACATTTGCAGACTTCACAGTGGTGTCATAAGTGACTGTCCAGCCAGAGGGTGCATTTGTTTACAATGATGACCTGACCAATCATGGCACAAACTCAGTGCAGTTGCCGATGTGGTTATGATGTGCCCCCATGTCATGCAGGGAAGCCTGAATACCTCAGTTTCAGATCCATCAGACAGTAAAATTGTGAGGGTAAAAATTGTGGGGGTTGGAGACTGACACCATGAGTCATGCTGTATAAATAAATAATATATTGAAATGAAACAATAGTAATTCACTAGCAAAAAGGCCAATGCATGAACACTATGGAAAAAGGTGTTTTCTCGCTATAGTAAGATACGGCATATTGATAGAATATGCCATCATAGGGTTTAACATGAGACCTACGGCAGCCATTCAGATTTTTTGCCTGCTCAGTGCCACTTCTGACCCAGTGCTGTGCAGGTAAAGCAACTCCCAAATAGAGTTCGTTCTAGTCAGACCCCCATCTGTCAGTAGTTCATGTTAAAACCTAGTGATATATTAAATTGGTTTAGAACTCCTTTAAATGAGAACTTAATGATGATTTCACTCAAAACTTAAAAAAAGACACGTATAATTAAATCAGAACATGCTATGCTGTCATATTTGAGTCCAGTTTTGAATTTGCATATCAGCAAGTGGTGACTTAGGCTACATTCACACGAACGTAGCCAGCCTCGGACGTGGAAATCGGCTGTTTTCCACATCCGAGGTGGACCCGTGCGGGATGCGTTGTCACGGATCCCCCACAGACTAGTCTATGGAGGGATGTGTGACACGCAATAACATAAGACATGTGCTATATTTCAACGGAGCGTTCACACGCTCCGTTGAAACAACAGTCATGTGAACGGCCCTATTTAAATGAATGGGTCCGTGTGACGGCCGTTGCTTTAACGGCCGTCACACGGACGAGATTCACGTTTGTATGAATGAGCCCTAAGGCTAGGGGTTACAAAACGACATTTGGTCACCTGCGAGTTGCAGTAAAATGCCATCTCAAGACTTGTCCGTTTTTTTTGTGATGATCAGGTCACATTGCAGTTATGCCACAATGTTATTGTGACATGTCACTGGTTAGCCATGACCTAAATGTTATTAACAAAACGAGTGGATGCTGTGGACACCCTTCAAAAAATGTCCGCTACGGAATAGAAAAACAACGACAAGCCTTGCTGATTGTTAGAACTATATATTTTATTTATTTGATTTTTTTTTATTTGCAAAGATATTGGCAACTATTTTGGGTGGAAATTCTGATATCCAACATTTTAGTTACATTGAACAGTAACAGTATTTGAAGTCTTACCTGATCTTTCTGATCTGTTAAACTGAGATGTTCATCATCGACCTGCATCATTAACTCTTTCACCTTCCTCTCCAGCCTACGGTTGTTTAGTTGGAGATTTGCCCGGTCCCTGAGGGAAAGAAAAGCACATTGTTTTTAAATGGAATCAGAAAACGGTGCCAGATCCTTTTCAACTTTCCCTCAGAATGCTGATAAAACGTACATTGCATTTACTAGTCTGCGCATTTGCTTTTTGCAGCAAAGAAAGTTAGACCTTCCTTTCTCTTGACACTCAGAAAAGTGGTCACATTATTGGCTCGCGCACTGGAATGACAATATTGTAAGATTTTGTAAACTTGTTCTGATGAAGTCTACAAAGGGCTAGAACAGACGGTAATCCAGGTCACCAGCGCAAAAAATAAACCAAGCATAGGCAAGTATTCAATCCAAGGCATTCTCGTACAGTATTCGGGTTGCTGGTGATGTGCTGCTGACATTAGTGGAATACTAATGTTAAGCTTTCAGCTATAATATAATATACCCGTCTCCAAAGAAAATCCACCTCAGTGCTTTATTCTAATATGGTCATATATCGTCATTGTGGTATGCTTTATAGTAGGTAAATATGAACATGATGCCTTTTTTCAAGACCAATTCAATATATGGATATTCTTAACGTGCAGATAAAGTGGATGGTTTCCGTCAATAATAGATATCCACATGTTATGAATAGTAAAGAATTATAAGCTCTCATTGCCGTCACAACAGGATTCTAAAAAACACCAAGGTCAGCTGTCATGTTTTTGAGTGTATAGTTTTAGTGCTCTAAGGTCTAGTTTCTGCAAAGTAGTCAACAAAAAGACATATTCCCATTCTAAATCTTTTCTTCTACCGACCCTAACAATAAAACTAAAACATATTATAGTGCTCTATTTTACGGATTGAAAGTCCAATAACGAAAGAAAACACTAAAATGCACACATGCCAAAATATTAGTTTAAAATTTGCTTGAGGATTAACTAGCCCTTCACTAGCGCATAGAATAACTTGTAGCATGTAAAATCCTTCTGGTCACAGGAGGTTCAATGGTCTATTCAGTAATACGTTAAAATGATCTTAAAAAGGAGAAGGTCAGGAAGGGGTATTTTTTATTTTTTAATCTCAACGGGAAGACCATATTAAACACTGAACAGCAATATTCTGGCAAAAAAAAAGTTGCAAATTAGTAAATCAGCGTAACTGCATCCCAGGGCATTCAGACACAGAGAACCCAGAAATGGTGTGGCACAGGCTGGAAGGAATGGTTACGTGCGGTGCGAGGAAGGACTGAGAAGCTAAAGGAGGGCTTCTTACTAAAGTAATCCAATGCAGTGTACCACCCCAACTCCTCCCTTGTCATCCAGAGAGCATTCAGTAAACCTATCTGTTGGGTGAACAGCGCAAACAGAGAGGAAAAAAAGACAGGGAGTAGTTTACAAAGAGTGAATTAAAAACAATATATAAAAAAAACAACCACCCATTCAAAAAAAAAAAAAAAAGTTACATTTCAGAATTCTGAAGACCATTTTTTATGGCTTGTGAAATATCCTAAAAAGTAGGCAGGCAATCTAAACTACTTTGGCGTCATTAGGGAACAAAAGTTTATACACAATCACACTCTCAAGTTCAACTCCTCATACAGGCTCTTTTACCTTTCTTCATTTTCCAGGCGTTCTTCCAGCTCTGCTATTCTTCCTTCCATCTGAGCAACAAGCCCTTCTTTATTGGATCGATGTGAAGTTTCAAGATGAGCTATTCTGCTCTTCAGATCTTTGTTCTAGTTTTCGATTAAAAAAAAAAAAAGGTGCAGTGGTTTAGAAACAATATCCAACTTTAAATGTTTGTAAGTTATGAAAACAAAGCCAGATGTCTTCACAATAACTACTGAATATTGGAAAAACAATCGTTTTATTCTCTTGCCTATAAAGTCAAGCAATTTTAGATAACCTGTTTACGTCAAGGACCGTGCCGTGCGAAGATCCATATGTAATATGGTAGTGTACACAAGCCCTTAGAGTGCCTCTAGCTTTTGTCCAGTCATATCTTACATGGTTACCCATTCAAATTAATTAGCACCATGTAGTACTACATTTTTACTGCAGTAGTCCAAATGTGTGTAGAAGGAACTTCCCTTCATTGCCAAGACTTCCAAAAGATCGACAGGATCGCTATAGCGGCTTTGTTTTAAAACAACCTTTTCAATAGAAGCAAAGAACATTTGTTTTGTCTATATGGCCATTGTTTAATATTACAGTATTAAAAACAATATTAGAAAAGTCACAGCTCACTCTAAATAGCTCTCAGATTCAGACACGTCAGCTTACTGTCCAAGTTCTATTGTAAACTTGAGGAATAAATATATTTGAGGGAAAGGATGAGCAGTAACCATCCTTAACCCCTTCACGACTGTCATACAGCTATATAAGTTCCAACTGCCGATACCCCGTGCAGTGCCAGTTGCCACGTATCTAGACATTTGTAGCATGCATCAGGGTTTAATGAGTGCAGAGCTGCTTCACAAGCTCTGAACTAATCTGTGTCGGCTCCCTCTGACTTAAAGAGGCTGTCACCACATTATAAGTGCCCTATCTCCTATATAAGGAGTTCGGCGCTGTAATGTAGGCGACAGAAGTGCTTTTTATTTAGAAAAACTATCAATTTTAAACCATTTTATGAGCGATTTTTAGCTTTATGCTAATGAGTTGCTTAATGCCCAAGTGGGCGTGTTTTTACTTTAGACCAAGTGGGCGTTGTACAGAGGAGTGTATGACGCTGACCAATCAGTGACCAATCAGCGTCATACACTTCTCTCCATTTATTTACACTGCACTAGCGATATAGCTATATCGTTATGTGCAGCTAGATACACAAACACTAACATTACTGTAGTGTCCTGATAATGAATATACATCACTACCAGCCTGGACGTGATGTTTATTCAGAATCCTGACACTTCTGAATCTTTTCTGTGAGATTCCAGCAAGGCAAGTGTAATCTCGTTTGAAATGACAGGTTACATCGTAATCTCGCGAGATTACGCTTACCTTGCTGGAATCTCACAGAAAAGATTCAGAAGTGGTCAGGATTCTGAATACACATCACGTCCTGGCTGGTAGTGATGTATATTCATTATCAGGACACTACAGTAATGTTAGTGTTTGTGTATGTGGCTGCACATAGAGATATAACTATATCGCTAGTGCAGTGTAAATGAATGGAGAGAAGTGTATGACGCTGATTGGTCAGCGTCATACACTCCTCTGTACAACGCCCACTTGGTCTAAAGTAAAACACGCCCACTTGGGCATGAAGAAACTCATTAGCATAAAGCTAAAAATCGCTAAAAATCGCTCATATAGTTTTTAGAAATAAAAAGAATTACTGTCACCTACATTATAGCGCCGAGCTCCTTATATAGGAGATTGGGCACTTATAATGTGGTGACAGAGCCGCTTTAAACAAGCATGTGTTTTTTTTTAAATGAAACTAAGCTTACAAGTGCAGCGCTGCTCACAATGAAGCAGTCTGCACTTTTCTCTTTCTCTCCCCGTGTGTTGGCACCTCCCCCCTCCTCCCTCAGTCCACAGCTTCTGCCCAGAGATAACGGAGCCAGTGTGCTCGTTATCTGGGCAGATAAGGAGCTGATGATCACCATGTGTGTCTAATCATCGTAATCATAGAAAATTTTGTTTGAACTCTTAGCCTTCTTCACTCTTCCCTCACAGGGGATCTAGGAGAGAGAAGAAGACTAAGGGTATGTTCACACGCAGTGGTTTCAGGCGTATTGCGGGGAGTTTACGCCTTGAAAAACGCTTGAAAAAACGGAAGCTGAACGCCTACAAACATCTGCCCATTGAAATCAAGATTACAGTAACGTGTTTTTTTTTCAAAAACGAGCATTTTTGGCCAAGTTATGACCATTTTTATATTTATGCAAATGAGGCTTTCTTAAGTACAAATGGGCGTGTTTAAAGTTATGTACAAGTGGGCGTGTATTGTGTATGTACATCTGGGCGTTTTTACTTCTTTTACTAGCTGGGCGTTGTGAATAGAAGTGTATGATGCTGACAAATCAGCATCATCCACTTCTCTTTGTTAACACCCAGCTTCTGGCAGTGCACAGACACACAGCGTGTTCTCGAGAGATCACGCTGTGACGTCACTTCCGGCCCCAGGTCCTGCATCGTGTCGGACGAGCGAGGACACATCGGCACCAGGCGACAGAGGCTACATCGACTTACCTGCAAACGCCGATGCTGCTGCAGAATGAACTGTAGCCTCTGTCGCCTGGTGCCGATGTGTCCTCGCTCGTCCGACACGATGCAGGACCTGGGGCAGGAAGTGACGTCACAGCGTGATCTCTCGAGAAAACGCTGTGTGTCTGTGCACTGCCAGAAGCTGGGTGTTAACGAAGAGAAGTGGATGATGCTGATTCACTTCTATTCACAACGCCCAGCTAGTAAAAGAAGTAAAAACGCCCAGATGTACATACACAATACACACCCACTTGTACATAACTTTAAACACGCCCAGTTGTACTTAAGAAAGCCTTATTTGCATAAATATAAAAATGGTCATAACTTGGCCAAAAATGCTCGTTTTAAAAAAAACAAAAAACGTTACTCTTATCTACATTGCAGCGCCGATCTGCTGCAATAGGAGATAGGGGTTGCAAAATCTGGTGACAGAGCCTCTTTAAAAAGACGCTCCGTAAAAAGAAGAAGCATATCACTTTTTGAGGCGTTTTTTGGAGCTGATTTTATTGAACACTATGAAAAACGCCTCACAAAAAGCCTGAAAAGAAGCCTCAAAAGAAGCTCCAAATTAAAAGCTTCATTTTCAGCTTCAAAAGCGCCTGAAAAATCAGAGGCTGTTTTCCCTTGAAAACAGCTCTGTATTTTCAGATGTTTTTTGCTAAGTGTGTGAACATACCCTAAGGTATTACGGGCGAAGGCATTTGCGCCGAAATGCGTGTTGGGGTGGACATTGCCTGAGCACTCTCCTGCATCTATCATGGGTATGTTATATCCCTTTTGATATGCTTTGTTAACCTTGCAGATGATTGCCTTTCCTTCAACTCCCATTGACCATATATTTGTTTATACGTATGTTAATTATGCACATGGTTTACTAATATCACCATATACATTTATTGTGTTTGTATAGCATTTTAGCTACATTTATATATGGTCATTACATTATCTCTATGCCCTCTTATATGTTGTACTTGTACTCATATTTTTTGAAGGCCTGCTAAGGATACAAATCTGTACTCTGTATTTATTTGGTAGATACACAGCTTTCTGTCCCATTTTTAACTGTTGGTTTATGGATTCCTCATTTTAAACTATTGTCCATTATTATGTATTTCAATAAAGTATTTTTCTATTTTCATAATTTCTTTTGTCTTTCGAGCATCTTTTTCTTCTAGGTTATATACCCCAAGAGTATGTTCACACGCATAGCAAAATACGTCTGAAAATCCGGAGCGGCTATCAAGCGAAAACAGCTCCTGATTTTCAGACGTTTTTGTAACAACTCGCGTTTTTCACGTCGTATTTTACGGCCGTTATTGGAGCTGTTTTTCAATGGAGTCAATGAAAAACGGCTCCAAAAACATCCCAAAAAGTGTCCTGCACTTCTTTTTCGCAGGCATCTTTTTACGCACCGTATTTTGACAGCGACGCGTAAAATGCAGCCTCGTGGAAACAGAACACCGTAAATCTCATTGCAAGCAATGGGCAGATGTTTGGAGGCGTAATGGTGCAGTTTTTTCAGGCGTAATTTGAGGCGTAAACGGACCGAATTACATCAAACCACTGCGTGTGAACATACCCTAATTGTTACAGAGCTGCAACAGTATGTATTATAATTATATCTATAGATATATATCTATAGATATACACACACACACACACACACACACACACACACACACACAGATAAATAACCAATAAATATATAAGAAAATTAAAAGTGTTTTTTTCACATTTCTTGTGATTTGTCTGCTCATAATAAAAATAAAAAACATGGAATTAAGCTAATCTAGGAAATTAAAGCCTCATAAACCACAAAGTAAAAATAGTTAGGATATTCAAAGCGGTTGCAAAGATATTATCGTTTAAAGAAGTGCACATCAGAATCTGAAAATTTGACCTGGACACAGGGGTATCGATGACCCTTGGTCATGAAAGCGTTATTAGGCTTGGAAAAGGCAGTTGCATCTGCCGAAACGTTGCTACTCTTTTATGGATTAAAGTCCTTCACTTTTGTTATTTCACCATGAAATCCTGGAGTGCTGCCTATTTTTTTTGCTTTGTGAATAGTAGGATATAGCCTGTGTCCCAGGGTGGGTGCCCTATAGCGTGCACCCACCCTGTGCTTGATTTTTTTGTATGGTGCTGCTCTTGACTTTTTTTTACTTCATCTTTAATATTCGCTTTTTTATGAATATCAATGTTTGAACAGTCATTATTGAAAATACTCATGCATAGGTAGATTTTTGTGGTTCTGAAGGGGGCGTTTTTACTTTGGCTGGTGCCCCTACAATATAAATCACTTTGTGTTTGTATAAACAAGCTATGCATTACCTGTCTCTCCAAGGACATTTTATCACACTCCAGATCTTGCCTTGCAGCACGTTCTTGAAGCAGTTCTCCCCTCATTTGTTCAATCTGACATACAAGATACAGGTGAGATATTTATTTTCTGCCAAGTGTAGATAATTTCATTAGTTATACCAATAAACACTCAAAATTAAAAAAAAAACATATCATCAATAATTTTTTTTATTGAACTCTTTTGTAGTATGTGTGTAGTGTAAATGCTCAGAATATATGCTTAAAGGAACAGTGTCATCACAATTTTTTTTTAAATATGTTAAAGATGTTAGTGCTTTATTAAAAACGTTTATATTTATTTGTGTGTTTGTGTTTTACTTTTTCTTCCCTATGGGGGCTGCCATTTTTTTTTCCATTTCTGTATGTGTCGATTAACGACACATACAGACATGGAATACGGCAGCCACAGTCCCATAGGGACTGCGAACGGGGCCCGTTCAATCCACAAACATGTACGCCGTCTGTGTGGGAACTGCGCATGCGCCGCTCCCACACAGTCCAATTTGAAATGCGCGCCGTCCGGCGCCATTTTCCTGTGGACCGGAAGTCGCGGCCGGACAGTAAGATTACTACTTCCGGTCGCGGCTTCCGGACTTGTGCACTTGGACCAGCGGCAGCAGACGGGCCGGAGGGAGCCGCGGCGGCAGGAGCAGGTAAGAGATTTCTATGTATGTTCGTGTACGTTTACTACTGTATGTAAACCTACTACACTGTGTGTTAGCTCAAAAAATGGCGACACACAGTGTAGGAGGTTAGACCGTTCAAACCCCTCGTTTATCCCGGCACTAGCCAGGATAAAGGAGGGGGGGATGCTGAGAGCTCACTAGAGCGAGGGCTTTTTACCCAATTTTGCAATGCTGCAATTTTGGGAATAGCTCCATCTAGTGACCAGCAATGGGAAATATTATAAATTAGAATTAATTTATAATATTTCCTGACTCGTGAAAAAAATAAAAAAAATTTGAACAATGTTTAATCACCTACACACTAAATGTTTAATTAAAAAAAACAAAACATGTTTTTCTGGCAACACATTCCCTTTAACACTTTTATATCTTACATGTTTAATAACCAGCATGGTTAGTGGACCCAGAGTTTCACTTACTGTAATCAACACTCAATTAATAAACATACGTAAGGTTCCTAACAACAAAACATTGATATCTACTGTATTTCAGTACTTTTTCCTGCTATCTTTGTCAAGTTCAGTCAAACATTAAAGCGTACTAACTTTTCCGAATAAACGGTCATATGTGTGTACATGAGGAATACTACTACTTCTGGCCATTATATGACTTGTATTCTGCAATTTTTTTAGCAGTTTTCCCTCTGCAGGCTCTCACTAATTTTCAGGTTTCTCTGAGCTAGTGGGTGGCGCCTAATTGCTATTGTGTCTTCTATACACTGCACAGATAGATAGATTAGATAGATAGATAGATAGATAGATTAGATAGATAGATAGATAGATAGATAGATAGATAGATAGATAGATAGATAGATAGATAGATAGATAGATAGATAGATAGATAGATAGATAGATAGATAGATAGATAGATAGATGAGGAGAATCCTATATCTATCTATCTATCTATCTATCTATCTATCTATCTATCTAAGCAGCAGCATGGAGGAGATTATACAGCAGTAATAAGCAGTGTAGCTGAGAATCCAGCGCTGTGATGGCATTACTCTTACCAGCAGCTGCTGTACATCTGTGTGTGTGCCTGTGTCTCCTATCGGATTCTGCTCTCCCCACAGACTTCTACGGGCAATGTCTGTGTCTTTCTCTCCTTGCTTCCTCCTCCTGCTCCCCCACCCCTCTACATAAAGTTCTATGGGCAGGCTGTGAAAAGACATACTCTCACTTCCTGCAGTTCATCTCCCCTGCTCTGTAAGTAGAGACAGATTTTGCTTGACAACAGGGGGTGGACAGCAGATTACAGGAAGGGAGACACTTGGTGGCCGTAACCACACAGAATATGCATGGTTAAAACAACTACATTTTAATGATAAGTAAATAACAAAGTTGATCTATATCAGGTATACTATTAGATTAGCATAAGTTGTTTGAAAGCTAGTGTTCATTTAAAGAGGCTCTGTCACCAGATTTTGCAACCCCTATCTGCTATTGCAGCAGATAGGCGCTGCAATGTAGATTACAGTAACGTTTTTATTTTTAAAAAACGAGCATTTTTGGCCAAGTTATGACCATTTTTGTAGTTATGCAAATGAGGCTTGCAAAAGTCCAAGTGGGCGTGTATTATGTGCGTACATCAGGGCGTTTTTACTTCTTTTACTAGCTGGGCGTTCTGAGGAGAAGTATCATCCACTTCTCTTCAGAACGCCCAGCTTCTGCCAGATCACGCTGTGACGTCACTCACAGGTCCTGCATCGTGTCAGACGAGCGAGGACACATCGGCACCAGAGGCTTCAGTTGATTCTGCAGCAGCATCGGCGTTAGCAGGTAAGTCGATGTAGCTACTTACCTGCAAACGCTGATGCTGCTGCAGAATCATCTGGTGCCGATGTGTCCTCGCTCGTCAGACTCGATGCAGAACCTGTGAGTGACGTCACAGCGTGATCTGGCAGAAGCTGGGCGTTCTGAAGAGAAGTGGATGATACTTCTCCTCAGAACGCCCAGCTAGTAAAAGAAGTAAAAACGCCCCGATGTACGCACATAATACACGCCCACTTGGACTTTTACTGTAAACACACCCACTTGGACTTTTGCAAGCCTCATTTGCATAACTACAAAAATGGTCATAACTTCGCCAAAAATGCTCGTTTTTTAAAAATAAAAATGTTACTGTAATCTCCATTGCAGCGCCTATCTGCTGCAATAGCAGAAAGGGCTTGCAAAATCTGGTGACAGAGCCTCTTTAAAGCTATATATTTGAGCTGTTTATTTTTTTTCCTTAAAATTACACCACCAACAATCAGGGCATAAAGCTTGTGACCACACTCCTGGCATTGATTCATGCCCAAATGTCTACTAATTCAAAGAATGGATGACCACTTACGTTGATGCCCCCCTGTTATCATTCACTCTGACAGAGAAGGGGGCATGCCCCTTTACCAGTGATCTCCTTCCTTGTTTACCAATACTGCAGTGTTTTTTTAACCCCTTCCCAACATTTGACATATCCATACGCCAAAGTCGGGTAGGGGAAGTATGGATCCGGCTCACGCAGTGAACCCGCTTCATACGATGCCGGTGTCGGCTGTTTGTTACAGCCGACACTTCAGAGTAACGAGCGGCATCGCGCTCGAGCGCGATCCCGCTCGTTTAACTCGTTAAAGGCTGCGGTCAATAGCGACCGCAGCATTTAAAATCGTTAGAAACAGGGGGCGACTCCCTCTAACAGCTCATCGCGCCCCACCCGCAACGCAATCGCGTGACAGAGATGCTTGCTATGGCTGCCTGGGGGCTTAATGAAGGCCCCCAGGTACGCCGTCATTGTATACCTATTAAGCCTTGCCTCCATCAGGGCTTAATAGATGCCTGTCAGAATCACGATATACTGCAATACATTAGTATTGCAGTATATCGTGCAAGCGATCCAACCATCGCTGGTTGAAGTCCCCTAGGGGGACTAATAAAAAAAGTAAAAATGAGTTCAAGTTTTTTTTTTCTTTGTGTAAAAAAAATAAAAATTATATATATTAAAAGTTCAAAAACCACGCATGTACACCAAAATGGTATTATTAAAAACTACAGCTCATCCTGCAAAAAATAAGCCCTCATACCACTTAATCGACGGAAAAACAAAAAAAGTTATGGCTCCCGGAATTTGGCGACACAAAATAAATGTTATTTTTTACACATAGGTTATTACTTGTAAAAGTAGTAAAATATAGAAAAAAATATATATATTTCGCATCGTCGTAATCGTATTGACCCACAGAATAAAGTTAACATGTTGTTTTAATTGCACAGTGAATTCCGTAAAAACGGCGAGCAAAATACCATGGAGGAATCTCTGTTTTTTTCATTTTCTACCCCACAAATAATTTTTTCCCATTTCCTAGTACATGATATGGCAAAATAACTGGTGTTACGAAAAACTACAACTCGTCCCGCAAAAATCAAGCCCTCATAGTACTATATCGATGGAAAAATAAAGACGTTAAGGCTTTTTGAAGGTGGGGAGGAAAAAACGAAAATGAAAATCTGAAAGGGCTGCGGCGGGAAGGGGTTAAAATGGAAAGGGGAGCCCTGTACACATTCACAACAACGAAGAGGAAGGTTGCGAATCTGAGCTGACTTTACCTTTTAATAGTCTATTGCAGTTTTATGGGGTGCCTTGTAAATAAGGGTTTAAGCTGGTAAATTTGTAACCACATTGTCTAGAAAACAACCAGCGCTACAGTCATAAAAGCGTTATGAGGAATAACTGGTTTAAAAACATATGTAGAGATAATTTAATTATTCAATATATTTCCTACATTACATTATAAGAACAGTTCATAATAAAAGTATATATATATATATATATATATATATATATATATATACATACATATACACACACACACACACACACACACACACACACACACACACACCAGCTATAACATTAAAACCACCTGCCTAATATTGTGTAGGTCCCCCTCGTCCCGCCAAAACAGCTCTGACCCTTCAAGGCATGGACTACACAAGACCTCTGAAGGTGTCCTGCGGTATCTGTCAGCAAGACGTTGACAGCAGATGTTTTAGGTCCTGTAAGTTGCGAGATGGGGCCTCCAGGGATTGCACTTATTTTTCCCAGCACATCCCACAGATACTCAATCAGATTGAGATCTGGGAAATGTGGAGGCCAAGTAAAAACCTTGAACTACGTCATGTTCCCCAATTCATTCATGTCCAATTTTTGCAGTGTGGTAGGGCGCATTATACTGTTCATAGAGGCCACTGCCATTACGGAATACCTGTATAATGAAGGGGTTTACTTGGTCTGCAACAATGTTTAGGTAGGTGGTTCATGTCATAGCAACATCCACATGAATGCCAGGACACAAAGTTTCACAGCAGAACATTTCCCAGACCATCACTCTCCCTCCAGGGCTTGCCTTCAGCCCATAGTGCTGCCTGGTGCCATCTTTTTCCCAGATAAGCGACAAACAAGCAAACAAACACAAAAACACACAAAAACACACAAGGCCACTTTCTTCTATTGCCTCATGGTTCAGGCCTGATGCCTATTGTATGTGCTGACAGAGGTCAGCATGGGCACTTTGACTGGTCTGTAGCTACTCAGCTCCATACGGATACCTTTTTATAATAGAAGCATTCACTTTTTCATAAATTTGTGCTACAGTAGCTCTTCTGTGGGATCGAATTAAACGGGCTTGCCTTCACTTCCCACGTGCATCAATGAGTCTTGGGCACCCATGACCCTGTCACTGGTTGTTCTTCCTTGGACCACTTTTGGTAGGTCCCAACCACTGCATACAGGGAACACCCCACAAGATGTTCTGTTTTAGAGATGCACTGACCCAGTTGTTCAGTCATCACATTTTGGGCCTTGTCAATGGAGCTGAGATCCATAGGGTATGTTCACACGCAGAGACCAAAAGCGAGTTGTTACAAACACGTCTGAAAATCAGGAGCCGTTTTCGCCTGAAAACAGCTCCTGATTTTCAGACGTTTTTGTAACTACTCGCGTATTTTGCGGCGTATTTAACAAACGTTATTGGAACTGTTTTTCAATGGAGTCAATGAAAAACAGCTCCAAAAAGTCCCAACAATTGACATGCACTTCTTGTTCGCGGGCGTCTTTTTACGCGCCGTATTTTCTCAGCAACGCGTAAAAGAACACCTCGTGGGAACAGAACATCGTAAAACCCATTGAAAGAAATGGGCAGATGTTTGTAGGTGTAATGGAGCGATTTTTCAGGCGTAATTCGAGGCGTAAACCGCCCGAATTACGTCTGAAAACAATGCGTGAGGACATACCCTAAGGCTTCATGCCCACTTTAGTCTTTTCCTTCAGGGTGCTATCCGTTTTTGTCACTGATAGCACCCTGAACCCATTCATTTCAATGGGCCCATGCACACTTATTTAAACTGATCTGTTGTCCCGTTCCGTCAAAAGTAGAGCATGTCCTACTTTGGTCAGTGACCGTGTGGCCCATAGAAGTCAATGGGTCAGTCAAAAATACGGATGGCACACGGAAAGGCTTACGTGTGCCATCCGTTTTTTACGGATCCGTTGCCATAGCAACTTCTGGGTGTGCCAAAGTTCACAGACTCAGACATTGGTGCATGATCACCCAGAACTGTGGGATATACGCAGGTAGAATGCTACCACGACCGCTATAAAAAAGGACGCCGCGTGGGAGGAACTTGCCAAGGAGCTTTTGACGCACAGATGGCAGCAGGGAACTAGTGCCCAGCGTCACAAAATAAGTAAGTAAATGCACACATTTCACTCCAAAAATTAAAAAAAAACAAAGCAAGTCAAGCAGAGTGAGGGTATGTGCACACGATGAGAGGCTTTTACATCTGAAAAGACAGACTGTTTTCAGGAGAAAACAGCTGCCTCGTTTCAGCCGTAAAAGCTCCTCCTCGTATTATGTGAGGCGTCTGTGACGCTCGTAAGTCTTGAGCTGCTCTTCATTGACTTGAATGAAGAACGGCTCAAATTACGTTGCAAAGAAGTGCCCTGCACTTCTTTGCCGAGGCAGTCAATTTACGAGTCGTCGTTTGACAGCTGTCAAACGACGACGCGTAAATTACAGGTCGTCTGCACAGTACGTTGGCAAACCCATTCAAATGAATGGGCAGATGTTTGCCGACGTATTGTAGCCCTATTTTCAGGCGTAAATCGAGGCATAATACGCCTCGTTTACGCCTGAAAATAGGTTGTGTGAACCCAGCCTAATCGCAAACTGTTCTCTATGCTCTGAAAGCTACAGAAAACAGCACCAAAAACTTCTTGTAACCTTTCTGCGACGCGGTTTTTTTGCTCGCGGTAAAAAAACTCGTCCAACTCCCATTGAAATCAATGGAAGGCATTTTCGTGCGTTTTCCAACGAGTTTTGCAGAGCGGTTTCCGCGCAAAAAAACTCGTCAAAAAAATCTGTGTGAACAGGGCGTTGGGTGTTTCCTGGGACATGTGACAAGTTCAAATGAAGTTTACCTTCCGTTTTTTAAATGGAAAAACGGAAGCACAACATCCGTGTAAAACGGAAACAAAAACGGACACACGGATCAGTCAAAAACGGCCGATAAAACGGTGATGGAAGTGTACATGAGGCCTAAGGCTGGGTTCACACAGAGTTTTTTGCAGAAGAAAAATCTGCCCCAAAATTCTATTTGGAATTTTGAGGCAGATTTTCCTCTGTGCTTTTCACTCGCGGCCATTGAGCGCCGCGGGCATAAAACGCCGCAAAATACGCTTTCTCTGAATCCCATTTATGTCAATGGGAGGTCAGAGGCGTAAACGCCCGAAGATAGGGCATGTCCCTTCTTTTTCCCGCGAGACGGTTTTTCCGTTCACGGGAAAAAACGTCTCCGCCTCCCATTGAAATCAATGGGAGCCATATTCGGCCGTCTTTTGGCGGGTTTTGCGGCGCGGTTTCCGCATAAAAAAACTTGTCAAAAAACTCTGTGTGAACTCAGCCTTGCCTATATCTACTGCTTCCAACACATCAACCTCAAGAACTGACTGTTCACATGCTGCCTAATATATTTACATTCTTAACAGGTGCCATTGTAACAAGATAATCACGGTTATTCACATCACCTGTCAGTATGTTTAATGCTATGGCTGAATGGAAACAATATCTATATTTAAATAAAAAAATAAGTATTAATTAACTGAAAAGTTGTGAGCGCATATGTATTCACCCCCTTTGCTATGAAACCCCTAATTAAGGTCGGGTCAAACCAATTAACTTCACAAGTCACATAATTTGTTTAATAAGGTCCACCTGTGTGCAACAAAAGCGTTACATATCATCAGTATAAATACACCTTTTCTACCTTCAAAGTGGTAGGCATGTTGTGTAAATCAAATGGTACAAATCAAATTTTAATTTAAAGGTTGTAAAGCAACAAAACACACACACAAACACACACAAACACACACAAACACACACAAACACACACAAACACACACACACTTCAGGTTTACTGCCACCTTCCTAATTGATTCATAAACAGGAACAGAAAAAGTGGCCCCACATTCCAGAGAAATGAGGTCACATTGGGCTGTGAAGACTCACATGGGTTTACTTCTAATGAGAGTAAATGACCATTCAAATCCTTTTAATTGCACTGTACAAAACAGCCGCAGGCGTTATACTTGCTTCTGTTCAAATGGCTTTCTAGTAAAAATAGGACTGTGAGAAAAACAGTTTAAGGCCTCGTTCACACAGTGCAATTTTTCCCCAGCTAAAATTAGGGCTAGCTAAAAATAATAATAATAGAAGTTTAACCTCATGGCGACATGTCACGTAACTGTACGCGACAGCCTCGAACGGGAAGTACGGAGCGCGCTCCATACTGAACGGGTGTCAGCTGTATGTTACAGCCAACACCCCACTGCAAAGGACGGAATCGAAGATCACTTTGATTCAGCCCGTTTAACCACTTAGCCATTAAAATAAGTAGGGAGGACCCATCTGACTGCCCATCGGTCCCCCCGTAATGCAATTACTGAGTGCCGATGGTTGTTATGGCAGCCTGGGGGCCTAATGAAGCCCTTATGTTACTTTTTTTTTTATATGTACAAAAAATATATATATTAGAAGTTTAAAAAAAACTTCCCATTTTTCCCTAAATGTTAGAAACATTTTTTTAAATGAACATAACTGGTATCGCTCCATCTGTAAAAGTCCAAACTATTACAATATAACATTAAACCCGCACAGTGAACGCTACAAAAAAATTAAATGCAACCAAATTGCTGTACCCCAAAATGTCACATGTACCCCAACAAAAACCTACAGCTCACCTTGCAAAAAAGAAGCCACCACACCGCTAAACTGACAGAATTTTTTTTAAAAAAAACTCATGGCTCTCAGGGTAGGGCCATACGGAGCGGCCCTGACATGGTCACAAAGCGGCTAACAACCGCGCCAGCACCATGTTCGGTGCGGCTGTCAAACAGCCTGTTAGTGGCCGCATGTTGGACGGTTTACCCGTGTTCATTATCTGCAAAATCGTGCGGCCATGAATTAATACACCCTTTATGGCCGCACGATTTTGCAAATAACAATAGCTTATCCCGTATTCATTCCCCATCGCAGTGACGGAAAAAGCCAAACACTGCACTCGGCTATCTCCGGCGCTCCCATAGAGAATGAATGGAGCGGCAGTGCGCATTTAACCGGAATACCCCTTAACGAGGTATTTGACAGCCGCTCCTACATAGTGCCAGCTAGGTTGCTGGCCGCGTTGGCGACCGTGTCAGGGCCACTCCGTGTGGCCGTACCCTCAAAATGTGGCGACACAACATTTTTTTTTTTTAAACAAAGTGGTAAAACATAAAAATATATCAATTTGGTATCTCTGTAATAGTATCGACCAGTATAATAAGGTTAAAATGTATTTTTTTACCGCACGATGTACATCGTTAATATGAAACCAAAGAAACAAAAACAGTGGAATCGCTGATTTCTGCCCATTTCACCCCACAAAGATTTATTTTTTTCAGTCTCCCAGTACACTATGTGGCACATTAAATAATGCCGTAAAAAACTACATCGTCCCACAAAAGAAGGAAAATCCTCATACGGCTATGTCACTGGAAAAATATGGCTTTTGGAAGGGGGGGGGGGAACAATAATGAAAATCTGAAAATTGTCTGCATCTCCAAAATGTTAAAGGGGTTATAGGAGATAGAAAAGAGAACAGACTTTTTTTTCTTATGTCCAGAAATAGCACCACTCTTGTCAACAGGCTTGAAAGGGACTGGGCTGCAATACATTTACTTTAATGGGTTCCGTCAGCTTTATGTTGAGGTATCAGTCGTTTTACCAGAGAGTATAGCGCAGCATGCTGCGCCATTTTCTCCGGTAATCTCTGCCAGGGCTGCGACGGAGGCCCCTAACAGTGCCTCCAACGCAGATGTGAACGAAGCCTTAGGCTGGAATCACATAATTACTTTTTTTGTGCCAAACAGAGTAGTGGATTTTTGCATCCACTCTTGTGTTTGGCTCAAAAAACCGCATGAGTGATTCCAGTCTTACACACGCAGAAGAAGCAGCATGGAAGACATGGCATGTTGCAATGGCACTCGGCTCTGGTTAAGGGTATGCTCACACGTGAAACGCTTGATTAAGCTTCCCATTTAAATCAATGAGAAAGCGAGCCGTTAGTTTTTTACACAAGCGTTTTGAAAAACATGTTGCGTAGAAAAGAAGCGTTGGATCAATTCTTTGGTGCATAAAATGTGCCAAATGTTCCCAGAGTCAGTGGGATTCCAAATTACAAAAACTTGCAAAAAGCGCATACAAGAACCGCAAAGAAACCCTGCAAAAAAACAAACAAAACTGAAGTGTGAATGGCCCCATGGAAATGAATGGGTCGGTGTGCTATCCGTTAAATAAACGAATAGCACACAGAAGCATTTTACTGCAGTGTGCTTGAGGCCTAACTTTATTTTTTTGCAGGTTCCGCTGGACCTATTGGAGTAAGTCGTAGATTCTAGATTCGGTGGACTACTGCGATGATCTACGTTTTTTTTAAATAAAATGGTTTTTGAGGGTCTCGGGGGGGGGGGGGGGTGTTTATTTCAATAAAAATATTTTCTTACGTCTGTTTTTTTTAATACTTAATTACCGCTGCCTTTGCAATGGCAGTTGTCTGTTTGGCGACATCCATTGCTAAGGAGGGGCTTAATGTTAGCCAGTAAAAAGGTTCAATCCAGTACCGTACCATCTGTCGCGATGGACAGGCACTGGGGCGGCCGCAGGCTTGGAACTATGAGGCTGGGAAGGGCCCAAAATCGTGTCCCTTCCCACCCTGGTAATGCTTGCCTGCTGCTGTTTTGTATCTGGCTAGTTATAAAAATGGGGGGGACCCCACGTCATTTTTTAATTTATGTTAAAAAAAACTAAAAAAACCCGGTGTGGCCCTCCATTTTGAATAACCAGTCAGATACAGCACAGCAGCCGAGGTTGGGAAGGGCCACGGTTTTTGGCCCTTCCCAGCCTGCGGCCACGCCAGTGCCCAACCATCACAACAGATGGTCAGGTACTGGTTCGTATCCGGTACCCCTGGTGGAGGCGGGTACCGGGGTAATAATGGGGGGGGGGGGGGGGGTTGGTACTAGCCTTTTTGCTGGCTGAGCCCCGCCTTAGTAATGGGCGTCATCAAACAGACAACTGCCATAACTAAGCTGCTAATAAAGTATTAAAAATAAAACCACAGAGGCATAAGAAAATATTTTTATTGAAATAAAAATTCTTCCACAAGACCCTCATTAACCATTTTATTTTAAAAAAAATAAAAAAAATACAAAAAACGTAGATCGCAGTGTCCATTGAATCTACGATGTAGTCCAATGAATCTACAATGTGCTCCAATAGGTCCAAAACAAAAAAAATAAAAAGTTAGCAATATGAAAAATATAAATATTTATACTCACCTACAGCAGTCTTTTGTCTTCTCCCCTGCGTCACAATAAATACTAGAGGTCCCCACAAGCACCCTGCACGTACCCCCCCCCACACACACACACACGCCAACGCAAACCACTACACAACCCTCCCACAAACACCCTGCACGTACACCCCCACAAGCACCTTGCACACAACCTCCCCCACTTACACCCTCGCACCAGCACCCTGCACGCACCCTCGACACCCCCGCACCAGCACCCTGCACGCACCCCCCACAGACACCCCCGCACCATCACCCTGCATGTACCCCCCACAGACACCCTGCACACAACCACTCCCACAGAGCAGCCTGCACACGACCCCTCCCACAGAGCACCCTGCACACAACCCCCTATAAGGCTGTAATACTGTGAACCGCCGCTAGTGGGCGATTTACAGTAGGAGCAAGAAACGACCTAGCAGCGGTGCTCGCCGCTTATTCTTCAAAACAGCTGTTAAGCGGCTATGAAGGATCAGCTACTCACACCGTTGCTCCATCGAGCGCCCCCCCCACAACCCCCAAACATGCAACCGCGCCACACACAACCCCCCCTCCACACGCATGCACACAAACACCCCCTCCCTCCCACCTTACCTGCAGTGTGGTCGGTCTTTACCAAAACGACACCAGCTTTCCCCTACAAACCAGCTTCTATGCTGGGTCGCTCTGAACTGCGCATGCCACAGAGCATGCGCAGTACAGAGCTAGACGGCAGAAGCAGAGGATACAACAAACGGCTTCCGTTTGTTACGTCCGATGCCCTGTAGCTGCCATATTTCATCTGTGTATGTGTCGTGAAGAGACACATACACAGATGAATGAAAACATGGCAGCCCGCAGTTAAAGTAAAAAACGGTTAATAAGAAAACAAACCTTTTATCTGAAAAAATATAGTAAATATAATATTTTATTAACTAAAAACACAAATTAATATAAAAATAAATAATTAATGACACCTTGTCTGGCAGTGGATACTTAGTAACCAGTCCATCTCAGATTATTCAGGTCTTCTATTCTGTGCCAAATTGGCACAGAGCTGAGTGCAGGAAAGGGGCAGGGAGGCTTGGCAGTAGAGACCAGAGACAGTACAGAGACCATGCTTTGCTCTGTCTCTCCTGGCATGTTAATCACATCTTTGTAAAAATAATGATTTACTTCTTTTTAGATTTGAATTCTTTCCCCTTTTAAAATACTACAGTTCTATAAAAACTTTCTAACTTCATTAAAATAATATTTTGACAGCTGCGTAGTTACTGAGGGACCACAGAGTAGTGTCTCCAGCTGGTGCCATATGTATCATTAGGGGCTCTATTGACTATAATTCTGTACGTTTGTAACACCATTACTATGGGACGCATGAAAACGTCTGACAAGCACAAGAGCAGGCCTAGGAACCAGCCGTCATCAGTCACAACTACGAGTCCTTACAATGAATGAGATTGTGCACGGGCACGCCAAAGCAAACATATTATTTTAGGAAGTGTAAGTTATAATTAACCCTAGATAATTATCTAGGCTTTCAAATTTCAACACCTTTTATTACCTGACCTGCTTAAGACAGAAATGACTAAAAGATGCTTCATAAATAGCTGCACGAGCGCCCTTAGTTCTGGTGCTTACTTAGATCTCTATTAGTCTACTCTAACGCTATGCAACCAATCCGTTACGTTCTAAGCATTTAGCGTAAACAAATAATAATTACCAAGTGTGTCATTACCCATTTATACAATGCAATGCAGTGGATTTCAATGTGTTCCAGCATAGCAATAGTGTAAGTAAGAAATATGTGCCACATGGGAACCACAAAGATTTTTTTTATGCATTCAAGATCAATCCTTACCACAAATGTCTACATACTGTAAGCAAAATATAGGCTTAACCCCAGACAGCAGGAGCTGTAGTGTAATAGCCTACTACAGCCTTAAAGGGTTTGTGCCATCAATAGAAACAGCAACTCAATATACATTTTAGAATAACTTTGTAAAGTATTGTTATTAAAAAAAAAAAAAATCCTCGCAGAACTATAGTAATTATGTGCTTGTTATAGCACCCCCTATTGTTCAAATGTATAGGCCTCTGCACGTCATTCTAGAGAATGTCAGATGTGCATGCACAGTGCAATACAGTTAAAGAAACAGGCATAACTTTGAGGCTAGACATATGCCTAAGGGTATGTGTGCACACAAAATCAAAAACATCTGAAAATACGCAGGTGTTTCCAAGGCAAAACAGCTCCTGATTTTCAGACGTTTATTTAGCCACTCACGTTTTTCGCGGCCGTTTTTGGAGCTGTATTTCTATAGAGTCAATGAAGAAAAACAGCTCCAAAAATTACTGAAGAAGTGACATGCACTTCTTTTCCGCTGCCATTTTGTAAAACGGGCGTGTAAAAAAATACCCCGTCGGAGCAGAACGCCATAAATAAATGGGCAGATGTTTGGAGGCGTTCTGCTTCCGATTTTTTGGCAGTTTACAGGCAGAAAAACGTCCGAAAATAAGCCGTGTGAACATACCCTTACTTCTACATCTCAGAGTACGCAGACTTCAAGCAGTAAAGGGGCTAGTATGGGGATGAGCACTCGTTACTCCGATATCTCATCCCCATACATCATATCGGCAGCGCATTTCCCTGTTTGCACAGGGAAATGTGCTGCCGACAACGATAAAATTTTAAGTATCTAAAACGATATGATCAGCTGATGAACGTTGACTTGTTTGAAGAGGGCAATTATCTGAAACGAGCGTTCTATAAACCCTCGTTTGCCCGATAGTTGGCCAGTGTAAAAGGGCCTTAAAGAGGCTCTGTCACCAGATTATAAGTGCCCTATCCCCTACATAATGTGATCGGCGCTGTAATGTAGATAAGTGTTTTTTTATTTTCAAAAACAATCAATTTTGAGCAAGTTATGCACAATTTTTTTACCAACTGGGCGTTGTACAGATCACGTGAGATCACGCTGTGTTGCGAGTACTGCTAAAAATGAATTCAGAGAAGTGTATGACGCTGATTGGTCAGCATCATACACTCCTCTGTACAATGCCCACTTGGTAAAAAAAAGTTAAAACACGCCCAGCTGTCTATTAAGAAACTAATTAGAATAAATCTAAAATTGTGCATATCTTGCTCAAAATTGATCGTTTTTCAAAATAAAAAACATTGTTATCTACATTACAGCGCTGATCACATTATGTAGGTGATAGGGCACTTATAATCTGGTGACAGAGCCTAAAGCCATTAGATAACCTCCTCACCAGGTGCTGCTTTTCTCCTCATCAGGGACAGAGATAAGAACTATCCTTCAGTACAAGCAGTAAACCGCTTGTCGAATGGCTTTTTCCTCACTGCTTGCAGTCTGCATACCACTTAGGACCCATTCACACGAGCGTGAATAACGTCCGTGTGCTGAGCATGGAAATCACGCACAGCACACGGATCCATTGATTTCAATGTGACTGTTCACACATGCGTGAGTTCACGCAGCGAGAGTCAGCTGCGTGAATTTTCACGCACCTACGCACCCATTGAAGTCAACGGGTACGTGAACACCATGCACCGCACACGGATGCACATCCGTGTGCGGTGCGTGATTTGCGCATCAATTTGTTTGAAAAAAAATGTGCTTTGCGAGTGCGTGAAAAACGCATGCCACTCGCAAAGCACATGGATGCATAACGCAATACACACAGACCAGATTCACGCGTAGTCGACTACGCTATTGATTTAGTCAAAACGACGGAACCCTTGCTCAACAGAGACAAACGGAAACCATTGGCACCGGATCCGTCACCATTGAAATCAATGGTGATGGAAACGGAAACCTGTGGTTTCCGTTTCTGTCAGTCAGGGCTCCATTCTGACGGAAAGCGGAGACAGAACATCAGAACAGAGACCTGACATATGTGAACGAAGCCTTACTGCCCACCAGGGGGTGCTATTACAAGCAGATAATTTTTTTTTAATAACAATACTTTACAAAATGACTAAAATATCTATCTTTGTAGTTTTAAGTTTAAATATTGCCATTTCTATTGATGGCACAACCCCTTTAATGGGTAAGGTATGTTCATATGAAATAAAAAAAATAAATAAAGCCCATTTAAAAAGTTAAATATGCTACTACTAAGTAGTCATTTATTTGAATGCATTTCCTACATTCTGTACATGTAACTCAATCACCTACTTGCAACTGCATTGATATAAAACTGTATGAGCTGGCTTACAGCAAGCTAATTTCTTTTTTGTACAATGCCTTTATGGAATTTTCAGAGTAATATAAGTTCAATTTCAGACATTAGTAAACACAGGTACAGTAGACTACCCAATAAAGAGATACAACAAATATAACAAATATTAGTATTACAATTGAATGGCATCTACCAAGATAGAAAGCTGTATATAAGTACTTCAAGCATGTAAACCAGCTTGGTCAGAGTGGCCAGAGTGGTCTCGGCCGATCGGGTTGAAAAACTTGTTGGACAGGGGATCTAGGGCATTTTATTCTAGCTAGAATAAGGACATCAAAAGGGATAGTTAGGCCTTGGCTTGTGGAGTAACTTGAATGTGGTTGCACCAAGAGGACCAGATTTGCCTAAATCTTTCCTGTTTGTCGTGGAGAACAGAGATCATTTTTTGATTGATCAAATATCATGAAAAGCTATTTTTGGCTTCAGAGAAGCTCAGTATCAGTTTTTCCCAATTAGCTGCTATAATCTGATTTGTTGGCTAGGAAGACTAAAGAGATAAGGGCTTGAATTGGTTTATGGATGTAGGGGAAGTGCCTATTTAGCAGGGCTTCCCAGGGGTCGTGAGTAATAGTGAGAATTAGGGTATATGTGCGAATCCAGAGGCAAGTAGCTTTTGGGCAGGTTTTTTCAGTTGCGGAACATGTCGCCTGGGGTTTGACAGCCCTGAAAACAATATGGAGACCATCCAGAAACAGATAGTACCATCCAAGAGCTATAAACCAACACACTGTTTCAATTATGAGGGTATTCATGAGGGCCATGGAGGAAAAAGTCCACATCTGTTGCCTTCGTTCAGCAGTGGAGCTGGAGCTTAAATCGGTCTCCCAGAATTCCAGGTATGGTAATATGGTAGATATAATACCGGGAGAATGTGTGTTGTCCCTGCATATTCTTTCTAAGAAAGTAAATGTAAGAGGAATTAAAGTATTTCAGACTAACAAATGAGTAACGAAAAACCTTGCTAGTATGGAGTTTTAATTGTTCACACAGGTCAGAAAAGGCCTTAAAGGGGTTTTCCCATCAGGGACATTTATGGCATATCCACAGGAAACGTCATAAATGTCAGATGGGACCCGCACCTACCTCTAGAACAAGGCCCCCTGAACCCTGTTCCATCTTTTTCTGCTCCCACTGCCTCCCAGCCACTTCCGGACTATATGGTCGGTAGTTACAAAAACAGCGTAACTCGCTGAGCTACGCTGTTTCCCTAAGTCCCATACTAGTGAATGGCTGTTACGGCAGCAGCGTAGCATGTGAGCTACGTTGTTTCTGTAACTACCATTCAGTTCCATGGGTTTTCCCAAGAACAGCATGGCTCAGCTACCTACGCTGATTTCTTCCTCATGGTCGGAAATCTCCTGCTTCAGCTGCAACACAGAGAGGCAGAACGGGGTTTAGGGGGCCCCGTTCTAGAGATAGGTATGGGTCACAGAGGTGGGACCTGCATCTATCTGACGTTTATGACATATCCTGTGAATATGACATAAATGGAGGCTTTAATGAGGACCTCCCAATCTCTAAGCGCTAAAAGATTGGAGAGTTGTGGCCTGGTGGGAAGAGTGTGGGTTTCGTAGCAGCGGCGCTAAGGGTAGGTAAGGTAAGATGAGACCCGAGGAGTATTTCACCATGTCCCAGAGAGCTAGGGAATGTTTAACTATTGGTTTTGTGATAAATGTACAGGAGGGTCGAAAGAATCAAAAGGATTGCATTTATAGGTAAAGGAGAGACACTGGGGCTTCCAGTGAAAGCCATAGTGGTGCTTCTGTAGGGGCATGATATAGTGCCAGCTGAACAATCTGGACAGCCTGGCAATATTTATGTAAATTGGGTACTCCAAGTCCGCTATGGAACTTGTGCCTGAAAAGGATAGTTTTATTGATTCTAGGAATTCCGTTCCCCCCCAAACAAGCCTGAGAAACAGGTATGGGGAGGACTCCAAAGCAGTATAACATTTTTTGTAAGAAGGGTCATTTTTAAAACTTGTATGCGCCCAAGCCAGGAGATATGATATTTAGACCATTCATCTAAAGAAAAGTCGAATGAAAGTAATTGGAGAAGAGGATACATTTATATTGGATTCAATGCCTATTACGTTATTGAATAGCAAGGGGCTCGAGTGCTAACACAACTGAATGAGGGAAAAGGGGGCACACCTGAACCTCTTCAGCGGCAAGCTAGTTTTTAACTTTCTAAAAACAAAGAACTCTGAAAACTTTTTTGGGAAAAAAAAAAAACATTAAACAAATGTTCAAACGCCTTTTTTCTCTTTCAGACACAAATGCTGTGTTGTTTAAAACATGATATTTTTATTTAGAGACAAGGGAATTTTAACGCCGATGCTAATTGGGGCTAGCAGAGTAGCAGGTTCCTCTGGCAGCAAATCTGTTCATTTTTAATGCATTATTTTCACCCTCAGCGGAACAACAAACATTGTACATTTCAGCAGAAGTTATCACAGCTGGGTTTGGTGAATACTGAAAACAAAGTATTTGCAATGAGCCATAATACCCCTCTGAGAAGCGGCATGGATTTAATAAACAGAACCCATGTTTATGCTAGACGTGGTATTAAGAACAGCTGGTTATCATCGTCTTGTTAATGAAACTGCACAATTTCATTTCTTCTCAATTATTGATATCAGGAAGCCTGAAACCATCCCTTCATGTCTTTTTAAACCAGTCTGTAATCTCAGTTCTCATAAATAGCGTGTGTCATGTAAGCCCACACAGAGGGGGAGGGCAAGCAGTTACAGTAATGAGGTGAACATTCTACTTCCCCAGACAGCGGACGCCATGGAAGGAGCGATGGTAAAGAGAAAAAGACCTCAACGTCAGACACTTCTTCCACGGGGAAAGAGAATTCATTTCTACATTCTGAATTACTTGCTTCATACACCTGGAGTACAGAGTAGAACAGGTGTTGGGAAACCAACCAGGAATGCTGCTCCAAAAAGGAAAACAAAAAAATGACTAGCAAAGCCACTGTAACTTTACCCTGCCATATTTACACTGTAACCATAGAAACGCAGTGCTCTCCCACGGTTTTAGGGACAAAATCCACAGCCAGAAGTTTCTCATTTATATCTCCCCACCCCCCTCACTTTGTAGACATTTTACAATTAACTCCTTTCCTGTTAGTGGGGTCCCTACAGCCCTATTTTGGAGACTGTTGAAGTTCCTTGGAGATTTCCCTGTAAGACATCCTGAACTGAAAGACAAGGCTTGTAATTAAGACATTAAACATTTGTTTTTGGAAACCTAAATTCTCCTAATTTATCCATTTTTCTAAGCAACTATTCAAAGACCTACAATGCTACAACACAATATATTACAATAGCCGAGAACTCAAAAGTTTAAGAAAAAAAAAGATAATTCTGTATTATTTAGTCTTACAATTTCAAACCACATCTTAGATTGATTTTAATTGATTTGTAATTTTATACTATTATACATTATATATATATACACACACACACACACACACACACACACACACACACACACACACACACACACACACACACACACACACACACACACACACACACACACACAGTGGAGGAAATAAGTATTTGATCCCTTGCTGATTTTGTAAGTTTGCCCACTGTCAAAGTCATGAACAGTCTAGAATTTTTAGGCTAGGTTAATTTTACCAGTGAGAGATAGATTATATATTAAAAAAAAGAAAATCACATTGTCAAAATTATATATATTTATTTGCATTGTGCACAGAGAAATAAGTATTTGATCCCCTACCAACCATTAAGAGTTCAGCCTCCTCCAGACCAGTTACACGCTCCATGCAAAATCTCACCTCGTGGGGTATCCTTGATCCTGAGGAAGGTGAGAGCTCAGCCGAAAACTACACGGGGGGAACTTGTTAATGATCTCAAGGCAGCTGGGACCACAGTCACCAAGAAAACCATTGGTAACACATTACGCCGTAATGGATTAAAATCCTGCAGTGCCCGCAAGGTCCCCCTGCTCAAGAAGGCACATGTACAGGCCCCTCTGAAGTTTGCAAATGAACATCTGGATGATTCTGAGAGTGATTGGGAGAAGGTGCTGTGGTCAGATGAGACTAAAATTGAGCTCTTTGGCATAAACTAAACTCGCCGTGTTTGGAGGAAGAGAAATGCTGCCTATGACCCAAAGAACACCGTCCCCACTGTCAAGCATGGAGGTGGAAACATTATGTTTTGGGGGTGTTTCTCTGCTAAGGGCACAGGACTACTTCACCGCATCAATGGGAGAATGGATGGAGCCATGTACTGTCAAATCCTGAGTGACAACCTCCTTCCCTCCACCAGGACATTAAAAATGGCTCGTGGCTGGGTCTTCCAGCACGACAATGACCCGAAACACACAGCCAAGGCAACAAAGGAGTGGCTCAAAAAGAAGCACATTAAGGTCATGGAGTGGCCTAGCCAGTCTCCAGACCTTAATCCCATCGAAAACTTATGGAGGGAGCTGAAGATCCGAGTTGCCAAGCGACAGCCTCGAAATCTTAATGATTTACAGATGATCTGCAAAGAGGAGTGGGCCAAAATTCCATCTAACATGTGTGCAAACCTCATCATCAACTACAAAAAACATCTGACTGCTGTGCTTGCCAACAAGGGTTTTGCCACCAAGTATTAAGTCTTGTTTGCCAAAGGGATCAAATACTTATTTCTCTGTGCACAATGCAAATAAATATATATAATTTTTTTTTAAATATAATCTATCTCTCACTGGTAAAATTAACCTAGCCTAAAAATTCTAGACTGTTCATGTCTTTGACAGTGGGCAAACTTACAAAATCAGCAAGGGATCAAATACTTATTTCCTTCACTGTATATATATATATATATATATATATATATATATATATATATACACACACATACACATACACACACACACACACACACACACACACACACACACTCCTCCTCAATAGATTTGAATATCAAATTTCAGTAATTAAATTCAAAAAGTGAAACTCATATTATATAGATTCATTACACACTGTGTGATCCATTTCCAGCATAGTTTTATTTAATGTTGATGATTATGGTAACAGTTCATGAAAACCCCAAATTTAGTCTCAGAAAATTAGAATATTATATAAGCCCAATTTCAAATATGATTTTTAATACCAAAATGTTGGCCTACTGAAAAGCATGTACAGTATATGCCCTCAATACTTGGTCGGGGCTCCTTTTGCATGAATTACTGCATCAATGCGGCATGGCATGGGGGTGATCAGCCTGTGGCACTGCTGAGGTGTTATCAATGCGGCGTGGCATGGAGGCGATCAGCCTGTGGCACTGCTGAGGTGTTATGGAAGCCCAGGTTGCTTTGATAGCCGCCTTCAGCTCGTCTGCATTGTTGGGTCTGGTGTCTCATCTTCCTCTTGACAATACCCCATAGATTCTCTATGGGGTTTAGGTCGGGCGAGTTTGCTGGCCAATCAAGCGCAGTGATGCTGTGGTTATTACACCAGGTATTGGTACTTTTGGCCGCGTGGGCAGGTGCCAAGTCCTGCTGGAAAATTAGATCCGCATCTCCATAAAGCTGGTCAGCAGAGAGAAGCATGAAGTGCTCTAAAATTTCCTGGTAGACGCTGCGCTGACTCTGGACTTGATATAACACAGTGGACCAACACTGCTGTTCAGTGGCCCAAAGTCCTGATTTCAGATGAAAGTAAATTTTGCATTTCCTTTGGAAATCAAGGTCCCAGAGTCTGGAGGAAGAGTGGAGAGGCATCAATCCAAGTGTCTTGCGGTCCAGTGTGACGTTTCTAGTCAGTGATGGTTTGGGGAGCCATGTCATCTGCTGGTGTTGGTCCACTGTGTTATATCAAGTCCAGAGTCAGCGCAGCGTCTACCAGGATATTTTCGAGCACTTCATGCTTCTCTCTGCTGACCAGCTTTATGGAGATGCGGATCTAATTTTCCAGCAGGACTTGGCACCAGCCCACGCGGCCAAAAGTACCAATACCTGGTGTAATAACCACAGCATCACTGCGCTTGATTGGCCAGCAAACTCGCCCGACCTAAACCCCATAGAGAATCTATGGGGTATTGTCAAGAGGAAGATGAGAGACACCAGACCCAACAATGCAGACGAGCTGAAGGCGGCTATGAAAGCAACCTGGGCTTCCATAACATCTCAGCAGTGCCACAGGCTGATCGCCTCCATGCCACGCCGCATTGATACCACCTCAGCAGTGCCACAGGCTGATCGCCTCCATGCCACGCCGCATTGATACCACCTCAGCAGTGCCACAGGCTGATCGCCTCCATGCCACGCCGCATTGATAACACCTCAGCAGTGCCACAGGCTGATCACCCCCATGCCACACCGCATTGATGCAGTAATTCATGCAAAAGGAGTCACGACCAAGTATTGAGGGCATATTCTGTACATATTTTTCAGTAGACCTACATTTCGATATCAAAAATCATTTTTGAGATTGGGCTTATATAATATTCTAATTTTCTGAGACACTAAATTTTGGGTTTTCATTAACTGTTACCATAATCATCAACATTAAAAGAAAAAAATGCTGGAAATAGATCACTCTGTGTGTAATGAATCTATATAATATCGGAGTTTCACTTTTTGAATTGAATTACTGAAATAAATGAACTTTTTGATGATCTTCCACACACACAGCAAGAAAGCTGTGGTAGTAAGTATAGTCTGGGTGCAAGCCCTTGAATACCAATCCAGTATCCAAAAAGCGATATGTAGAAAGCAAAGACTGACAGCACTCCAACAGGTTTAGTGGAAAAGGTGGGCTTTATTCATCTATGCAACGTTTCAGCTCGCTCTATGAAGCCTTTAAGCTTGAGAAAGGCTAAATAACGTGAGCTGAAAAGTTGCATAGGTGAATAAAGTCCACCTTTTTCACTAAACCCGTTGGAGTGCTGCCAGTCTTTGCGTTCTACTTCTCGCTCATATATATATATATATATATATATATATATATATATATATATACACACACACACATACATATATACACACATACATATATATATATATATATATATATATATACACACACATACACATGTAAACATATACACACGGATACATAGACACAAGAATTCTGTAAATGTATATTTCTTGAGAGGATAACTATTGTTATGGGTAATGATCACCGATATGATCGTTTTCAAAAAATCCTGACTGGTCCCACTAACTTATAATGGGGTCCGGCAGGCTTCCATCAGGTTTCAGCTCTTTTTTTTTTCTGTTACGGCAAGAATAGCGCTGCAGGCTACGCTATTTTAGCTGTCAAAACACTGATAATCTGACAATGAAATACAGTGCCAACGTAAACAGAGCCTTATTTATAGAGCAGGAGCTTCTGCAATATATACCAAGAAAAGAGCACAACAAGAGAGTAGGCTATTGATAGGTAGAAACCTTGAATTAAGATTAGTACACTTAAAACACACAGCCATTGTATAGAATTTAAGATTAACAATGAGGAGAAGAGTAAAAATGAGGTTAAAATGCAAATCTGGGGAAAAACAGAAAATTCAGAAAATGGTCTTGTGGGAGCAATATCCCATCCTCTAAAACTTTACTCACTTGCCCAACAAATACCTGACCTAATCCACTGTACAAATAACCCCCCCTCTTCTAAACATCACCGAACACTTTATTTATTCAGAGCACCTGGCGGATCATAACACTATTCCATGCTTGTGATGAGGATGTTATGCCACATATGAAGGGGGCCAGAAGAGCCTTAGGATATGTTCACACAGTTTTTTGCAGGCAGAAAATTCCGCTATTTTTGATGCAGTATTTTGCTGTGGTTTTTTGAGGCGTTTGTTTTGCTATTTCTTCCACAGAGGAAATAACTGCCAGCGTTTTTTGTCGAAAAATGTGTAAAAAAATGCGTTGAAAATCGCAGAAAAAAAACACATCAAAAACCGCGTTTATTTCCATCTGTGGAAAACGCCTCAAGATAGGGCATGTCGCTTCTTTTTCTCGCGAGCGTTTATTTTTGCTCGCGTAAAAAAAAACGCCTCCATGTCCCATTGAAATCAATAGGAGGTAATTTTGGCCGTTTTTTGCTGCGGTTACCACGTCAAAAACCGCGGCAAAAAACTACGTGTGAACAGGGCTTCAGAGATCTTAGCGTCTACGGCAAGATTTTGTGGGGTGGAAGATCAGTCCTAACTATAGATGAGATAATTATTTCACCTGCTTCACCAGTCCATATAATACAATGAGATCATCAATTTGCCTATAATGCTCTTTCATTTGCCAAAGCCAGGCACAATCAATTCACCCAATCCATCTGAATGGCTGATTATTTGCAAATCAGCAAAAATCTAAATCCGGTAAAAGCGAATTGCTCTCTACTCCGAACTATAACAAAAACAGAATTTTCAGTATTGCCTGGAGTTTGGCCCCATGCACACGACCCATTCAGTTCTATTGGCCGCGAACACCTTTCCGTATCGCTATGGATAGGTGTCCAGGCCATAGAACTGTACCGCAAAAGATAGAACATGTTCTATCTTTTGTGTTTTACGGGCCGTGCTCCCATACTTTGTATGGGAAAACGGGCTGAAAATGCGGGCTGCGGCCGTCGGCTGTGTCCGCAATCGCGGGCCGTGATTACGGGCACAGTCGTGTGCATGAGGCCTTACACTCTTACTAAAGCATTGCTAAAGGTATTTAAGCAACTATAGTGATTGGGTCTATTACTTATGTACATCTGTTTTGTTTCTCAGTCTATGAGAATCTGTAATCCTGGAAAATATGTACATGTAAATAATGATGGTAGGAGTTAGGCCCCTGTTTGCATATAATGGGCAGAATGAGGCATCATTCTTGATAGTAAAGAGGACTGTCATGTAAGGAAATAATGCTGCGGTTTAAAAAGCTTCATTCTCCCTGTACAAGAATCAGGTATGGTTTATAAAACAAGATTACGTTAGTCTCAGACATTGCTTAGTGTCTTGATCTTGCATAATACGAGCAAGTCTACTGCTTAACCTCTTCTATATAAACACTGTCTACCATAGGTATAAATAATGTGATAACTGTAGGGCCCCATGCAGACTACCGTAATTTTGATCTGCAATTACGGATCCGTAATTACGGATCAAAATACGGATCCATTCATTTCTACGGCCCATGGACACCTTCCCGGATATTTATGGGAATCCGGGCCGTAGAAATGACCGTCAAAAAATAAGACATGCCCTATTTTTTTGAATTTACGGACTGTGCTCCTACACTTTATAATGGGAGCACGGCCCGCAAATGCGTGTGACCGTCCACGCCTGTAATCACAGACGTTGCACACGGCTGCAGTACAGTCTAGATCATTTCATTTTTTGTGCATTTCAAAAAACAAAAACTAAAAGACAAACCTGTTCTCTGCATCGAGTTATCCTTTCCAACAACAAATCCGAATTGTTATTCTCTTCATCGAGTTCCAATTCTAACTGGGATATCTTGTCCTGGAAAGAACAAAGCAGATCTGTATACGGAGCTCTAGAACATTGATCCATAGATGAATGAATACAACCATTAACAAAAACTGTTGCTAACATGTTGAGTGACTTGACGATCTATGATGTCATTGGCTATGCCAATGTGTACAAATTTACCATTTGATTTGATGGGAGGGGGTGTCTGACTTGCAGGTGAGGGCAAAAGAACAATTGGCACTTTGTCTTCTTTAGGCCAGGTATAAGGGATGAATGAAAGGTTGACAGAACAAGTTTCCGTTACCAAGATTGGTTTCACTTTTCATACTACAATCAGTGCAAGTAAATATCTGCTGTATACCGCTCTGATGAAGGGATTACTTTCAATCAACTTTCCTGTGATATAATTTTATAGATTTTATATGAGGTATGGTTTCATTATTATTATTATATGATTTTTATTAAAAGAAACAAACATTCTAAAAAAAGCAGTGCCATAACCTGTTAATCACTAGCCGGAAGTGTATGGTGCATGGTCCATGACTTTAAAACGAGCACCAAGTAATCTTTGTTCTTATAGTCAAACACGAGGATGTCAGGTGTCTGGCCGTCAGACATAGCCGGACACCCTAGAGAGAAGACTGAAGAGGTCTATTACCACTTCCCTATTTCAGTAGACAGTATATAGAAAAGAAGCAGGGGCTGTGATCGCCAGGTGCTGGGTATTGGAAGACTAATGTCACAACATTGCTCCTGTAGCTGGGAATTTTATGGATGCCCCAGTTACACAGAAACACTGCACAGTAAAAATAAATATAAAGTTTAAATGTCCCGAATAGACTTTTATACGGAGGACACATTATGCAAAAAACAAACAAAAAAACAAACCTCTGCCCATTAAGGCTGCGTTCACACGCTGTGTTTTTAGACGTTTTTCGGGGGTGAAACCGGCTGAAAAAAACAGAAGCTGAACGCCTCCAAACATCTGCCCATTGATTTTAATGGGAAAAACGACGCTTCGCTCAAAACAGGCGTTTTTTTACACGGTCGTTTGAAAAAACGGTGCGTAAAAAAACGCACCACAAAAAGAAGTACATGTCACTTCTTGAGCCGTTTTTCCATTGTGTCAATAGAAAAACAGCTCCAAAAACGGCTCCAAATAACGCATCAAAAAAAGTTTGATGCTTTAAAAAGGGCTGAAAATCAGAGGTTGTTTTCCCTTGAAAAGAGCTCCGTATTTTACAGCCGTTTTTACTTTAGCGTGTGAACATAGACTTATGGGTTAAACTAACCTTTGCCTGTCATTCTCCATGAATCCTATATAAGGACATTAAGCCAGATTCGCATTACTGAAATAAGTACGGCAGCATTTTAGCATCTGTATTACAGCCACAACACCCAGACCTGCCCCCAGTTCTATGGTAATCTAAGTTTGCTTCAGTAGAACTGCAGGTGATGTGGGTGTTGGGGCAGTAATATGGATGGTAAAATGTAGCCACATTACGGCCACGTGATACCGGTCCTACGTTGATTCTGCAGGTCCACTAATAGATTTAATAATTATGTGATCAATTAATCTGTCAAAATCTTGATGTGGTGCAGTCCCACTTGCCATGAGTGTTATATGCTCTATACAAACTCCTGTGTGCATATTTTTATTTCATTTAAAAGGTCATCAGACTAATACCATACCTCCATTGACTTCACTTGTCTAGAACGATCATCCTTCATATGATTTTTGGCATCCAATTCATATTGAAGATCTTTAATAGTCTGTTGTAGAAGATGGTTCTTGGTCAGCGACTCATCATGTGCTCTCTGGTGGTCTTGCAAATTTTCTTCCAAATGTCTGATCTAAGACAAGTATAAAAGATACAGTATATAGTGATTAATTATGAGAAATTTGGTCCAGAGATAATGTACTAGAGGTTACACTGGTGTTCATATATTCCTTTAAGACAAAAGATAGTGAAGGGTCAAAATTTCAAATATAAAAACGAAATCATCAGCGCCAGTATCGGTTTTCATTTTTACAAATACTTTATTCATCCATAAGGCAGACAGGTATGTTTCAGTTTCATAAAGTTTCCAATCTTATCAAATGTATGTTCCCTAACATATCTATCAGGTCACCTAAAAGACCAACACATTCATTAACATCAATATCCAATATGATAAAAAAAATAAAAAAAATACTCCAAATTGCATAAAGTATAGAAATACATTTAAATTGTAGACAAAAAATATAATTTATAGCGTGATAAGATATTTTTTTTATAACATGTCCCCCACTGTCAGCTGAATTGTTGTCATTGAGCCCTTATGTTGATTAAAATTAGCATCCACAGCCACGCATACAATGTTTCGCTAACACCGAAAAATAAATCTAAAAGGAGCACATGGTCATCCAAGTCTCCAGCCTCATGTCTGGAGATTGAAATGTCAATAAAAAAATTCTCAGCAAAGAAGATTTTAAATATGTTTTCACTGTTTCCATGATCTAAAAGGCTTTTTATATACAAGTCTTCTGATAAGGTTTTTTACTTTTGAATAATTTTAGGACTGGATAAATCCTTATAAACAGCCTTGCATTGCTGAAGTTGATACTGCTTGTTTATACAGTCTATAATCCATTATACAATACTAATCCATAGCCTTTGTCTTTATTTGGTGGGAATGTATACCACTGCTAATGCTGGCCAGTGACAACCAAAGGACACAAATACACTGCCAAAAAAAAAAGGCTTAGCCAGTGTGACAGGCAGCAAGTGTGACATAGGTGTTCCTAACTTACCTCCTCTTGGAGTTTTCGGACTGTCTGGTTGCACCTTTCCACCTCCAGGATCTTATCTTTTAACAGTCTTTGCATTTCATGACTCTCTTTACGATTTTTATCTTTATAGTCATCAAACTGCTTTTGAAGCTCCACTGTGGACATCCGTGAAAACTCAACATGTTCTGACACCTAATAGTAAAACAATGTTTAAATGTACCCTCTCAAAATATAAACCATTTATTGTTACAAGTGAAACACTATAAATGTAAGGCTCTGTCCACACTGGCGTCATGGGTCGTGTAATTACATGGATATCATGGTCTGGTTTGATCCTTGTTTCTATTTTACCAGTGAGGGGCAACAGAAACACAAAGCCAGTGTGAATACCATAAACTTTGGAAAATTGGTATTTATTCCCATTAGATTTGTTTTGCAGTGCTAGTATCAATTAGTAAATCAAGTAAGGCTAAAACTACAACGGACTTCAATTATAAATTCTGACTTGTTATATATAACAAGGCTGTGTTCATTCCGCATTTGGTGCGTATGCTCCGTTTATACACCAGAGTAAATGAAAAGGAAAAAAGGAAAACGTCCGGTGCACATAATGCATCAACTGTGGATTAAAAAGACAGGAAAAAACAGGGTGAGCAGTTATGCGAACCTGACTGTGTTGTGCTAGGAACACAACACCCTGCGATGCGTATCTGTTAAACACGGGACTGTTGCGGATGATATATGCCGTAGGAGAAAAAAAACTACATGCGGAGTGGTCATTCCAACCCACGGAGCACTGATTTACCGGACAGGACTGAACTATAGAAAAATCCCCTTTTTTCTCCTACTGCATATACCGTTTATACACCAAACACACATACATATATAGACGACAATGTGGCCGTGAAAACCAGCCTTATAAGCACACATCCACTTAATTGCGTCTAGCCCTTTAATGAACGCTTATGACCATGACAAAAGGAAAGTGAATTCTGCAACGAAAAAACTTAAAACAGAACTCATGACCAAGTAGACAATGTCAAAACAAGCCGTGAAACTGCACACTGAACTCCAACATAATGATTAACAACCGGGCTGGACTTATTCATTATATCGGTAGGCACATTCCAGTGAAGGTCTGCACTCCAGCGGATACAGACCAGTTCACTCTGGAATTAAATGGAACCCGTGAATTACTTAATGAGTAATAATGGAAAAATAAGTCTGCAGGAAAGGGAAATGCACAATTATGCAACTTCTCAAACCTGGGACGCTACAATTCTCCTCCTAGATGTTTTCGATAGAGAAAAGGGGTTTTCCTGAATCCCATTGGAAATACAGATATATATCAATTACAAAGACAAGAATAACAGAAAAAAATGTATGCTAAAGACTTAAAATTCATTGCAAAACAAATTATTTGACCTTATAAGTGTATGAAACCCTACCCTAGTGCTCAGTTGATGGCGGAGGGCCGCGTGTTGCGGGCATAATATGGATGCTAAAATGCGCCTCTATTACAGCCATCTGAAGCAGCCATAGGGCAAGACATAGTGAGTTATCTGCAGGGGAACTTGTAATTTCAATGCTGGGCCACCCACTAGTTAATGGTAGTCAGTCAATTTAGTCTGGAGTATCTGAAATTCTCAACCCTGGTGATAATTAGAATAGTGCTACAGTTAAGCTGGGTTATAGCACAGGAAAATACATGTTTGGGAAATTTGCAATCTAAAACATGTCAAACAGCACATCTAAACAAAGTAATATACGAATATTTATTAACAGATTTACTATACAATCTCTCCCCACATCACTACATTCCACCCGCTCTTTTACTTCTTTTAGGACTGCTCCTCTCGGGGGCTAGTGTGACGATCACTCCATGGGCTGATTGACCTGCCTGATGACTGGTTCCCTCCCTATCTGAATGGGATCTACAAAGCACAAGGTCTACAAAAGAAAAATCCGACATGTTAATACGAACGCCCAAAACATTAATCTCCTCAAGATATCAGCTCATTTAATGGGTAATTTCCTTCTGGAGGACCTGGGTCTCTCCCTTCTCCATCACAGCGGTATCCCCATACAAACTTACTGCAGCTCTCTCACTTACTTAATGCTGCCAAAGCCTATATTTCTCTATGCAAGGTTCCCAATGGTTCGTCTAGATTAAAAAGATCCAGCGTATGGAACAGTTGACCTCCCTAAATAGGATAATCTTTCTACAGTGGATAAAATTTCCTTCATCTGGTCCCAATACATTAGTACTACTGAATATCATGAGTTCAGGGGTGTCAAGGTGTTTTATACTGCTGTCTGATACGGAAAGATCTACTTCCTTACCCCCTCTTATATCCCCCTTTCCCCGTCTACCATACCTACTTCTCACATTCCCCATTATAAGTTGTTTATTATTTTTCAAATTTTAGACATTCTGAGATTATTATACAATCACTACTTTCCCTATCTATTTTATAACAAAATCTCTCAGACACGTATGGTCTTTGAACATGTAAAGTGCCTTATTTACTATTGTATTAGTAATACTTTGCTATGCACTCTGTTTTTTTCAAACTGCCTACACGGTTTTGGTTATCCTTTCCTTTTATCTGTCTCTAACCTATTTTGTTTTTTTTCATATTCTGAAATTACATAATTTTTTTGAGAGAGAGACATTTTAAAGTCAAAGACAATTAGACACAATCCAGTGAGAGAACATTTCACCAATACAATAATAATCACAAAAAATAAAGAGCAGTCATCAGCGCAGGGACAGAAAAATGCAGATAAATAGACTGGTGCCAATACAACGATCACATTAAAATTTCCTCAGGGCACCCCTACCAAAAAATGTCTTATAAAAGACAGAAAATGGCTAAAAACAAGCACTACACTCGTAGGGTATGTTCACACAGGTTTTTTTGTAAGGCAAAAAAAAATCGGCCTCAAAATTCCTTCGGGAATGTTGAAGCAAATTTTGTATTGACAGCGTTGTTTGACCTTTTTTTTTTTGCGTTTTTTCTTAAGCCGTTGAAGCTAATGCAAAAGACGCAGGCAAAAAAAGCTCCAACCGTAAAATAACCATCAGGCCACCACTCACAGATTTCCCCTGTAGGTAGCGCCACACAGCCCCCCTGGTAGGGGGAGCGCCACACAGCCCCCTGGTAGGGGGAGCGACACACAGCCCCCCTGGTAGGGGGAGCGCCACACAGCCCCCCTGGTAGGGAGAGTGCCACACAGCCCCCCGGTAGGTAGTGCCCCACAGCCCACTTGTAGGAAGTGCCAGAGCCCACAGCCCCCTTGTAGATAGCACCCCACCCCCCTTCCTGTGGATAGCGCCACTGTAGCTCCCTGAAGGAGCGGAATCCCTGCGTGGCCGGGGATTCCGCTCCTGGAGAGCTCCCCTTGATTTCTCTATCCATATATGGACAGTGACATCAGGGGAAACTCCTGAAGCGGAATCCCCAGTCAACATCGTTGCCGATGCGGTGACCGGGGATTCCACTCCAGGAGAAGCTCCTGTAGTCGGTTTCAATTTATGGACAGTGACGTCATTGGCTTCTCCTGGAATGGAATCCCCGGTCACGGCATCTGCAATGCTGTGGACGGGGATTCCGCTTCAGGAGTTTCCCCTGATGTCACTGTCCATATATGGACAGAGAAATCAAGTGGAGCGCTCCAGGAGCGGAATCCCCGGTCACACAGGGATTCCGCTCCTTCAGGCAGCTACAGTGGCGCTAGTAGATTGCAGAGCAGGAAGATACCTCCCTGCTCTGCTATAGTGGCATCGCTACCGCTGTAAAAGCTGCAGCGGCTGCAAGCGGCGCCACCGCCCTCATGCCCAGTGTCGCCGCTAGCAGTCGCTATGGCTACTACAGTGGTGGCGACGGCACTGAGTGAACAAGCTCCCGGGCGGAAAGGCGACTGCTGAGTCACCAGGCCCGGGCGCTCCTGAAACAAGCAGGGGAAGGGAGCCAGCGCAGTGCCCCCTTCCACCTGCTGGCGTGATGCGCCCTGTGCAAAGGCACAGGTCGCACACCCCTAAGGCCGGCCCTTGGTCTCGAAGAGATGGAGAAAACGTGGCAAGACATCTATCTTTACCACATTCACATGGCCAAACCAGGACAATTGAAGTCTTTAAGAGTAAGACTGCCGATTGAGCAATGTGTAAATTATTTGAATGAAAATAGGTTAGCAGGATCGGAAGGGACCTAAATGCTTAAAGAGGCTCTGTCACCAGATTCTCAAATCCCTATGTCCTATTGCATGTGATCGGCGCTGCAATGTAGAGAACAGTAACGTTTTTTTATTTTTAAAAACGTTCATTTTTGGCCAAGTTATGAGCTATTTTATATATATGCAAATGAGCTTTGAAATGGACAACTGGGCATGTTTTTTTTTCGTATGTCCAACTGGGCGTGTATTGTGTTTTTAACTGGGCGTGTTTACTTGTTTTACTAACTGGGCGTTGTGAATAGAAGTGTTGACGAATCAGTGACCAATCAGCATCATGCACTCCTCTCCATTCATTTACACAGCAGCATCACGTTCTTACTAGAATGATGTGCAGCCACATACACAAGTGTCCTGATAATGAATACACATGACCTCCAGCCTGGACGTCATGTGTATTCAGAATCCTGACACTTCTGAATCTTTTCTGTGAGATTCCAGCAAGTTGCTGATCTAGCAAAATTTCTCATTCCTGTATTAAAATCTGAAAAGCCATTTGTGGGTTCGTGATATAGCAATGAATCTTCAGCATATAATGCTTTTTTATGGCGCTGATGTCCACTTTTAACCTGTCAGGGTTGGAGCAGAGCGCAATCATGAAATGCTCCATCGCTAAAGATAAAGCAGGAGCAAGGGCTGCCATCCCTGCCGTGTGCCATTAGCAATAGTAAATTGATCCCAATTTGTTCAAAGAAACCTTTAAAAAAAAACACCAATGGACTCTGTCAAACACCATTTCAGCGTCAATAGAGACTAGACAAGTTGAGATGGCCTATTTGCGTACATAGAACAATTTTTGCTCCTGTCTCATTAGTATTGTCACACACCTTCCCACCTCATATTAATTACACTTGGTCATTATGGATGAGTTTATGTAGCAGCTGGACTAAGCGATTCGCAATAGCCTTTGAGAAAAATTTGATATTGAAATTGATTAATGAGATAGGGCGGTAGTTAGAATACAATGTGGTGTCTTTGCCCGGGTTGGGAAGGATAGTCACATGTGCTACTATGGGCTGAGAAGAAAAGGGGCAGATATCAGAAATAGATTTAATACTTTAGTCAGGAAATGTAGTAGCGGTTCTAAAAATGCTTTATAAAACTGGACAGTATATCCATCAGGACCCGGACACTTGCCAGTGTGGGTATCTTTTAATACCCCCGCAAGTTCCTACTCCAAGAACGGTTATTCTAAGAAATCGCTCACAGAGGAGCCTAAGGTGGGAAGGGCAGTAGCCGCCAAGTAGGAGTCAACATGCTGAGAGAAGTGGGTAAGAGCCATGTCAACCAATGGGCCCCTAAGGTTACTTAACGTGTGGTAATACTTTTTAACCCCTTAAAGTTACAGGACATACTATTATGTCATGGTAACTGCATAGTTCGCGCTCCATGAGATAGTAGGTCATGGATGAAACACAGCGCCATTCGCGCAGCGCGTGTTAATGAGCTGTGATAGCTGCTGTTTCCGACGGAAGGCTATCACAGCTCAATGTGCAGTGACCGATCGCGGTGGTCCCCGCAGACTAACCCCTCAGAAGCCGCGTTCAATAGCTATCGCGGCTTCTCAGGGGTTAAACCGCCATCGACGGCCCGCTACATGATAGCGGGCGGCGATGGCTACTATGGCAACCAGAGTCCTAACAATGGACTCCGGCTACACCATCGACGGAAGCCTAGTAGGTCCTGACAGAGTCAGGACCTACTATGCTTGCTGTTAGTGAGTAGCTGACAGCTCTAATACACTGCACTACGCATGTAGTGTAGTGTATTAGAATAGCGATCAGGGCCTCCTGCCCTCAAGTCCCCTAGTGGGACAAAGTAAAAAAAGTTAAAAAAAGTTGTGTCAAAATAAGAAAATAAAAGTTTTAAAAGTGATAAAAGTAAAAATCCCCCTTTTCCCTTAACAGTCTTTATTATTAAAATAAATAAACAAATAAACTATACATAATTGGTATCGCCACGTCCGTAACGGCCTGAACTACAAAATTATTTCGTTATTTATCCCGCACAGTGAACGCCATAAAAGAAAATAATAATAAACCATATCAGAATTACAATTTTTTGGTCACTTCACCTCCTAAAAAATGGAATAAAAAGAGATCAAAAAGTCGCATGTACCTAAAAATGGTCCTGATCGAAACTACAGTTCGTTGCGCAAAAAACAAGTCCTCGCACGGCTTTATTGATGGAAAAATAAAAAAAAGTTATGGCTCTTAGAATAAGGTAACACAAAAAGTAAATGATTTTTTACAAAAAATATTTTATTGTGCAAACGCCATAAGACATAAAAAAAAAATATAAACATCTGGTATCGCCGTAATCGTATCGCCCCGCAGAATACAGTGAATGTGTCATTTATAGCGCACGGTGAATGCTGTAAAAAATAAATAAAAAATAGCACATAAAACAATAGTAGAATTGCTGTTTTTAAGTCACCACACCTCTTAAAAATATAATAAAAACTGATCAAAAAGTCGCATGCACCCCATGAAAACTACAATGAATTCCTCAAGGGGTCTAGTTTCCAAAATAGGTTCACTTTTGGGGGGGGGGGGGATTCCACTGTTTTGGCACTACAAGACATCTTCAAACCGGACATGGTGCCTAATAAAAAGGAGGCCTCATAATCTGCTAGGTCCATTACCACACTAGGGCCACATTTGGGATATTTCTCAAAACTGCAGAATCTGGGCAATAAGTTAAGTTGCGTTTCTCTGGTAAAACCTTTTGTGTTACAGAAAAAAATGGAATAAAAAGGATTTTCTGACAAAAAAAAATAAATGTTCACCTCTACTTTGGTCTAAATTCCTGTGAAACACCTAAAGGGTTAATAAACTCTCTATATGCGGTTGTGAATACTTTGAGGGGTCTAGTTTCTAAAATGGGGTGTTTGATAGGGGTTTCCAATATATAGGCTCCTCAAAGCAACTTCAGAACTGAACTGGAACCCAAAAAAAAAAAAAAAGAAGAGGCAATACTTCGCTTCTTACATTATACTGACAATGAGCAGCGCCCACCCCGAGATGACCCCAGTTTTAACAGTTTGTATAAACTGAGACCCCTATTAGACCATTTCAGTGCCCGGTTTGCCAAGCATTCACCCCCGAGAAGTGTATTACTATTGATGAGTCCTTGTTACATTTTAAAGGGAGGCTTCAATTCCGCCAGTACCTGCCGGGTAAGAGGGCAAGGTATGGTGTGAAGATGTATAAGCTGTGCAAGAGTGCATCAGGGTATACCTACAAATGTAGGATATATGAACGGAAGGACACCAGTGCTCAGCCCCCAGAATGCCCCCCTTACTGGGAGTTAATGCAAAAATTGTGTGGGATTTACTGGGATATAAATTTAGCCAAAACAACATCTCATTTTTTTAATTCACAGCCCAATTCAAATAAATTCTGTGTAAAAACTGTGGGGTCAAAATGGGGTCACTTCTGGTGGGTTTCCATTGCTTTGATACCTCTGGGGTTCTGCAAATGCGACATGGCACCGAAAACCAATCCAGCAAAATCTGCACACCAAAGAACACACAGCGCTCCTTCCGTTCTGAGGCCACCCATGGGCCCAAACGGCAGTTTATCGCCACAAATAGGGTACTGCTGCACTCAGGAGAAATTGGGCAATAAAATGGGGTATTTTGTTCCCTGTGAAAATAAGAAATGTTGATGAAAAATGTAATTTTATTGGAAAAAATGTAATTTTTTAAATCACAGCCCACTTATAATACGTGCTGTGTAAAAACTGTGGGGTCAAAATGGTAACAACAACAATAAATGAATTCCTTGAGGGGTGTAGTTTCCAAAATGGGGTCACTTTTGGGGGATTCCTACTGTTTTGGCACCTCAACACCTCTTCAAACCTGGCATGCTGCCTAAAATATATTCTAATAAAAAAGAGGCCTCAAAATGCACTAGGTGCTTCTTTGCTTCTGGGGCTTGTGTTTTAGTCCACGAGCACACTAGAGCCACATGTGGGACATTTCTAAAAACTGCAGAATCTGGGCAATACATATTTAGTACTGGTAAAACCTTCAGTGTTACAGAAAAAAATTGAATAAAATTTAAATTCAGCAAGAAAAATGAAATTTGCAAATTCCACATCCACTTTGATTTAATTCCTGTGAAATGCCTAAAGGGTTAAAAAAAACAACTTATAAATGCTGTTTTAAATACTTTGAGGGGGTCTAGTTTTTAAAATGGGGTGTTTTATGGGGGTTTATAATACATAGGCCCCTCAAAGCCACTTCAGAACTGAACAGGTACCTTAAAAAAAAAGGCTTTTGAAATTTTCTTAAAAATATGAGAAATTGCTGTTTATGTTCTAAACCTTGTAACGTCCAAAAGAAATAAAAGAATGTTCAAACACGATGCCAATCTAAAGTAGACATATGGGAAATGTGAACTAGTAACTATTTTTGGTGGTATAACCATCTGTTTTACAAGCAGATGAATTTAAATTCAGAATACTACAATTTTTTCAAAATTTTCTCTGAATTTTGCAATTTTTCAAAAATAAACACTGAATATATAGACTAAATTTTAACACTAACATGAAGCCCAATGTCTCACGAGAAAACAATCTCAGAATCGCTTGGATAGGTTTAAGCATTCCAAAGTTATTACCACATAAAGTGAAATATGTCAGATTTGAAAAATGGGCTCTGAGCCTTAAGGCCAAAACTAGGCTGCGTCCTTAAGGGTATGTGCACACGTGAACTGGCTTTTACGTCTGAAAAGACAGACTGTTTTCAGGAGAAACCAGCTGCGTCGTTTCAGACGTAAAAGCTCCTCCTCGCATTATGCTAGGCGTCTTTGACGGCCGATCATTTGAGCTGTTCTTCATTGAATTCAATGAACGACGGCTCAAATTAAGTTTCAAAGAAGTGTCCTGCACTTTGACGAGGCATTCCTTTTACGCGTCGTCGTTTGACAGCTGTCAAACGACGACGCGTAAATGACAGGTCGTCGGCACAGTACGTCGGTAAACCCATTCAAATGAATGGGCAGATGTTTGCCGACGTATTGGATTCGTATTTTCAGACGTAAAACGAGGCATAATACGCCTCGTTTACGTCTGAAAATAGGTCGTGTGAACCCAGCCTAAGGGGTTAAATCATGTAGTAATACCCTGTGGATCATGTGCAGAATTGGCATCAGGCAATTTCAGAAGAGGGATATAGGTATATTAAAGCTTAATATGAAAACATTACGCCAAAGAGCATCCACATTTATTTTAGTAAAATTTGCGAGCGCGGTGGGGTCTATCGCTCTAAAGCCTGATCCAACAAGGCCCTCAATCGTCTCCTGGATTTCAATAGGTCCACCAGATCTTGATGAAGATTATTCCGTTTGTGAACCCTTTCAAGAATCGAGATTTGGGTTAAGAGCCTGACAATTTTAAAGGAACCTTTTTTTTAAGGCGCGTGACCTAATGGATAAGCAAGCCCCTCATAACACATTTAGGAGCCTCCGACTGCATGGGCAAAGACGTGTTAACATCAGCATGGTGGGCCTAGAAATATAATATATTTTGCGCAACTGCTGCCCTACAATGTCACTAAGCAAGTTAGCAATGAGCCTAGGTCCCACCTCCGCACTTTTTTGGTATTTAAAAAAAAAAAAAAAGTAATGCAAAATACCACAGCGTTGTTCGAGTAATGTGCCAGTCTTTTACACTAGTGAAACTTGTGTAATATTCCTCAACATGGTTTACATGCTGTTGAGTAATATGGCTCAGTCTTAAAGGAGTTTTCCACGAACGGACAACTGATGACCTATCCACAGGATAGGTAATCAGTACATGATCAGTGCGGATCCAACACCTGGACCCCGCACTGATCAGCTGCTCCTTCTGTCTTCGGGCACCAGATATTTTGAACAGTATGCAGTAGTTGGAGCCGGAAGCAGGTGGCTCCAACCACTGCATAGCAGCCGTTCTGTCTGCTCCTATTCACTTGAATAGGAGAAGAGCTGCAGTACACGCAGCTTGGCTGCTATTCCGTGACTGGATCCATCTGCGTCCGGCTCCAACTACTGCAATACGTTCAAAACATCCAGCACCCGGAGTGGCTGATCGTGCGGGGTCCGGGTGTCGAACCGACACGGATCATATACGGATAACCTATCCCTTGGATAGGTCATCAGTTGTAAGGTCATGGAAAATCCCTTTAAATTAAGTTTAATTTGTTGTGCTGTGTGTGACTGAAGCCCCACCTACTTTTTCAAAAAAGCTGCATGTATTGAAGAAAAGAAGCTTCATAAATATGGCATTCGGTGCCATATTTTTGACTGGATTAATGTCAGAGAGAAGGAATAAATACAATAACTTTTCCTCCGTATACTTTAAAACAATTGAAAATCACACTGCAAAACTTCAATGTGCTAAGTACTTCATAAATGTCAAATACAAATTTACGAACAATGCATGTAAGACAGCAGATTTATTAATTAAAATGTTTACAGAGATTGTTGTGTGAGAATGTAGCCAGAGGATGTGCAGTTTCTGCAATTTAATATTAAAAAGTGACTCCAAAATTACTTTACATTTTAAAATTTCCATAAAAAGAAGTGGTTCATAAAGCAGAAGAGAAAGGCTTTAGAAAGTCATGCTCTGTGTAATAGTGAAATGTGGAGCGCTAACTGTTCCAATACTCTTCCATTGAGAAACAGTTGAAAACGATGGCAATTCTTTTGAAGGTTAAAACTACATGCCCATGTTGCCAATTTGTTAATGTTTCATTGGGGAAGTTTTCTATAACTGCATACAAAGTACCATTTAACTGAACACATTTTCTAAATGCTGCCATTCTGCATCTCATTGAAGGAACCTGATGTATATATGGGTGAGACCAGAGGTCTAAAACACGCGGCCGCATGTGGCCCCTGAAGCGGTCATCTGCGGCCCGCTGAGAGCGGGAGAGCAGGCCGAAGGAGGAGCGCCGCACACACCCCTATAGATAGTGCCACACCACCCACCCTACCCTGTGGACATCGCTAAACCCCCCTCTCTATAGATAGCTTAGTTGGGGCTCCCTCTAGGAGTGGAATCCCCAGCCAGAGCGCTCTGGCTGGGGACACCGCTGATAGACCTGGCCCCTGACGTAACTGTCCATATATGGACAGTGAGGTCAGTGGCTCCTCCTGGACTGGAATGCCTGGCCAGCGTGTTGCCGTCACACTGGTCAGGTATTCCGCTAATAGAAGAGGCCTCTCATGTAACTGTCCATACATGGACAGTGACATCAGGGGCTCCTCCAGAAGAGGAATCCCCATCCAAAGAGCCGCAATGCTTTGGCTGGGGACTCCACTCCTAGAGGGAGTCACATTGGAGCTATCTATAGGGGGATATGTGTGGTACTATCTACAAAGGGGTGTGTGTGACACTATTTACAGAGGGCACTGTGGCATTATCTACAGAGCGCACTGGGAAATTATCTACAGAGGGCATTGGGAAATTTTCTACAGAGGGCAATGGGAAATTTTCTACAGAGGGCAATGGGAAATTTTCTACAGAGGGCAATGGGGAATTATCTACAGAGGGCAATGGGGAATTATCTACAGAGGGCACTGTGGCATTATCTACAGGGGTGTGTGGCATTACCTACAGGGGGCACTTTCTAAAAAGGGACTTCCCAATCTTGACATTCTTGTGTCTGCCAAACGCTGCCAATTGAGCAGCCAGACTGCATTTAGAAACACTTAAAGAGGCTCTGTCACCAGATTTTGCAACCCCTATCTGCTATTGCAGCAGATAGTCGCTGCAATGTAGATTACAGTAACGTTTTTATTTTTAAAAAACGAGCATTTTTGGCCAAGTTATGACCATTTTCATATTTATGCAAATGAGGCTTGCAAAAGTACAACTGGGCGTGTTGAAAAGTAAAAGTACAACTGGGCGTGTATTATGTGTGTACATCGGGGCGTTTTTACTACTTTTACTAGCTGGGCGTTGTGTATAGAAGTATCATCCACTTCTCTTCACAACACCCAGCTTCTGGCAGTGCAGACACAGCCGTGTTCTCGAGAGATCACGCTGTGACGTCACTTCCCCAGGTCCTGCATCGTGTCAGACGAGCGAGGACACATCGGCACCAGAGGCTACAGATGATTCTGCAGCAGCATCGGCGTTTGCAGGTAAATCGACCCGTAGCTACTTACCTGCAAACGCTGATGCAGAATCAACTGTAGCCTCTGGTGCCGATGTGTCCGACACGATGCAGGACCTGTGAGTGACGTCACAGATCTGCACTGCCAGAAGCTGGGCGTTCTGAAGAGAAGTGGATGATACTTCTCATCAGAACGCACAGCTAGTAAAAGTAGTAAACACGCCCCGATGTACGCACATAATACACGCCCAGTTGTACTTTTACTTTTCAACACGCCCAGTTGTACTTTTGCAAGCCTCATTTGCATAAATACAAAAATGGCCATAACTTGGCCAAAAATGCTCGTTTTTTAAAAATAAAAACGTTACTGTAATCTACATTGCAGCGCCTATCTGCTGCAATAGGAGATAGGGGTTGCAAAATCTGGTGACAGAGCCTCTTTAAACTGGAAAACTGGATTGTTAAAAATAAGCACGAGGAGTAAACTCGCAAATTTCCGGTAAGGTTAAACCTAGCGGTATTATAATAGTTATGTAGTATTGTTCTAGTAACGTAGTATTGTTCTAGTAACGTAGTATTGTTCTAGTAATGTAGTATTGTTCTAGTCATTCAAATAACGAATTGATTCACAATAATTTTGTATTTTATCAAATTTGAAAGTAATGCGGCCCGTCAACTTCAAAAAAAATGTCTACGTGCGGCCCATTTACCCGGCCGAGTTCGAGACCCCTGGGTCAGACAGTAAAATTCACCTCAGCCCTTTTGAAGACACCGCTCAGTAAATTGCCATTAGTGTATAATAAGCACATAAGAGAATAAGACGTATAAGGCACTTTTTTTTTTTCCTGTGAACACAAATTAAAACAGACATTTGTTGCAGGAGCTGCACAGAGATCATAGAATGTTAAGTGCTCTGCTCAACACAGCCACCGTAATTTGGGAACAACCCAAATTGTTAATGAATAACCAAAAGAAAACTCATCTTCATGAACAGTTCAAAATAGAGCAGTGAAGCAGTTGCTCAATGTAGATTCACAATTCAGCTGTAGAATGGCCCTTGGAAGCTATAGCTTATAATTAAATTCCTTGAACTATGAAGGAAAGAATAAAATCACTGCAATATAATGTGGGCAGTTCATTCTTAGATATTAGCAGAACGGCCAGGGCAAACATTTTGTGGATATACCTCCAAAAATTGTCAAGCTTTTATTTTAAGTAAATGTGTACAAATTATCTATACCATGCATGCGTATTCAGAAAAATGTCACAAACTGGCCATAAAAAAAGCTTATACTGAGAAAATGTTAGAAAGTTTGCCATGTATTTCTGATTATAATACACCGAGCAATTCCCTAAAATAATAAAAAAAAAAAAAAAAGTTTAATGTGCGAACAATTGGACGACAGAGTGAGTCGGTCATATACTATTCTACTATGCTCCATTTATGAGCAGTCAGTGGTGAAGGGGAAATCAAATTCTCCACCATGATGCTGCAAGTTGGTGAGCCAAATATAGGCTGCTGTATATGCAGTGCCGTAAAAACTAACCATGTAGGGTTGCACGATGCATCGAAATATCAATACAATTTCGATGCCGTGCACCCTCAAATGGTTAAATATCGTTAATTCATGTCACAGCTTAGTATTGTAACACATGAATGTAGTCCGTAGCAAAATGTGATGCGGCCAACGCAGCACTAATGAGCGGCTACGCCGGCCATAAAGAGAGAGAACATGGCGGGCGCACTGCAAAACACCCCTATGTTCTGTCTTCAGTGCCGGCACCGCTGCTTATTTTTACAGCGCTGTCCACATCACACCATGTTGACCGCGTGGAAACAACAAGTGGAGCGGGGCAATGGCTGTATTATACAACTGCAGGAACACTCCAACTGCGGAGAGCAGACAAACCTCTGATCTCCGCCGTTATTCGATTGAGAAGGGGGATACCCCTTTGATTGAGGGACATACCATATAAAAGGGAAGACAGCTCAGTGTATATTGAAGGACCCCAGGGCTGTCTGACCATATTTCCTGTTAGGGCATACTTAGTTATGTCCTAACAACTGCCTAATGTACTGGCATATAGATATATGCCAGTACATTAAAGTAAAAAAATTAGTAAATGTTAAATAAAAAAAGCAAAAAAATAAAATAAAATAAATTTTTTACAATAAACATTACAATCTCAATCCATAAAATATACACATATTCGGTATTGTCGCAACTGTAATAACCTGCACAACAAATTTATAGCGTCATTTATGGTGTATTCTGTAAAAAAATAAAAATAAAACTGCTTTCTTTCGCTTATTAATGTGAGGCATGAAGTATTATGAATTTTCAAGCTCCATGTGCCTCACATTAATAGTAATTAACCCCATCATGTACCTCAAACATTAACCCAAGGTTGTCCATTATGACTGTGAGAAACATGATGGGGTTAATTACTATTAATATGAGGCACGTTCAAAATTCATTACACCATGTGCCTCACATAAGAAAATGGAAGAACTTTTTTTTTTTTTTATTGTTGGTAATGTATCATTTTGGTATCGAGAATCGCAATACTACACGAAGTATCGGTATCCTAGTCCAAATTCTGGTGTCATCACAACCCTATAACCATGTGTCCCATATCATGGACTCCACCAGACATCTGAAGGTATCCTTTGGTATCTAACACCAAGACGTTGGTAGCGGATTCTTTTAATATTTCTGCAAATTGCAAAGTGGGGCCTTTATGGATCAGGCTTTTTTTTCCAGCTCATCCCATTGATGCTCAAGTGGATTGAGATCTGGAAAATTAGGAGGCCAAGTAAACACCATGAACTCTTTGTCATGTTCTTCAAACCATTCCTGAACAAGTTTTGCAGTGTTGAACATTGCATTATCCTACTGGAAGAGGCCACTGCCAATAGGGAATATTATTACCATAAAAGGGGTGTACTTGTTCTGAGACAATGGTTATGTAGGTGATATGCGTCAAAGTAACATCCACATGAATGCCAGGACCCGAGGCTTCCCAACAGAACCGGATTGCATTTTTCCATATGGCACCAGAATGCACTCTCTTCGTTCATGTGCGTTGCTTATTTTGAGGTCATCCACATGATGTATAAGAAAATATGATTAATCAGACCAGGCCACCTTCTTTCATTGCTCCATTGTCCAGTTCTGATGCTGATGTGCCCATTGAAAAGTGCTTTTGGCAGTGGATAGGGTTCAGCATGGGCACTCTGACCGGTCTGTGACTAAGCAGCCCCAAGTACACCAGGCTGCATTTGAGGAAGCGGATTTGTAGATCAGCGATACGCGTGGGGGTTCACGTGTGGTACTTGACCAGACTGCTTATTATTTGCTCGGATTCATTTTTTGTATGTTTTTTGTGTTCTCTAACATTTGCCTTTTCCCATGTACATCTCTACCCCCCCTTGTTGGGCCAGCTCTTGTCTCTTTTTTTGTATTGCTTTTCGAATTATATGTTGTGACACTTTGTTACTATACACGGATGAACTTTGTGACACTATATATACACACTTTGTTTACCCTATAGCACTTTTTGCATTTTGGGAGTATATTCTATACTATATTCCATATTTTGGGGCATCATCCCACGAGGGTCACATTATTGTCTGTGACCTTCATCTGAATCCTTTTTTTCTCCTTTTTAATGGTGTTTTAATCTTTATTGTTTGAGGGTGGGTGTCAAAATAATATTTTTGGTATACTTGAATAAAGTGTTTCTACATTTTCCTTTAGGCCTTACGCACATGGCCGTGCCCGTAATCACGGCGCATGATTGTGGGCACCGCCCGCCGCAGCCCTCATTTTCGGCCCGTTCTTCCATACAAAGTATGGGAACACGGCCTGTAAAATACGAAAAGTAGGACATGCGCCATAATTCCCGGCACGGACACCTATCCGTAGCAATAAGGAAAGGTGTCCGCGGCCAATAGAACTGAATGGGTCCATAATTGTGGACCGTATTACAGATTTTTTTACGGTCGTGTGCATTGGGCCTTATTGTGGGTGTGAATACCTTCTTTGGGTAGTCGCTTTCTTGTTTGCAGCTTTGTGTGATTTGACAAATTTTTTGAGCAATTTATGCTATAATAGCTCTTCTGTGGGATCGGACCAGATGAGCTAGCCTTCACTCCCCATGCGCTTTAATGTGCCTTTTGGAGCTCATGATCCGGTTTCCAACAAATCAACTTCAAGAATTGATTGTTCACTTGCTGCCGAATATATTCCACCCCTTGACGGGTGCCATTGCAACAACATATCCAATATTATTCACTTCACCTGTCAGTGACTTATGGCTCAACAGTGTATTATACACAGGTCACAAGAAATATTATTCAACACATGTGCTATAAAATTACTCCTCTGTAGCTAAAAACACTCCTTGAAATACTAGGAGCATTACTTTTACTCTGCTGAAAAATAATTAGTGCGACCTCTGGTTGTTTATCTCTGCTCAATCATTTGCCTTTGGTCTTTTTGTATTCTTAGGTCAGTCTTGTATGGTCACAACTGCAAGACTACTAAATGTCATATTAAAAGAACTGCACTGTATATTTTGAATGCATTTGTATTGCGTATAAAATGTAAACACATTTTTAGTCAGTCATTTGCACATACCTCTTTCTGTAATCTCTCAATGGTCTTGTCCAGCTGCCAGCGCTCAGTCTCCATTTCGTTTTTCAGGTTTCTTAGTTGTTCTTTCTGATTAGATTCATCTTTTAGCCTTTCAGATAGCTGGTGATGTTCATGGCTGATCCTAGAAAGGCTTCTCTGGTATTCACAAACATTAAACTCTGGGTCAATATAATGACGTGTGTTATAATAGATTAAATAAACGTGTAAAACTGGTCAAATAGACCCGGTCTATATGCTCTATTAGGGCACATGAAGGTCGTAGAAAGAAGTCCCCCAACTCTGGGCAAGAATGTAGAGCAGCACTATATGTGCAGCTCTGGTGAATCTGGCTATTTCAAATAGATGGCAAATCAATTGAATGACCACCTTGTGGTGCTACTTTTCCCCTGCAGCAGCTTCCCATGATATCTGGGGGTTAGAGTTGCTGAAGATAATGTAAATGCTGCACTGGCTTACATTTCAAAAAGGCAATGGGGGAGATTTACAAAACTGGTGCGAAGGAAAAGTGGAGTAGTTCCCATAGCAACCAGACTGCTTCTTTTATTTTCAAAGGGCCACTGAAAAATGAGAGCTTGAACCTGATTGGTTGCTATGGGAAACGACTCCACTTATCCTTTGCACCCTCATTGGAGAGACAACCCCTTTAGTATTGCACTAGGTATAAATGCTTGACCCTTTTTATGAACAATACAACAACTAATAAATATGGAAAACGTTCCACTTCCAAATTAGCAACTTCATCTCTTCATTTCAACACTTTCAGCAAATTCCTAGATAAGTGTTTCTGGGATCATAATTTATGTACTAACTCTATAGCATATCTATAGTGTGGTGTATAGAAAATCTGAAGAGAGTTATTATTTTGATGCCCCTGTAGTGTGAGATGTACAATATGGCTTTTAACTACAATCACTACATTGGAGGGTATTAGGTAACTTAAATGGACACTAACTTTTCTAACAACTTATGCTAATCCAAGAGTATACCGGATACAGAACAACTTTGTAATTTAATTACTGGTCAAATGTACTTGTTTTATCCATGCAAATACTGTGTAAAGTTACTGCCACTAGGTGTCACCCTTCCTGTAATCTGCTGTCCACCCCCTGTTAAGCAAAATGCAACCCTAGTTACAGAGCAGAGGAGACAGACTACAGGAAGTGGAGGGGTCTCTTTACTGCCGGTCAATACAATTCTATGGAGATGGAAGGGGAAGCAGGATAAAACAGAGTGAGAAGGACACACAGACACTTACCATAAAAGTTTATGGAGAGGGGGGGCAGCAGAGTGAGTAAGATACCAGGAAGTTGGAGCACATCTGTGTGTAAGTGTTATATCTCACCCCGATGCTGGATTTACAGCTACACTTCTCATTATTGCTGTATAACGTGCTCCAGCTTCTATTGATATATGTGACAGAACGAGATGGGAGAGCAGGATTTTCCTCTTTGTGCGGTTTATAGAAGACATAATAGCAGTCAGTCTCTTTCCAGGTGACTTTTCAGAATAAGCTGTCAGATGTATGTATATGAGGAGTAACACAATACCTGACCATTATATGACTTGCCTATAGCATTTTTTAGTCTTCCCTTCTGCAGGCTCCAATTCTCAGTATTCTCTGAGCTAGTGCGCGGAGCCTTGCTGCCATCATGTCTTCAATACACTACACACAGAGAATAGAACATTCTGCTCCCATATCTCTATCAATCACATATATAGAAGTTGCAAAAGCATGGAGAATTTTATACAGCAGTAATGGGCAGTGTAGCGGAAAATACAGAACTGAGGTAACAACTCTTACCAGTAACCTGTGTCTCCTCTCTCTGCTCCGTCCTCCTGCTCACTCTCCCCTATTCATAGACTTCTATGTGCAGTGTCTGTGTCGGTTCCTCTACTCACCCCACCTGATTGTCCTCCCCTCCCTATAGACTTCTATGGGTAGCGTATTTTCTTTCCCCCTGCTCCCTCCTCGTGTTTGCCCTTCCCCTCTCTATAGACTTCTATGGGCAGGCTGTGAAGAGACACCACCACTTTCTGCAGTCCAACTCCCCTGCCCTGTAACTGAAAACTGATTTTACTTGAAAACAGGGGGTGGACAGCAGATTACAGGAAGGGAGACACTTAGTGGCAGTAACGTCAGTCAGTAAATTAAATAGTTGATATATAGCAGGTATACTATTAGATTAGCATTACATTTTTTGAAAAGTTAGTGTCCATTAAAAGACAGCAAAGCTCCTCATAGGATATCCAAAATAAAGCAACTTTGACAAAAGAAAAAGGAAAAATACATTTTCATTCATTATAATATGTGGATGAGATGGCTCCAACTGATTTGTAATTGAGGAGAATATTTATATATATTATCATACTCACTTTTGTGTCCTCAAGTTGATTTTCCAGTCCTCTAGAAATCTCCAGAGCTTCCCTCTCTTGTTCTTTAGATTCATCTAAAGCTTCAGCCAGTTGTTGCTTTTCTTTCTGTAATAAACATTAGAAAGTATTGATAAGTTACTTTGTGTGCAATATTTACACACGTATCACGCAATAGAGGTTAAACGCATTTCGTACATGCGAATAAAACATGACTGGCGTGGAAAAAAAACCTCAACCAATGTTAATAGACTTTTTGGGCTTTTGCATAAAATCGAATCTCCATATAAATTGCATTTATTCTTCTTTATCCAAGGGTAATTGATTAGTTGTAAAAAGATTAATAATATTAAAAATGCTCTAAACTGTTCAAGCACTTACATGACTAGCGTTTTGAATACATGAGTCCATGATTAGAGCAGTATACTACTGAAAGAAGTAGATTATTAAGGACATGGGGTCATAGAGCAGACTACTCCAATAAATTTACACACGGCATTAGATTTAAATTTACATAAGGCATTAGGGAGATTTATCAAAACTAGTGCAAAGTAAGTGGAACGTTTGCCCAAAGCAACCAAAAATGTGGCAGCTTTTTTTTTTTTATAAAAGATATGAAATCTAACTGGTTGCTATGGGCAACTTTTCCACTTTTATTTTGCAACAGTTGTGATAAATCCTCACTAAACTTTGGATATATATTTTACTCAGAAAATAAGACGATCAGTGAGAAACAAGTCTCAGTGTCTTGAAGAGAAGCAATGAAAACTACTTGATTGTTGAGGAGCAATTTTTTTGGGACCTGCTGTCCTAATTTTTTGAATCAATTATTAATCTAAAATGTTATTGGGTTTTCCTCTTTAGCATATAGAAATCTCAGAAATACAGTAAAAGCATAGTTTTCACTTTCCCGTATATACACACAGTATAATGTTGGTTTACTTACTTCCGTTTTCTTGAGCCGCTCTTTAATCCGGTCATTGTCTTCATTCAGTTCATTGATTTGCTGGTGAAGATCAGTTATTTTAAATTCTAGTTGTTGTATCTTGTGCTTCAGCTCTTCATTTTCTTGCAACATACTTTTAGCTCTGCTTTCAAATGCCATTTTCACCCTTTCTGCTTCATTCTTCTGGCTGAAAAGATCGTGTGTGTTCTTTGGGATTGAAAAAAAAAAGTAAAAAAAAATATATTATTTCCAAAATAAAATAAGCTCACAATTAGATCGGATGTATTAGCAATTAGTAAATCAGTTTGTTTCAGTTTTTTTTTTCTATAACATGATTTTATACCAGTCTCCGAAGATAATTTGTCACATATTATAAAAAGAACGTCTCGGTACCACTGTATAATCTCCCTATAGCATTTTCCCTGTGTAGAATTTTGGTGGATTATCCTCAAAGGGAACTCCCATGCAAGAACCTGGTTCAATGTTTCTTTTACAACCATCCTTATAAAGATTCCTACTTGTTTCCTCATAAATAATTTGGTTCATAATCGTCATTTCTAATATTCTCTTCCACCATACCTCTTTGCAGATGGCAGTAGCTTTTACATCACTAGGCTAGGGGTATGGCAAGATGGAAACTAATGTTTTCGTAACCAGCAAGTATAATTTTCTATTTAGAAGCAAGAAGGAATAGCAGCCACACCACTATGCAGTGCAAACAGTAGTGGTGGGCTTGTGGAATTTCCATCAACAAAGCAGTTCTTGTTAACAGGATTGCAGTGGAATCCTACATTAAATCAATTTGTTATTAAGAAATGTCAGACAATGATGAAGATCTATTTAAATTTCAACATTAGAAATCTCCAAACACTTTTAATTTGGATGCGATATCAGATATTTTTTCAGCAACATAAATCTCTGAAGAGTTCCAAAGAGGTTTATGAACTCTAGGTACTTTATTGCAGTAATCTGTTGCGATCAAGCGAATTGATGCTCCAAATATATCCTGCAACAGCATAACAACCATTGAGGCAGATCATGCAGCTGTTATGGAGCCCTTGGAGAGAGGAGGTTTAGCCTGGGTTGGTCCTATCCAGGAACTGCATCTGGGAAGGCTTTCTACAAGATTTTGGAGTGTGTCTGTGGGAATATTTGCCCATTCATCCATTAGAGCATTTATGATGTCAGACAATGATGTTGGATGAGAGGGCCTGCCTCGCAATCTCAGTTTAAAGAGACTGTCACCACATTATAAATGCCCTATCGGGGGGGCGTGGCCAACTGCCGACGGGACCGGTCGCATGATTTAGGAGCTCCGCTTTCGGCCCCGATTTCCCTACATTTATCCTGCTGACATACCGCTACAATTCCTCACAGAGCCAGAAGACGACCTCGCCGACATAAAGAGGGTAACATGAACCGTACACGGCATTCCATGGCTGCAGAGAAGTTGAAGGAGTTTGCCCGCGCTGTTCCTCAAGATGGCGCCGACGCCTCTTCCTCCTTGCCGCCTCCTCCACCAGAGAACACACAGCCAGAGGCTCAGCCTGCTCCTGAGCCGGAACTAACGCTGGCGCAGGTATCAGCCAAGCTCCTGGACGCTATACAGCTCTCCACCTCTTCCCTGACAGGAAAGATTGCTGAAGTAAAGTCGGATGTGGGACTCCTCAGACAGGACCTGCAGAACTTAAGGGACCGGGTGAGGGAGACGGAGGACCGCATTTCTGGGCTAGAAGATAAAGTGGCGCCACAGACAGGAAAGCTGGCACAGCTGGATAGAGTGGCTACTCAATGGCTACAGCGAGCAGACGACCTGGAAAATCGCCTGAGACGCAATAATATACGGATCCTTGGGCTCCCTGAGCGCTGTGAAGGCAGAGACCCCAGCTCCTTTATTGAAGCCTGGTTTAAAGAAATTCTACCAAATGCTGTATTATCGTCATCTTATACCATTGAAAGGGCGCATCGTGTACCTGGCAGACCACCGCCGCCGGGCGCCCCACCGAGACCTCTGCTAGCACGCTTCCTCAGCAGTCGGGACCGGGACGCTATCCTGCAAGCTGCCCGTACGCATGGAGAAATCAGATTCCAGAATACCACTATCCTGCTCTTTCCGGATTTTTCTGCGGCATTACAGAAAACGAGGGCTTCATTTGTACCAGTCAAGAAACGGTTGCGAGATCATCAAATTCTTTATTAAATGGCGTTTCCAGCGCGATTGCGGGTTATACACCAAGACAAGACGGTTTTCTTCAACACACCGTTGGAGGCGGAAGAATGGCTGTCTTCACTGGGACGCTCTCCTCGAAGATAGAACTGGAGACTGCAACAACATATGGAACTGTTCACTGTGAACACTTGTTACACCTGCCTTCCTGTACGGGATCTCGTTTTGGATGTCCAGATGAGTATTAATCTATCTTATCCTGGAACGATGTTCTCATGCAAGTTCTGCCTTATATTATTCTCGTAATTTCTTATATGCAAAGTTCTGAGAGAAGAATTGCGAAACATGTAGTAATACCGTTGTTTATTATTATATTGATGTAATGGGCGCCGTAAAGCAGATGACTATAAAGGGTATTACTCTCTGTATACATGACCTCTCAAGTTAAGTTGATAATTTGCATAATGGGCGGGTGGAAACTGGCTTATCTTTTCTAAGAAAAACAATATGTAATGTTTGTAGTTAGCGGACAATTACCCGCGAAATTGGGAATCACAACGCCGGTTCCTTTTACCTCAATTGTGCTTTCTTCCTTTTTTCATTGTTCCTGCTCACCTGTATTAGTCATCTGATATATAGGTGATCCCCCGTTTTGCCTCAATTATCACTTTCGTGATAATAAAAAAGCGTAGCAATCAGTGCATAGCATTGGTTGTTCTATATTTGTTATTGCTGATAACCTGACTGTTTTACTGCATATTTCAACTGAAAGCATTTATCATTGTTCTCTTACTGGTATATTCTTAGCAATTGAAGTATTATGACATTATCTATTCTTTCTGTGAATGTGAGGGGTCTGGGAGACTCCCATAAGAGGAACCTGACTTTTTCATTTATCCGGCAGCAAGGTCCACAGATAATATGCCTTCAAGAAACACATCTTATACAATCTACTGTCAGCTGCTTAAATAGAACATGGATTCAGTGGTCGGCCCATTCTACGCACAGTACATATTCTAGAGGGGTTTCCATTTTGATACATAGATCGCTCAGATGGGAACCGGGTGCACTGCAGACAGACAAGGAGGGCAGGTCAATTTTCGTGCATGCATGGATTGAAGGTCAGCAGTTCGTACTGATTGGGCTTTATCTTCCTCCTCCGGCCTCCATGACTGTGTTATATGAGGCGGCCAAATTTGCATCCCAATTTCCAGCAGCTGGGGTGATATGTATGGGAGACTTCAACCTTCTTATAGATCCTTCCACAGACAAGTTTTATCCAGGTCCGGTCCCTGGGCATCTGCCCGGGTCTACTCCGCTGGCGGGCTTTTTGGGGGAGATGGGTTGGATAGATATGTGGAGACAGCGCCATCCCAATGGTCGCGAATACACATGCTTCACACCTGGGAGAAACTCACTATCCAGGATTGATTATGTGTGTAGTAACGCCAGAGCTTACGGCATGTTGGAAAGTATCTCTCACTTACCCAGAGCACTGTCAGATCACTCTCCTATAATAGTAAAGCTCAATTTACAACCCCATCACCTATATAGAGGGCCTAGGAAAGTTCACCCATTCTGGCTTAAAGTATTTGGGGATCAGGACCGCATCCCGGATCAATTGACAGTGTTCTTTGCAGAAAACCTTCCCTTTGACAACCACTCAGCCTTATGGGACGCATTGAAGGCATACCTGCGTGGGTGTTTGCAGTCCTCGATCTCCTACCACAAAAGGCAGGCCTCTGAGGTGGAACAACTGCTGGCAGCTGAATGTACAACTTTAGAGGCCGCATTCATAGAAGATCCCACTCCATTGAACCAACAGACGTGGCTACAGAGAGGCAGGGAATATGTTCATCTCCTGCAGGAAAAAACGAAGCGTCGCATATTCTTCTCCAACCAGAAATACTTTGAACTGGGTAATCAATCCAGCAGCTTGCTGGCACACATGATTCATAGTAATTCGTCCTCGCCAGCAATATTGCGTGTTCACTCCGCGGCAGGGGTAGTGGTACACGACAATGAGCGGATTATGTCTCGCTTCACTGAATTCTACAAAGAACTCTACGAATCTAAAATACAGGTGTCTCCACAGAACATCAGGGATTACCTACTGGACATGGAGATTCCACAACTAACGGAGTCACAGAGGGAGTTTATGGAAGCCCCTATCACGCTACCTGAACTATCGGAAGCATTGACCACCATGGCAAAGGGCAAGGCATCGGGCCCTGATGGACTTCCCCTGGAGGTATACACTAAATATCAGGAGCAACTCCTACCACAACTACTGGAAATATTGAATGCCTCCTTTGGAAAAGGAACTCTGCCGGCCTCAATGTATGATGCGACTATAATTGTACTTCTGAAGCCGGATAAAACACCAATGGATTGCGGATCTTACAGGCCCATCTCTTTACTCAACACAGATTACAAACTGCTGACTAAAGTACTGGCTCTTAGACTAAATTCCGTCATCTCTGACATTATTCACCCGGATCAATCGGGGTTCATCCCTGGGAGGAGTACGTCTGATAATCTGAGGAGAGTCCAGACGGTGGCGCAGATAGGCGAGCGTAACAAAAACAACTGGGCCCTGGCCTCCTTGGATGCGGCTAAGGCTTTCGACTCTGTGGAATGGACCTACTTAGCTAGTGTTCTGTCTAGTTTTGGATTCGGCCCTGCATTTGTCTCATGGATACAGATAATTTACAAGCATCCCAGGGCTAATATAGCGCTGAATGGCCTCACATCTACCTCCTTTGACCTAGGTAGGGGAACTAGGCAGGGCTGCCCCCTGTCACCCCTACTCTTTGCACTGGCAATGGAACCATTGGCAATACTCATCAGATCAGATCCGGAAGTAAAAGGGGTCCCACACAAGACGGGTGAGGACCGTATTGCACTGTACGCAGATGATATTATGTTATTTGTTTCGCAGATACAGTCTTCCCTCCCGAGAATGATGCACCTTATAAACACCTTTGGAGATTACTCTGGACTGCGCATTAACTGGTCCAAATCGACCATCTTGTTTTTACAGCCTGGGGAAACACAGTCGGCGGGCTCCACGAGAGAAGGACTTGCTGTAGTTGACCAATTTAAATACCTGGGTATACTCATTACCAGAAAGGCGGCAATCTCCCTACAACTCAATGTGTATCCTCTATTATCCATTGCCAGAGAAAAGTTTAAGATATGGGCGGCCCTCCCATTGTCGGTCATGGGACGAATTAATCTGATTAAAATGGTGATACTTCCTAAGAGTCTTTATATTTTACAACATATATTCACTCCCATACCAAAGTCCTTCTTCCGGAAACTGGAGTCCCTCATCATTTCCTTTATATGGGGAAGGTCTAGGTCAAAACTGGCCTTACAGAAGCTACAAAGACCAAAGGAGATGGCTGGTATTGCTCTCCCGGACATTTATTTATACTATCTGGCCGGCCAACTCAAATACCTAAGCACCTGGACGCAATCCAAACGGCCCCCGGGCCTTGAGGGTATGTTACTGGACTATTCTGCACATAAGTCATTGTGGCCGGTGTTGTTTCATCAGGACGTGCCAAGATCCTCTTTACTGCCTGTCTGTCGAGTGGCAAGGGAAGTCTGGAAAGTGGCTATGACTATATCGAGTTCTTCAGACATCCCCGCAGAAACTCCTCTGTGGCATAACACGGTGTTGGAATCCTTGGTAAAGTTCCCAGATGCCGCATACTGGATTGATGTGGGTGTCACAGTGCTTGGAGACGTGTATGAAAATAATATTCTTCTGTCCTTCGAACAAATGCAAGAAAAATTTCGGCTTCCTCGACAGCATTTCTTCAGATATCTGCAGATGCGTCACCTCCTTGCTGAGCAGTTTCCGAGACAGCGTCAACCCATCTCCTCCTACCCACTCATCGGGGTGGTCCGATCACAGGGCCCCAGAGGTCTGATCTCTACTATTTACGCTCACTTGATTGAACAGAAGGCTAATGCGAACCCACTGCCGATTATTTCCAGGTGGTCTCAACTAATCCCTTCTTTGACGGAGGATTCCATTGAAGACCTACTACAATCACACTTACATGTGTCACCCGCTGCTAATAATAAGCTCATCCAGCTGTACTATATTCATCAGGCGTATCTGACGCCTCAGCGCCTATTTCAAATGAAATACATATCAGAACCGGCTTGTCCGAAATGTTCACATGCCCCAGCTGACTTCTGGCACATGGTATGGATGTGCCCACACCTCCGCTCTTACTGGTCAGAGATCATCGGTTTCCTCAACTTAATGTTACCATTTCCTGTTGTAGGGACTCCAGAGTTGTGTCTATTTGGAATACTGGAGGAAGACATATGGTCCCGTCATACCAAAATATTTCTACAAGAGACCCTTTTCTTGGCCCGCAAAGGCATTTCTATGAGATGGATGGATCGTCGACCTCCTAAGGTTACAGTATGGAAGCAGATGGTTAATTCCACTATATCATATGAACGTATCATTTTTAAACATAGAGATCGGCCGGACAACTTCCACAAAATATGGGACATATGGTGCAACAGCACTGAGACAACATACACTCCGAGGGAAATAGAGACGGCAGTGGATGCAAGGAGGGGGGGGGGAGGAGAAGATAGGCAGGTAGGGATGAGACGGATAATGTAGTGGATCTCCCGGACCTCTCACATATAAACATATTGTGTGAATTTTATACAGTTGTGAAAATGTGAAGCGAATGGATGTACTATCTGTAAAAAAAAAAAAAAAAATTTATTATGCCTTTTTTTGGGTAAGTGAAGTAAACAGGATGGCAATACTGTTGAGATTTGTTCAGCACCTGCGAGTGCTTAGGTGTATTGATAGGGACACTGTTGTCCTTTGCATTTTGTTTTTTTATTCTTCATAATGTGATAAAACAAACTCACTTTTCAATAAAAACAAGTTAAAAAATAAATAAATAAAAATAAATGCCCTATCTTGTACATGATATGATCGGCGGTGTAATGTAGATTACAGCAGTGTTTTTTATTTAGAAAAATGATTATTTTTGACTGAGTTATGACCTATTTTTGCTTTATGCTAATGAATTTCTCAATGGACAACTGGGCGTGTTTTACTATATGACCAAGTGGGCGTTGTACAGAGGAGTGTATGACGCTGACCAATCAGCATTATACACTTCTCTCCATTCATTATACCGCAGATAGTGATATCACTATTTGCAGTCACATAAACACACTATAACACTACTCATGTGTCATGTCAATGAATATACATTACCTCCAGCCAGGACGTCATGTGTATTCATTCTCCTGACCACTTCTGTAGTGTCTCTGTGATTTACAGCATAGCAGGCGTAGTCTCGCGAGATTATGCTGTAAACTGTCATTCACATCGAGATCTCGCTGTGCTGTAAATCACAGAGACGCTACAGAAGTGGTCAGGAGAATGAATACACGTCATGTCCTGGCTGGAGGTAATGTATATTCATTGACATGACACATGAGTAGCGTTATAGTGTGTTTATGTGACTGCAAATAGCGATATAGCTATATCGCTATCTGCATTGTAAATGAATGGAGAGAAGTGTATAACGCTGATTGGTCAGCGTCATACACTCCTCTGTACAACGCCCACTTGGTCATATAGTAAAACACGCCCAGTTGTCCATTGAGAAACTCATTAGCATAAAGCGAATATAGGTCATAACTCTGTCAAAAATGATCGTTTTTCTAAATAAAAAAACACTGCTGTAATCTACATTACAGCGCCGATCACATCATGTACAATATAGGCCACTTATAATGTGGTGACAGAGCCTCTTTAAGTTCATCCCAAATGTGTTTGATGGAGTTGAGGTCAGGGCTCTATGCACGCCAGCCAAGTTCTTCCACCCCAAACTCATCCAACCATGCATTCACGGACCTTGCTTTGTGCACTTGGGCACAGTCATGCTGGAATAGAAAAGGGCCTTCCCCAAACTGTTCCTACACACTTGGTAGAATACAATTGTCCAAAATGTTTGGTATGCCAAAGCATTAAGATTTCCCTTCACTGGAACTAAGGGCCCTAGGTTAACCCCTGAAAAACAACTTTATAGCATTATCCCTCCTCTACCATACTTTATGCTTAGAACAATGCAATCAGGCAGTTAACGATCTCTTGGCATTCGCCATACCCAGACTCGTCCATCAGATTGCCAGATAAGAGACGTGTGATTCATTACTCCACACAGGGCTGGTCTTTGGGGTGTGCAACTGCACAGGGCGCATCACCCCAGCAAGAGGAAGGAGGCGCTGCGCTGGCTCTCCATCCCTTGCGTTTCTGAAGCGCCCAGCAGTGCCGCAGGCCCCAAAGCATAAGGGCGCCCCCTAGCCCGGCCGGCCCATAACATCTATGAGCTGGGTGGCCCGGTGGCAGATAGTCCCGGGGAGGCCCCGGTGCTAGCGACTGCCACATTCCCTTGTATCTGCATCCTCAGGACGCAGATACAAGTCAATAGTATAGGCTTCAGGCCACGTTAGGCCTGCAGCCTATAAGACACAGGGACAGAGTCCCTGCGCAGGCCGGCGTGATGACGTCATTGTTTTTTCTAACAAATAGTTTCTTTGTAAAGGAGTAAAACTTGAAAAAACAACTATATAAAATTTGGTATTGCCGTAATTGTATTGACCAGCAGAATAAAGTTAATAGGACATTTTTACCACACGGTGAAGACGTAAAAATGAATCCCAAAATAAAATGGAGGAATCAGTTTTTCCAATTCCATTTCCTTTTTTTTTTCCAGTTTCCCAGTACATTATACCGTAATTTAAATGCTGCCAATAGAAACTACAACTCCTAACTCCTCCCGCAAAAAACAAGCCTTCACACCACTCCATTGACTAAAAAATAAAAAAAGTTATGGCTCATAGAAGGTGGGGAGTGAAAAGTCAAATAATGGCTTGAACTTTAAGGGGTTAAGAGGTGTGTCCTAATACTTTTGTCCATATAGTGTATATCCCACCACTTGACAGATGCCATTGTCAGGAGATAATTAATGTTATTCATTTCAACGGTTAGTGGTTTTATTGTTATGGCTGATCAGGATTCATATAAAAAGAATCAGGTTTAAGCTCATACTACACAAATCTTCTTACATTGCCCTATCCTCTCTTTAACGAGACAACAAAAGTTGGTGCTCGTATGCTCCGCACAGGCATCGTGTCAGCAGAAAATAAGAATAGGCGGCTAAACAAATAAGGAAACAATGAAAATGTTTCCTTTAATGTTTGACCTGCTCCAAATGTTGTCAGGACGAGCATTAGACAAAGAATAGGAAGAGGGCCAAGACAGGGCTATTAGGAGGTACAAGAGAATGCTTATAGTGAGATCTTGTTTGTCAGCATTGCTGGCTGGTATAGGAGTTATTGGATCGCATTTAAATAAAAACTACACAGGCCCCAGAAAGGTCATTAAAAGGTAGATTGCGAATACAATCTTTTTGCATTGCAAGCAATAGTAAAGGAGCATTAACAGAATTTCTAAGGCAAACTAAAGTAGACAACTGTTTAATACAACACACTAGCGATACAACTGGAGAGCCAAGTGGTAAATCGAAATGCCAGAGTTTTGCAGGCGTGCATGTTTTTCTTTTAATGTACATCTTTTCACATGGCAAAAAGAACATATAAAAGGATAAAAGAGACTATATAATCTAAATTCCCATTTCTGTATAGGTTGCCAATAGTGGGTAGGAAATCCTTATTTTGTCCTTTAAATGGATCAGGACAGGGAGTTGTACAAACCACATTCAGATTTAGTCCCCGAGAAGATTTCTTGAAGTGACTTTTCCTTAAAAACCCCAAAGGTGTTCTTCTACATAGTAAAACTTCTTTGATCTCATAAACACCATCATTAGTTTGTATTAGTTAGCATAAGTCATAATACACGAGTCATAATTGTTAAAATAAACGGTTTATGACTTGACGCTGACTAACTCTAAAGTTTGCCAAACACAAAAGATTTTAGATGGCCAAAAAGGCAGATTTAGACCATGTTCTGCTGTGATACATAGGAGCGTGACAGATGGCGACTGAAGGCAAATTTCTGTTGAAAAGTTGCTCTGCCATGTTGAATTTTTTCCATCCTTCTCTGGTGCAGTGCTTAAAAAAGTCGCTCATGCCAAATGACAGAGCTGCATCTTATCAATAGAAGCCCAGACCATGCCACAGATCAAGGCAGAGCTTGATCGTCGATTTGTTATTTTAACTTATTATATTGTCGTCCAGAAAGACCATCCTCACAGGACAACTGTGTACCGAAAGTCGTTCAGAAGACGGTCGTCTGAAATCACCGTGTTGAAAGCTTAGAGTGTAATAGTCGTTTAATTTTTTTCCACGTAAATCAATAGTACAACCGAATATAAGACTACTTTGTAATATATCTTATTTAAAAAAATTACCTCTTTCTCCACTTATCAGACACTTCTCTCCCTCTCCCTTGCTTCTACTTTGATCAATAACTTTCAATTCACTGCTAAAATCCATATTCAGTGAGGCAGAGATAAAGACCGCTCACAGAGATCCGGTTACATGCTGCCCATAAAAAAAAAGTCTATGGACAGGGAAAGGCATTTCTGGAGACAGAGGAGAGACACACAGCAGCTTCTAGTGAGTGTTCGGTCTCACTCCAGTGCTTGATTCACAGCTACACTGCTCCCTACTGCTGTGCAATGTCCTCCATGCTACTTTTACTTTTTTTTTGCAGCTGCTTCCCCCTCTCCTCTCAAAAGGCTTCTAAAGGCAGCTGTAACCTGATCTCTCAGTAAACCGTCTTCTCCTCTGCCTCGCTGAATATGGATTTTACCAGTAAACTGAGAGTGAATGATGTGTGAAGGAGGCAGGGGGAAGGTAAAGAGGAGTATGATAAGTGGAGAAAGATGCATTTTTATCTAATAAGATCGAATACAAAGTTTGTTATATTCGCTTGTACTATTAATCTGTGGGGGAAAACAAATTGAAACCGTTACACTAAGAAATCGTCCCTATATTTACATATTTAACACTAAAGATAAAAATTAATGCACATAAAGTTCAGGAACTTATGTTGCATCAGTAAAGAATGGAAAGTCATTCAGAAGGGTGAGTAACAGGAATTATTAAAAATTTCACAATGGTCTTAAGTTCATTCTTACAGGAGCAAAAGTTCACTGGCCATGATACATGGGTGTGGAATGAGTAGTACAAGAACTACTTTAGAAACAATATTTTATGAGTAATATAAATAAATAAGGCCAGTTAGTTTTTGGCATAACACATGGGCTTCCCACCCTAACAAAGCATTTTGTTCATCCACAGCTTACTACTACACTGGGGTAATTGATCAGGGTAACTAAGGAATTGATCTCTTACAACCAGAACAAGGACATACGCTGAAAGGTTTATTACACAGCAAAATAAATAAATATGTGTGGTCAAACATAGCCAGAATACCTGGAACTTAAAGAAATATGTCAGTAATGTAAACCAGCCAGAACACTAATCCTCAAAACAGGCCACTTAACTTGTTTAGAGGAGAAGGAGAAGTATGTCTACAATGCATCCAGAGAAATATAATAGAGATGTGCCTTCACAGGAAATGTACACTAACCCAGCGCTTTAACTGCCAGGCCACCCACAACCATGTCAAGTCTGCTTATTCTCTCCATGAACAAGGAGGAATTTTATTCAATCTTAAAGGCTATGTAAACCTTTTAAAAGTGATTTTTTTTTTAAAATAAAAATGTCAGTGTGTTTGGTGCAACTTTCAAATTAGTTTTTATTAAAAATTATTTTTACTCTCTTTGAGATACAGCTGCTTTGTATCCTATATACAGAGCAGCTGTATCTTTTGCTGAATCCTGTACCCATCTGGTCCGCGGGACTAACGGTCTTAGCAAACGATACAGCTGCTCAGTATACAGGATACAGAGCAGATGTATGATAAAAAGTATAAATACATTTTCAATATAAAGTATTTTGAATGTTGCCCCAATCCCATGGATATAGATTTTTATTTTAAAAAAAAACAACACGATTTCAACAGGTGTACATAAGCCTTTAAGATGTTAAACATAAGAATTACAAAGTTCTAATTGTGCAGGGACATATTTTTCTTCACAAAGTAGACTTCCTACTTACCAATTGCAGAAAAGGCCCCTGAAGGGAAGTCACTTCACCAATAAAAGTGAAACGGCTGCTACCATAGAATACAGTTTGTACAGTCAAAGTGCTGAAAGTTTTAAAGCGTATTGATCATCAGAACACGCTACCCTATTTAATGACAGAATATAATGACAGGTCTGTTGTACTATTAGTCCAAACCGCACATAAAAATATAGTGCAGTTTAGTGAATTGCACCTAATTTAGAATACAGCATTCATGAGGGGAGCTCTCCCCCCCGCCAATGACTGACCGCTGCCGTTTATCTGCATAAATACATGATGGCTGTCAATCGCTGGTGAGATAGGCAGGGAGAGCGCTCCCTCATGAAATCAGCGGACTTATTATTATGAATCTGCCAGATTCTGTGTTAGGTGCTATTAGCCGAATGGTAAAATATTTTTTGTGGCATTTGGGCTCATTTAGTCTTAATTATATTGGACATTAATGGCTTACAAATCAGGGAATCTGAAGAATTTCAACATGCGTAGAAATAAAGAAGGTACCAGTCTCTTAACATGGAAGGCCAGATTTGGAAATTTACCTTAGATCTTTCACACAAACACTAGTGCAATGTGGCAACATCACAGAAAGTATAAAGACTGCAATATAAGACTTGAAATTTTACTGCAGGAATTTCTTTAGGATACAGATGGAATGTAGGCTTTCATTCTCAACTTAAAAAAGATGCTACGTCTGAGTGATTATACATAAAGCAAATTTCAAACCCAAACTATGGATCAGAAACTCCTGATGCAACAAGTAAAATAGTCTACATGAAGAAAACAGGAAATGTTCATGAACACATGTTGATGGGTGACCGTGTCAAGAGCAACAAACCTTACTGTAAGAAAATGGTCAAAAAAAGTGGTCAGAGGAGAAAAACAAAATGTAGCTGCCTGCACAAAGTAAGTAGAGATTGTTTGGAAAGCAGTCCAAAATCTGACCTTTAGTCCTATTGGTTATGGTAATCTTAAAGAGGATTCCCCACAGAACATAGAAATGTGTTCATGAAGGCTTCACCCACATCTGCATCGGAGGCTCCGTTAGGGGCCTATGTCGCAGATTCGGCAGGGTTTACCGAAGATCACCAGAGACAATAGCACAGCATGCTGTGCTGTTGTGTCCGGTAAAATCAGACACACCGGCGGAAAGCTGACGGAACCTATAAAAAGTCAATGGGTTCCGTCAGCAACCGGCGGCGTCCGTTGTGCAACAGAACCGTTGGTTCAGTTATTCCCCTGTTCTGCTGCTCTGATGGAGCAGAACAACAGAATGGCACGACGCAGGCGTGAACCCAGCCTAACTTGTTACAGCAGGAGTTTCTATTTCAGGGTTGTTTCTGTAAATAGGAACAGTGCCAGACATTGGCTATTGAAAGCTTTCATTGGTCACTCAGTCATCCAACCTTCTCTATGCCCTACTTTACCTTTCTCATCTGCCAGCCTTCCTGATCTTACAAAAGTTTCACGCCTGTGCCTATTTGTGCCTATTTGAATTAGTACACAAGAGAAAGGCATCCTTTCACTGAGACATACACCCCACAAGAAACCAGAAGCTTTCAATGCAAACTCATAAGTTTCCATTACAAAGGAAGTCACAGCTTGTTCAGCTTACAACTTTAACTTTTACAACTCCTGGCAAAAAAACGCTTTTAGCCACCTGTTTGTAATTTATAGGACATAAATAATACTGTGGTTGGAAAACTCACCTATGGCTTTATCTTGAAGTTCCAGCCTCCGAGCCGGGCTGCCGTTCGTTCACATAACCCCCAACTCTAACATTCTGAAGTTTCTCTATTCATGCCTATGAGACTCACATCAAGGCACTCATAGAAACGAATAGAGAGACTGACTTTCTGTTCACACAGCAGATGCTGTAGGATTCAGTCAGACAGAGCGTCTAGAAGAGAGAGGTTAAAACTACAAAATAAAGCCATAGGTGAGAGTTTTCTATACAGGATCATATGTGCCATCTCAATTACAGAGGGGTCCAAAACATTTTTGCTGGTAGTACTTATTAAAATAAAAATATGGTTCAATATCTTTTTCTACACGGGCCTCACCTTTCAGAACATGGTATTGCCTGGGCCTCACCATTACTCGAAGTCTATGCTGAAATTAAAAACATATCTTTAATTTGTGTCCTAAACCCAGAACATTAAAAGGGGTTGTCCAGTTTAGAAAAACTCATTTTATATTTCCTATTAGGGAATTCCGGGCTAATAGAGGGGATTCTCCTTTCAGGATCCTTATCTCTTGGTCACAGTGGGGATTCGTTACAAAAAAAGTGTCTCTCGCTCTGGAGGAGCTATCCAGCATTACATAGACAACCTGTTGATTTGCATGGGCACTGTGCAATGGTTAATTCTCCCCTGTGGTGATGCTGCACGTGTTCACATCAGCGTTGCCCATCTGTTGAGAGGTTCCGTCGGAGGCTTCCATCAAGTTAACCCCTCAACGGAAAGGCAAACTGAAACCTTAGCTTCCGTTTCCCTCACTATTAATCTCAATGGTGACGGAAACGTTGCTAAAAGGTTTCCGTTGTTTTGACTAAATCAATAGCGCAGTCGACAGTGCTATTGGTTCCATCAGGAACCCCTCAATGGAACGGCAACGCGGATGTGAACAGGCCCTTACTCAAGTATCCTCAAAGATTACAGCTGATTGTTCAGGGGGTCCCAGCAGGGGGACAATTTGTGATCAGCTCAATGCCAAAAGGACCATTCGAACAAGTAGAAGTTGTCCAAAGCAGCCAAGGCGGCCATTAAGGGTACATATGCCAGCTAGAGCGTGTGTCAGGTGGTCTAAATACAGCCGGGCACCTGCTCTAGCGGGCAGTATCTAAATCAGGGGTGATCGCGCCCGTTTAACCTCTTAGGCGCGGCACTTAACTTTAAGGGTCGCATCTAAGTGGTTTTAGAGGGAGCGGGCTCCATCTCTCACCCCACTGGCACACCCGCGATACCTTTAGTGAATGTCTATTTTGTCCTGCCAAAGGCATTGCCTAATAGATGCCTGTTTGTTTTATACCGACAGGCACAATGGACTGCAATACAGAAGAATTGCAGTGTATTATAAAAGCGATCAAATGATTGCATAGGGAAGTCACCTAGTGCAAAAAAAAAAAAGTTTAATAAAAAGTTTAATAAAAGTGAATAAATAAAAATCCCACGTAAAAAAAAAAAAAAAAAAAATTGAAAAACCAACTTTTTCCTCTTACAAAATACTTTATTATGGGTCTTTAAAAAATAAATAAAAAGTTACACATATTTGGTATTGCCGCGTCCATAACGAGCCTAACTATTAAACAATTACATTATTTAACCAGCATAGTGAACGCTGTAAAAAAAAATGACAAAAAAAAAAAACAAATGCCAGAATTGCGGTTTTCTGTTTTTCCTGCCTTCAAAATTTTTTTATAAAAAGTGATCAAAGTCGCATGTACGCCAAAATTGTACCAAATAAAACTACAGGTCGTCCCACAAAAAATAAGCCCTCATACAGCTACATCTGTGGAAAAATAAAAAAGTTATGGCACTTAACCCCTACCCGCACGAGGAAGTAACTGTACGTCGTCGCGGGAGGTTCCTTCCCACACGAGGACGTACAGTTACTGAGTTTTTCCCGGTGCACGCAATCGCCGAATTTTGGGGGTTTCTAACATATCGGCAGACCCCGGTCCGAAAACGCGGGGTTTGTCGATAGTTAGTATGGCAAACGGAAGCCAAACAATGGCTTCCGTGTCTGCCATGGACGGAAGCCCATCAGGATCAACCTTCGGCTGGTCCTGATAGGCTTCCTGTCAGAGTGACAGGAAGTCACTGTGTCGTTCCCGATGCACACTGTCGGCGACAAGGTGTGCATCAGGAACTTGGAGATCAGCTGTCCACGACAGCTGACACTCTAGTGTTGCCGATCAGCGGCTCATTGCCGCTGATTTCGGCAATTAACCCGTTACATGAGCGCCTCGATTGCGATCTCCGCATGTAGCGGGTTTGTAGCGCATCAGCAGCCCCCATGCAATCGTGGGGGCTTCTGATGCTTGTGATGGCACCCGGGGGCCAGACAACGGCCCCCGGGTCTGCCATGTATGTCAGCCTATGAGGATCAGCCTCTGCTGATCCTCGTAGACCAACTGTCAGAGTGACTGTGACGTCACACTGACAGTTGAAATACATTACACTACCTAGGTAGTGTAATGTATTCTAGCAGCGATCAGAGCTGCAGGTCAAAAAAATAAAGTGTAAATAGTAAAAAAACTTAATAAAAATGTTTTATAAAAGTGTAAAAATACGTTTTTGTTTTCCTATAATAAGTAATTTATTATAGGTAAAAAATGAAACCGTTAAAAAAAGAAAAGTACACATATTTGGCATCACCGTATTCGTAATGACCCAAACTATGAAACTATAATGTTAATTTTTCCGCACGGTGAACGCCGCAAACAAAATAAACAGAAAACTATGTCAGTATCGCTATTTTTTGGTCACCACCCCTCCCAAGATATAGAATAAAAAGTGATCAAAAAGTCGCATTTACCCCAAAATAGTACCAATAAAAACTACAACCCGTGCCGCAAAAAACAAGACCTCCCACAGCTTTTTTTACGCAAAAATAAAAAAGTTACGGCTCAGAATAGCGTGTCTCAGAAAATATATTATTTTATAGAAACGTAATTTTATTGTGCAAACACTGCAAAACGTTAAAAAAACCTATACACATATGGTATCGGCGTAATCGTACCGACCCGCAGAATAAAGTAAACCGTAATTTATTGCGCACGGTGAACACTATAAGAAATAAAGAATTTAAAGCGCCAAAATCGTTGTTTTTTGGTCTCCTTAGCTCTAAAAAAGATCCTGTGGGGTCAAAATGCTCACTATACCCCTAGAAAAATTCCTTGAGGGGTGTAGTTTCCAAAATAGGGTCACTTTTGGGGGGGGGGGGGTTTCCACTGTTTCGGTCCCTCCGGGGCGTTGCAAACCCGACACGGCACTGAAAACCAATCCAGCAAAATCTGCGCTCCAAAATCCAAAAGGCGCTCCTTCCCTCCCGAGCATTGCTGTGGGTCCAAACATCAGTTTACGACCACATATGGGGTATTGCCGTAATCGGGAGAAATTGCTTTACAAATGTTGGGGTGCTTTTTCTCCTTTATTCCTTGTAATAGGTGATTTTCATCTTCACAGAATAATTCCACTAAATTCTGCAAAAAAACTGTGGGGTCAAAATGATAACTATACCCCTAGAAAAATGCCTTGAGGGGTGTAGTTTCCAAAATTGGGTCACTTTTGGGGGGTTTCGACTGTTTAGGTACCACAAGACCTCCTCAAACCTGACATGGTGCCTAAAATATATTCCTAAAAAAAGGAGGCCCCAAAATCCACTGGGTGCTCCTTTGCTTCTGAGACCTGTGTTTCAGTCCATTAGGACACTAGGGCCACATGTTGGATATTTCTAAAATCTGCAGAATCTGGGCAATAAATATTGAGTTGCGTTTCCCTGGTAAAACCTTCTGTGTTACAGGTTTTTTTTTTATTACAAATGAATTTCGGGCAAAAAAAAATGAAATTTGTAAATTTCACCTCTACATTGCCTTAATTCCTGTGAAACGCCTAAAGGGTTAAAATACTTTCTGAATGTGGTTTTGAATACCTTGAGGGGTGCAGTTTTCAAAATGGGGTGATTTATGGGGACTTTCTAATATAGAAGGCCCTCAAAACCACTTCAGAACTGAACTGGTCCCTGAAAAAATGGCCTATTGACATTTTCTTGAAAATATGAGAAATTGCTGCTAAAGTTCTAAGCCTTGTAACGTCCTAGAAAAATAAAAGTACGTGAAAAAAAATGATGCAAACATAAAGTAGACATATGGGGGATGTTAACTAGTAACTATTTTGTGTGGTATTACTATCTGTTTTACAAGCAAACACATTTAAATTTAGAAAAATTTTAATTTTTGCTAAAATTTGAAGTTTTTCACAAATAAATATTGAATTTATCGACCAAATTTTTTCACTAACATAAAGTACAATATGTCACGAGAAAACAATCTCAGAATCGCTTGGATAGGTAAAAGCGTTCCGGAGTTATTACCACATAAAGTGACACGTCAGATTTGAAAAAATCATCTGTGTCCACAAGGCCAAAACAGGCTGTGTCCTAAAGGGGTTAAAAGGTGGCGACACAAAAACAAATAATTTTGTTTGTTTGTTTTTACTGTGTAAAAGTAGTAAATCATAAAAACACTATATAAATTTGGTATCGCCAGATCATAACAACCCACTGAATAAAGTTATTATGTTATTTAAACCACATAAAAAATTAGGACGCAAAAAAAAAAATAACAGAAATTTCAGTTTTTCCTCCAATACCCCAAAAAAGTTAAACGTTAATAAATTATATGAACCCTAAAGTGATGATATTAAAAAAATACAACTTGTCCTGCAAAAATAAGTCCTTATTATGGCTGTCGATGGAAAAATAAAAAAGGCTATAACTCTGTGAATACGACGATGGAAAAAAAAAAACGTTAAAAAATTGCTTGCTCATTAAAGGGTTAAAAAAAATATATATATACTAATAAAAAACAAATTGTGCAATTATAGAAAGAACTGTGCAGCCCTTTTGTTAAAATTGCCGCTCAAGCTGCACCTCACCAACAACTGGGGGGCCTGTCTTACAGTTTGAGAAGCACCGCTCTAAGGCACATACAGTTTTACCAAATAATTCAAAATATGTTTTAACATAATATTTAATTATTCTAAACATGGTAAATTGGTTTTATAAAAAAAATAAACTGCACATAACATGTCATTTATTTTTTACTATATTTACAATGAACACTCCCTATAAAACTTAAAATAAGCATTGCCAAGATTACAATTATTACAACTTGCAAAAATGTGCCGAATTAACACAAACCAAACAGTGTCCACAGCTCATCTATGGGAGTCTCATTTATGGGAGACAAGTGTACCAAAAGCCATTCATTTGTATGTAGAGTCAGTTACATTATTGTTCATCTCCACTAAGCAGAAACATAAAATGACCTGTGTTAAATATGCTAATGATTAAGACAAAGCAATTATTGAGTAATTAAGGCCTCAATGTACAATAAATGCAGTCTTATTCTCACAAAAATACAAGGTGAAAGCAAGTTGTAGAATGTAATATCGCAAACCCCTCCCGGCCCGGGACATAGGAAAAGAGCAGAGAATCTTCCGCCGAATGACTAGCTCATTTGTTTTGGAGTCTGACAATGTAAATTACATGAGATATTCTGCTTTTCTTAGACACTACAATTAAATGTTACTCATTAGTAGGCCCTCCACTGGAAGCTGCTCTTTGTCTGCTGGGGACAAGCGTCTGCAGGATGAGAGGGGTTGAGGAAGGAGCATTATTTTCCGTTCCGCTTCTCAGCTAAGCCACTTTCACACACAACTGGACAACTGCAGCATTGGTGTAATTATTTAGCAATTTATTTTTGCTAGTATATAATGCAACTGAAAATGAATGAAAACCCTGGAAAGATAGAGATGACTGGGACTCCAGAGGGAAGCTGCTGTTTTATTTGGGTCAGCGCATGGATATGCTAGAAGCCCTGGAATCCCACAAATTGAAGAGGGAGGCGAGGGGAAAACCGACCTTGTTACTGCTCCATAAGGTGTGGTGGGAATGTAAGGGAATACTGGGAGTTACAGGGTGCTCCAATTACATGCCTATTTGGAATAACCCATACTTATGGGACTTTAACACTTTGGAAGGGTTCCAGGAGTGGGAACAAAAAGGAGTTCGACTGGTGTGCCAGCTATACGAAGGGGGAATTTTCAAGTTATTCTCGCAACTGCAGGAGGAGTTTGGCCTCCCACATAGGCTGTTTTATCAGTAACTGCAGCTGCGACACGCGGCGCAAGCCCAGGCTCGACTGGTGGATTTGAGCTGTTCCAGTATGGGGGTGGTGGAGCAGATACTGGGGGCAAGAGACACGAAAGGGCTTATATCTTTGCTATATGACTCGCTGCTTCTAAAATTCTTAGGTGATCCGCTGGCAGAGGTCAAATGTAAATGGGAAAGGGATGTGGGAACATTGACGGAGGATGAGTGGGAGGAAATACTGGAATCACCGAAAGTCCTTTCCATAAGTGTAGCACATAGGAGGTCGCAACTCTTTCTTCTACATAGGGTATATAGAACGCCTAAGGTGCTCTGGCAAATGCGGCTTAGATCAACGATGGAATGTCAGAGATGTTCGTGGGACGGGGTGGATTTGAAACATATGTTCTGGAGCTGCCCGAGGCTGCACGGGTATTAGGGGGGGGGGGGGAGGTTAGAGGAATGGTGACCCGAGTGTATGGTAGAGACTTTCCGCTGGACCCTAAGATATTTCTGTTGGGCTGTATGGGTTGGGTGGAAGAGGATAGAGCTGAACTACTGTCTATTAACCCTTTCAAGACCGAGCTCATTTTGACCTTCATGACCAGCCCCATTTTCTCAAATCTGACATGTGTCTCTTTATGTGGTAATAACTCCGGAATGCTTTTGCCTATCCAAGCGATTCTGAGATTGTTTTCTCGTGACATATTGTACTTTATGTTAGTGGAAAAATTTGGTCAATAAATTCATTGCTTATTTGTGAAAACCACCAAAATTTAGAGAAAATTTGCACAAATTATGATTTTTCTCATTTTAAATGTATCTGCTTGTAAAACAGATAGTAATACCACACAAAATAGTTACTATTTTATATATTCCATCTGTCTACTTTATATTTGCATCGTTTTTTGAACATTATTTTCTTTTTCTAGGACGTTACAACGTTTAGAACTTTAGCAGCAATTTCTCACATTTTCAAGAAAATTTCAAAAGGCTATTTTTACAGGGACCAGTTCAGTTCTGAAGTGGCTTTGAGGGCCTTATGTACTAGATAGATCCCATAAATCACCCCATATTAAAAACTGCACCCCTCAAAGTATTCAAAATAGCATTCAGAAAGTTTCTTAACCCATTAGGCGCTTCACAGGAATTAAAGCAAAGTAGAGGTGAAATTTACAAATTTGATTTTTTTTGCTGAAATTCATTTGTAATAAATTTTTTTTTGTAACACAGAAGGTTTTACCCGAGAAATGCAACTCAATATTTATTGCCCAGATTCTGCAGTTTTTAGAAATATCCCACATGTGGCTCTAGTGTGATAATGGACTGAAATACCAGCCTCCGAAGCAAAGGAGCACCTAGTGGATTTTGGGGCCTCCTTTTTTTTAGAATATATTTTAGGCACCATGTCAGGTTTGAAGAGGTCTTGTGGTGCCAAAACAGTGGAAATCCCCCAAAAGTGAGACGGTTTTGGAAACTACACACCTCAAGGAATTTATCTAGGGGTATAGTTAGCATCTTGACCCCACAGGTATTTTGCTATATTTATTGGAGTTTGTCTGTGAAAGTGAAAATCTACTTTTTTTCTGACAAAAATATAAAAAAATATTATATTTGCAAGGAATAAAGATTAAAAAGCACCCCAGTACTTTTAAAGCTACTTCTCCCGATTACGCCAATACCCCATATGTGGTACTAAACTGCTGTTTGGACCCACGGCAGAGCTCAGAAGGGAAGGAGCGCCATTTGGATTTTGAAGCGCAGATTTTGCTGGATTGGTTTTCAGTTCCCTGGAGTAAGCAAAACAGTGGAATCCCCCCAAAACGGAACCCATTTTGAAGACTACACCCCTCAAGGAATTGTTGTAGGGGTATAGTTAGCATTTTGACCCCACAGTTTTTTTGCTGAATTTAGTGGAATTAGGCCATGAAAATGAAAATCTACTTTTTTCTGAAAAAACATAGAAATGTTTAATTTTTACAATGAATAAAGGAGAAAAATTACCCCAAAATTTGTAAAGCAATTTGTCCTGATTACAGCAATACGCCATATGTGGTAATAAACTGCTGTTTGGACCCACGGCAGGACTCAGGAGGGAAGGAACAATATTTGGCTTTTGGAGCTCAAATTTAGCTGGAATGGTTTTCGGGTGTCATGTCGCATATGCAAAGCCCCTGAGGTACCAAAACAGTGGAAACCTCCTAAAAGTCCCTTTAGGGGACTGGAACGAGCGATCATTAGGTCGCTGGTACAATACACTGCAGTACTAATGTATTGCAGTATAATGTCATTTTACAGGCTCCTGTAACAGCGCGATCGCTGTTCCTGTCCGTTAGTCCCGGGTGTCAGCTGTAATACACAGCTGACACCTGCAGAATATGGAGCGTGCACAGCGCATGAGCCCGCTCCATAAATAACCCCTCGCACCACGACATGCTATTAAGTCGTGGTGCGCCAAGGCGTTAATGCGCAGCGGATGGTGCAAAGTGAAAATTGAAATTTTACACTGATATGCCATTTTAATTTACAATATATTGTGCCAAGTTTGTGCCACTGAAGACAAATACCTCATACAATGTTGAGCGGGTTCTCCCGGATATAAAATGTCATATTTGTGGACGTAAGCTGGTGTTTGGGCACGCTGTGGGGCTCAGAAGGGAGGGAACGCCATTTGGCTTTTGGAGCGCAGATTTTGCTTGGTAACTGTTCTGTTTGGGGATTTGCTGGTATTTCAGTTTATGATGTGGGGGTATATGTAATCTGTGCTGAGTACATCAGGGCATAATAAGAGGGTATAATAATGGGGTACATAAATAATAATTCGCAGATATGTGGCCGGTGTCGCACTGATAAATGGCGCCCGATCTTATCCGCTTTTGGAACACTCTGCACATTTTGCATCGCCATATTCTGAGAGCCAGAACTTTTTTATTTTTTCTCCAACGGAGCTGTGTGAGGGCTTATTTGTTGCGGGACAATCTATAGTTTTCATTAGTACCATTTTAGTGTACATGTGATTTTTTTTAATCACATTTTATTAGATATTTTTGGAAGCAAAGTGACAAAGAAACAAATTCTGACAATGTTTTTTGTATTTTTTTTTACAGTAATCACTGTGCGGTATAAATGACATTTTACTTTATTCTGCGGGTCAGTACGATTACGGCGATACCATATGTATATAGGTTTTTTATGTTTTGTGGCGATTGCGCAATAAAATCACTTTGAGAAAATTATTTATTTTTTGTGTCACCATATTCTGAGTCATAATTTTATATTTTCCGTCAAAAAAGCGGTGTAAGGGCTTGTTTTTTGCGGGACGGGTTGTAGTTTTTAATTGGTACTATTTTGGGGTACATGCGACTTTTTGATCACTTTTTATTCTATATTTTGGGAGGGTTGATGACCAAAAAATAGTGATTCTGACATTGTTTTTTAATTATTTTTTTTGCAGTGTTCACCGTGCGGGAAAAATAATATTATAGTTTTATAGTTGGCGTCGTTACGAACGCGGTGATACCAAATATGTGTACTTTTTTTTAACATTTTCATTTTTTTCCTATAATAAAAGACTTATAGGAAAAAAAAGCATTCTTTTTTTTTTGTAACTTTTATAACTTGTTTTTACACTTTTATAAAACTTTTTATTACTTTATTTTTTACTTTTTACTTGTTTTACTTGAAGCATGGCAGGACTGATCGCTGCTATAATACATTACACTACCTACTAGGTAGTGTAACGTATTATAAACTGTCAGTGTGACGCTGAGAGTCACACTGACAGGAAGCTTATGAGAACCAGCATCCGGCTGGTTCTCATAGGCTGCTGTGCATGGCAGACCCGGGGGCTGTTATATGGCCCCCGGTTCTGCCTTATAACCGACTGCAGCACCCGCAATCGGTCCCCGGGAAAGTTTGTGGTAGCAACAAACTTTCCAGTTCGTTGCTACAACACACTTTCCCTGCGATCACATGACCGGGACCTTAACTAATCAGGTCCCGATCATATCTCCGGGACCAGAGGCAGGTGATAACAGCGCGATCCGGGTGTCAGCGCTACTCTGAGACACCCGGATCGCGCTTTTAACACCCACCGTGAATTCACGTCGGCACTGCACAGAGCCCAGCAAGTGCCGACGTGAATATACAGTGGGCGGTCGGGAAGCGGTTAAAAAGGTATTATATCACGCAAGGAAACTGATTGCAAAATACTGGTTACAAGTGGATCCCCCGGAGATTTCTGAACTAGTGAGTTATGTTAATCGTACGGTATCTTTGGAACAAAGAATTTATATGAAACGTGGGGCACTACACAAATATGATAAGCAATGGGGCAAATGGACACACTACTATGGATCGGCAGGTCAATAGGAGACTTCTCAGAATGAGGCAGCAAGGGAGTCTGCTACACGGCAGGACTGTAGAGTGGAAAAGAGTGGGAAACACCAAGGAAAAGGGAGAATACCGCGCAGGGAGGGGGGGGAGGGAAGGGGAGTTTATGTTCGGAGGCAGAGATTTTAGCGGAGATGTGTGTATAAAGTGTATAATGTATATACTGAGACCAAAGAGATGATGTCTTGTATACTGTATATTTTCTACTATTGATGCACTATACCGGCTAATGGATGTATGATATGTACTTTTAATAAACCGTTGTTTGATTTAAAAAAAAAAAAAAGAAAATGAATGAAAACCTGCAATTTAGTTACTTTTTAAGATATTCGCACACTCCTACTTATAGGGTCAAACTAAAAAAATTATATTCTGTGTTTTTGTATCTGGCATTGCTTAGCACGAACAAAAATAACATATAAACTTATAAGAAATGCATATCAGAAATAATTAGAGATCGAGATTAACCACAGCACAATATAAGAATAGGGTTATAGAGTAGGTAATGTGCTTAAAGTATGGTAAATATCCACCTTTGAAGAATACTCTTTGGTTTGTTAACCCCTTAATGCAGATACGCCAGTTTATAACTGTGATTAAAGAGGATTTCCCATAATCACCATTTATCACCTATCCACAGGATAGGTGATTAATCTCCGATCGGTGGGGGTCCTACTGCTAAAACCTACAACGATCGCAAAAACTAGGGTTTCCGAGTGCCCTATGCGAATAGAGCGGTATTGCACATGCTTGGCCTGCGCTCCATTCACTTTCTATGGGGCTGCTGGAGATAGCTCAGCGTGTTATACCGCTCCATTCACATAAGGCCAGTGGTGTAGCTATAGGGGTCGCAGCGGTCGCAATTGCGACCGGGCCCAGAAGCCAGGGGGGCCCGCAGCCCCCCGCACTGCATCAATGAAAAGTTACTATAGTAACTGGGGCCTATGTAATAAACTACACGGGCCCCTGTTACTATGGTAACTGACAGTACTTACCCCTCCTCTTCCTGGAGCGCATCAGAGGTTCTGACGTCACAGCGGTGTGCGCAGCGCATAACGTTACGATGCTATGCGCTGCGCACAGCATCCCGACACTTCATGGAGTGAGGACCTGCGGCCGAAGAGGAGGTAAGTTTTAAGTTAGTGTCCTGCTGATGGGTTGGAGTCAGACACCCGGGACCCCCGCTACTCAGCTGTTTTGAAGGGGTTGCAGCCGTTCGTACAAGCGCTACTTCCCCTTCATTCCTGTCACTTTCTCACACTGAAATCGCCGACACGGACGTGTCATCGATTCAGTGTGAGCAAGTGAGGGAAATGAAGGGGAAGCAGCACTCGTACGAGCGGCTGCAACCCCTTCAAAACAGCTGATTAGCGGGGGTCCTGGGTGTCTGACCCCGACCCCTCAGCTATTGATGGCCTATACTGAAGATAGGCCATCAATGTTTAGGGACTGGACAGCATTTAAAGCCTACTGTGTGTTAGGCTTAGATACAGGGCCGCTTATACTGCATAAGAATACTGTCTGCTGGACCCTGTATCTAAGCCTACATTAGGCTTCGATACAGGGTCCAACAAACCATATCACACATGCACATGGGCCCTGTTAACAACGCCGCTGCCCTTCCGTTGAGGGGTTCCATCTGGTTAACCCCTTAACGTAAAGGCAAACGGAAACCTTAGCTCCCGTTTGCATCACTATTGATCTCAATGGTGATGGAAACTTTGCTAATGGTTTACGTTTGTCACCGTTGAGAACGGGTTCCGTTGTTTTGGCGGAATCAATAGCGCAGTCGACAATGCAAAACAACGGAACCCTGTCACAACGGTGACAAATGGAAATCTTTAGCAACGTTTCCATCACCATCAATGGTGAGGGAAACTGAAGCGGAGGTTTCAGTTTGCCTTTCTGTTGAGGGGTTAATCCGACGGAACACATCAACGGAAGGGCAGCGGTGATGTGAACAGGCCCCTTACTAATGTTTTTTTTTGTGTTTTTTTACAGGTTCGGTTGTTGGACTACGTCGGATTCGAGGACTACTTAGATGACGGCTTTTTTATTCTCAATAAAATGGTTATTGAGGGTTGTGTGGGGGTGTTTTATTTTAATAAATCTATTTTTTCTATGTCTTTGTATATTTTATCTTTAGCTTAGTGTTAGCCGGTGAAAAGGCTAACACTAACCCCCATTATTACCCTGGTACCCACCACCACCAGGAAGAGGCGGGTACGATCCAGTACCCGACCATCTGTAGTGATGGTCTGGCACTGGGGTGACCGCAGGCTGGTATTATTAGGCTGGGAAAGGCCAAAAACAGTGTCCCTTCCCACCCTGGTAATGCTAGCCTGCTGCTGCTGTGTTGTATCTGGCTGGTTATAAAAAATGGGGGGACCCCACGTCATTTTTTTAAATAAATAATTGGACAGCACGATGTGGGGTTCCCCCATTTTTATAACCAGCCAGATACAACATACCGGCAGCAGCCTAGTGTTACCAGGGTGGGAAGGGTCACGGTTTTTGGCCTTTCCCAGCCTATCAATACCAGACTGCGGCCGCCCCAGTGCCCCTGTCACTACAGATGGTCGGGTACTAGATCATACCCGGCTCTTCCTGGTGGCGCTGGGTACCAGGGTAATAATGGGGATTAGTGTTAACCTCTTCATGTCGAACATTAAGTCCCCCCCCCCTTAGTAATGAGCATTGTGAATCAGCCAGCGACAATTACTAGGGCGGTAGTTACAAAGTTTAAACAAATACAAAGACATAGATAAAATATTTTATTGAAATAAAAATTCCACACAACCCTCGTTATCCATTTTATTGAGAATAAAAAAAAAACGCATTTCTCAAATTAGTCCTCGAATCAGAAGTAGTCCAACAACCGAACTTGTAAAAAAAAAACAACAAACACACAAAAATAATTAGTATCACGTCAAAAAGGAAAATTATTATTATTCTTACCTTTCCTGGGTCCAGCGATGGAGCTTCAATGTCAGCGAGCTGGGCCCTATATCTAATCCTATAATGTGTGATACTGTCTGCTGGGCCCTATATCTAATCCTATCATGTGTGCTACTGTCTGCTAAGCCACTGTATCTAATCTTATCCATAGCTTTAGGGTCGTAGTGCTATAGATATGCTGTCTCATATATATATATATATATATATATATATATGCACATATTCATACACACACACACACATTTTTTTGGGGGGGGCACATATGTATTGGGGCTATTCCCCCTGATGTTTTAAGTCTTTAGAGACGCCCCCGGCTGCTAGTGCTGCATCATTGGGTCACTTAGGAGACCCAGCGATGCAGCTGAAAGCTGCGGACCGTCGGCCATGAGAAGTTTGGGGGGGGGGGGGGCAAGAAGAACCTTTGCATCGGGGCCCATGAGCCTTTAGCTACGCCCCTGCATAAGGCACTCGGGGACCCCTGTTTACAAGCTGATTTTTTCCAACTGAAGTTTTTACCCTTTATACACTCCAGACATACGCCTCAAAATATGCTTTAAAAACATTTGAAAAATACGCTTTAAAAATCAGCTTGTAAAAAAACTGAATTTCAGAGGCTATTTTCTCTTGAAATCAGCCTTGTATTTTTCAGCTTGTAACATATGCTGTGTGAACATGGCCTAATTTAGTCATTTGTCATTCCTGAATACAGACATCACTATTCCAATAGTGTAACAGTGTTTCTCGATTGCTGGCACAGCCCAAATAAAATAATTATATTTAATTAGCATCCATCAGAATCCCCACTAATCTTTTACCAGATACAACAAGCCAATAGTGAAGGACAGAGTGAAGAATAAAATGAGATCAAAGCCCCTTTCTCAAGCAGATAATCAGCGCTAACATGGTTCCTTTTCTTAGAAAGCTTAGAATGTGGTCTCATTCCTGGGAATTATCAGGTCAAGACCAGAAAGCCTTGAACAGAGAGCTGAAAAGATTAGTTCATTAGACTTCAGAGTAACACAATGTTCTTTTTATAAATTCGATGGCCAACATTTAGATTAAAGTCACTACAATCAAAAGAGACTAACTGGGATAATTGGAGAATTGTAAAGTCAACATCAACAGCATAAAACTTCATTCAACAAATGGAAAAAAAATTAAATATATGAATGAAGTAGCATTTTATAATGGGAAGTGCTTCCACAGCCAGGATTACAAATTCTCAGTAGGAAAATAGGATATTTGTTAGTAAAATAAAATATGTTAGTAGCGTAAACTTTTCTGGGATAAGAAGAAACTATTTCTAACGATGAGAAAGGTGTAGTTGTGTATGATGTCTAATACACTGCATTGACGTGCTCTACATTTTAGATACATTCTTGTTAATGACTAGCTTTTTAAAAAAAACTACTTCTAGCAAAGTAAAAAGCACATCACTATTTTTCTTTTTGTGTGAACGGTGTTATTGTTTGAGGTGTTATTGTAAAAAGCACATCACTATTTTTCTTTTTGTGTGAACGGTGTTATTGTTGAGGCTTTGCTGTAATCTACAGTACTTGGTCTGTTGCAGATCTTAGAGTACGGAGCCTTCATCAGAAATATGGTTAAAATGTGCAGTTCTAGCGGTCTAACTCGGCCATCCAGCCATTCCTCGTGTATTTCGGCTTCGCTTTGGTGAACAATTGTATAACTGTGTATGCAAGATTTAACCCCTTAAAGACCGCTCGCCGTCTTCCCACCGTCTTTTGATGGCAGGCGGTGTGGGTGCTTCGTCTACAGCGACGTCTTTTGGCGTTGCTGTAGAAGAGACTGATGAGCGCTCCAGTGAGCGCTCATCCGCTAAGCAGGAGCTGTAACTTACAGCTCCTGATCTTAGAGCTGCCTGCTAAATACAGCTGGGATCGGAAAACATTCCCGAGCAGACCCCAGCTGCTTAATCCCCTTGATCGGCACGGTCCGTTCCGTTAGTGGCATCCTCAGGGGAAAATGGGGCTAGCCCCCCTGAGGATGCCACTTTGGTGGGGCTTTTTCTTCTTTTTTAAAAATCAATGTGTTCTGACAATTCTAAGTCCCTTTTCAAGCGGACTGCAGCCGCTAATCATAGTTGTTTCATATGGGTAGTGCAGCCATCAGAGATGGTGGTTTGACTCTGCACTTAGATGGTACTGACTACAGAGTATTACTAGTATCATTATATGGAGCCTTTTCAGTTCACATTGCGCTTTTAGGCCTTATGCACACGACCGTAGCCATGTGCACGGCCGCGATTTTCGGGTCGGCCGGCTGTTGACTGTGAGCCGCGAGCCGCCCGCAAATCATTATTTTCAATGAACCCGGACCGCAGAAGACGGTCGTAATAAGACAGGTCCGTTCTTTCTGCGGTGCGGGCTCCCGGCCGTGCACGGACCGTATAAACTACGGTCGTGTGCATGGCCCCCTAGAAATGAATGTGGCCGCAATTCTCCCGTGGATTTTCGGGGGAATTGCGGCTGCAAAAGCACGTTCGTGTGCATGGGGCCTTAATCATTTGTTTGCTTATAGTTATTTATAATAAAGTTATAAGTTACAATATTAGTAAGCATTCAATAGGTATCTGGGAAACTAGGGCTAATCTTTTTGCCTCTGGCAATATTGATGTGTTTTTGTGTGTACCTCAACCCACCAGATACCTGGGTCTTCTTTTTCGTTTTTTGTTTGGTCCTATAACACAGCCCAATATGGACCGTGAAAACGAGCAGCGATCAACGAGACAGGGAGATATGCAGCCAACAACGATAATATTTAATGCTGCATAAATGAGCAAATCTGCCAAGAAAGAGCGTTCATATAAACGCTTGTGTGCCCGATCAATGGTCCATGTAAAAGGGCCTTTACTCCTCAGATGTGTTTCAAACAGGATTCTGATATTAGCTTTATCACTGATTAACAAATTTGTGAATAGAGGTGTTGTAATAGAACTTCTTTACAAGTCTCCTTAGGCTTTATCCACACGACCGGGTGTCAAACAGCCATATTTCACGGGTGATTTGCACCCGTGCGGGACCCGTTTTCATGGATCCCTAATAGACTTGAGTCTATTGAGGGATCCGGGAAACCGGGCAAAAACAGGATATGTCCTATTTTATCCCGGACCATTAACAAGGTCCGTTAAAAAAAAAAACAAAAAAAAAAAACGCTGTGTGAATAGACCCATAGAGATGCATTAATTTTAATGCACCTGTGTGATGGCCGTTAAAAAAACGTCCATCACCCGGGCCGATTATCCATATCACCTGAATAGGGCCTTACCCGAAAAGCCATAAAAGTATTGCATTAACAGAATGCCAGTTTCCTATTTAAAAAAACTGTCGGTTGAATGCTCATTCGGCAAACAGCTATTTCTCCTGATTCCACTATAAACACGCTCGATTGGTTTGGCCGAGCATGCATGTTTTTGTCAATAGGTAGAGGGGAATAAGTCGCCGCCAGACCCTTCTGGCAGCAGCCTCCCTCTCAGCGGGAGAAAAGGATTGGGAATACGAACATACCTATTCCTTCTTTCCCCGAAATCTGCCGTAGGGGGAAAATCAGGAGGCCCCTATAAAACATCATATAGTGGGCTGATCCAGTAAAAATCTAATGTGTATGACCAGATTTAGCAATTGTGTGATCTCTCAAACAGAGGGTAGTGTAAAGGTGATATTACACGTCCGGATATGGCCTGTGAAAACGAGTGCCGATCAACGAGACAACTCGTTGATCGGCGCTTGTTTGCTCCTTTCACAAGGTGCAATGCTTGGTTATGTGTGGGGATGAGCGATCGTTACTAAAATTACTCACCCCCATACATTTCCATCATGTTGGCTCCACATCTCCTTGTTTACACAGGGAGATGTGCTGCCGACAACTATAATATTTATTGCTGCAAAATGAGCAGATCAGCAGATGAACGAGTGTTTCCCCATTCATCGGCTGATCGTTGCCCTGTTTATGATCGGGAACGAGCGTCCATATGAATGCTCTTTTTCCCGATCATTGGCCCGTGCAAAAGGGCCTTAAAGAGGCTCTGTTACTAGTTTAGCAATGCCCTATCTCCTAGCTAATCTGATAGGCGCGGTCACACTGATAATGCTAGTGAAAATTGTGTCCCAAAATGTTTATTATTTTAAAAATTATGAGCTTTTCTCAGCGATTCTCCTGAGGTGGAGCTACCTCACAGCCTCTGACGCTGTCCTATCAGCATGAAGCTGCTTCACAGAGGGTGAGACACATTCTAGAGGGAAGGGGGATCACTACAAACAACCATATCTCGAGCTGTGGACAACCTAGAATAGCGGCATATGACAGAGGAGATTCTAATCTTTCATATGACACCAGGATAGCAGTTCTAGCTGTGACACAACCAGAGATATCGCCAGTTGAATACACAGTCGGAAATGGAAGCTGTATACTATATGATCAGGCTGTGTTGCTGGGCAGGGAAGGGGGAGAAGCTGTATGATGATTAGACAGCGTCATACAGAAAACATAACACCGCCCAGAGCGAAGAAAGAGTCACCTCCTATTTGGCTATTAGAGCCACATTATCATATTTAAGGGGTTTTCCACGTTCTGACAACTGATGACCTATCCACCGGATCGGTCAACAGTATATGATCGGTGCATGTCTGACCCCCAGCCCCCGCACCAATCCGCCACTCCTGCTGCCTCCGGGCACCAGACTGGAAGCAGATGGCTCCGGTCAAAGAATAGCGGCCGAGCTTCAGCTCTGTTGCTATTCAAGTGTAAAGGAGCAGAGCTGCAGTTCTGCCAAACGGCCACTATACAGTGGTCAGAGCCATCTGCTTCCGGCTCCAACTACTGCATACCGTTACAAACATCCGGTGCACGGAGGTAGCCGGAGTGGCGGATCGGTGCGGGGTCCGGGTTTCGGACACGCACCGATCATATACTGATGACCTATCCGGTGGATAGGTCATCAGTTGTGAGAAAGTGGAAAACCCCTTTAAAGAGAACCTCTCACCTCCCCATACATGTGCAGCATGTAATGGGCAGGGCTGCACAAACCCTGGGGAACTTTACATTTTTCTTCTACCTTCCTCCGTTATTTAGATATCGGTGCCATTATATTTGGCGCCCGATATTTAAATTACCCCCTGAACTGTCAATGGGGCGTGTTACTATGGCTGAGACACTGTCCAATCAGATATGGACAGTGTTACAGCAAGAGCGAGGATAGGGAGAGTGTGCGCGAGCACGCGCTCACTTTTCAGCTTTCAAGATCAGTCTTCTGCCGAACTGGCAAGGGGGCGTGTCTGCTACAGAAAGTGCAAGCGCTCCCGAGTTCTTACACTCTCCGTAGCAGTGATACGCCCCTTTGCCAGTTCAGCAGACAAAGTACAAGACTGATCTCTCGCAAGAGCTGAAAAGAGGAGCGCGCGCATGCGCGTTTTCCTCTCCACAGCTCTTGCACGGTCCATAGCAGTGACACACCCCTTGCCAGTTCAGCAGAAGACTGATCTTGAAAGCTGAAGAGTGAGAGTGAGAGCCCAGCTCGATCCACAGCACCACGTGATCTTGTAAGATCACGCTGTGACGTCACTTCATCCCGCGAGTCCTTCACCGGAGCGATAGAAGACTGGACAGACATCGCCTCCAGCCGCTGCAGATTGAGATAACTTGCGGTAGGCAGTGACGTCATAGCGTGATCTCGCAAGATCATGCTGTGCTGTGAAACAATGAAGAGAAGCGTATGACGCCAATTGGTTAGCGTCATACACTATTCTTTACAATGCCCTTTTGGTGAAAAGTAAAAAAAACGCCCACTTGGGCATTAAGATAGCCAAATGTCCTTGATCATCATCAAAAGGAATGCAGATGAGGCTTTTGAAAGTCCCACTTAATTTTCTACCTACTTGACGTCATGTGGATCATCACGCTAGAACCGTAGTTTACACAGAACATATATAAATAGTATGTGTACAAAAATTTAATTACTTTGTAAATAGATACGTTTACTTATCTTGTAGCCTTATTTATCCGAGTTGCAGCTTGTAAGAAATAAACAAAAACGTAAAAACTCATGACTTTCCTTTTAAAATGTCAAGATATTGTGATATAATTTTATAATCAACACTCACTGTTCAGCTGATTTGATAATTTGCACCCTCATAGAAACAAGCAGTCTTTGCCATGAATATTTTTTTTTAAATAAATCTATGTGTTTTTATTTAATAAAATATTATATTGACTTTACTTATTTTTTCACACACGCAATGTTTTTTCTTATTAACACTTTCTTACTTTACTGGGGGCTGCCATGCTATCTTTCATCTGTGTATGTGTCAATTCACGACACATAGACAGATGGAATATGGCAGCTACAGTGCAGGGAGAAAGAGGAAAGGGGGATCACTTGAAACAGCCATATCTCCAGCTGTGGCATATGAAAGATGAGATTCTAATCTATCATATGACACAGGGATCGCAATTGCGATATCACCAGTTGAAAACACAGTCGGGAATGGGAGCTGTATACTATATGATCACGCTGCGTTGCTGGGCAGGGAAGTGGGAGAAGCTGTATGCTGATTGGACGGCGTCATACAGAAAACATGTGCAGGGGGCCTAATGCCTATGTTCCAAAAAAGACGACACTGATATCAGTATACAGTTAAGAAATGCCGCCAAATACAGCCCAGGAAGAACTATCCTTTCATATTAAAGTACTCCAGGCTCCAAGAAAATTTTGCATGAAAGTCTAAGTATTTGAAAACTCGCCCAGTTATTGCTCAATGTTTTTGAAGAACTTCAAACTACTGTACATACTTAAGATTTCTAGGTACACAAGATAAGACTAAATAAAGTGTGTTTGACATCTGAGCAGTAACACCCTTCAAAATTATTCCCTGAAGTTGTGAAAGTGGAATGTTTGAAAAAGCAAAGAGAATTTTCCCATTTAGGAAAACTGATATCTTACTTAGGCATATACATATAGGAGAATAATATCTAGTTCAGGGGTCTCAAGCATGCGGCCCCCGAGGCTGTCATCTGTGGCCTGCGGGACATAGAGCCGCTAGTATCAGCTCTGCTCCGGTACTCTGTGAAATCCCTGACATCGCTGTCCATGAATGGACACGCGATGTCAGGGTCTTCCCCAGAGCGGAGTCCCAAGCAGAGCGCAAGCATAGGCTCTGCTCCGGGACTCTGTGGAAATCCCCGACATCTCTGTCCATATATAGACAGTTTTGTCAGGGTCTTCCCCAGAGCGGAGTCTCGGGCAGAGCGCTAGCATAGGCTCTGCTCCGGGACTCTGGAATCCCCTGACATCGCTGTCCACATATGGACCGCGATGTCTAGGGATTCCCCAGAACTGGACAGTGATGTCAGAAGAACAGCTGGAGTCCCAGTAGTAGCGCTCTGCCCGGGACCCCAGCTCATGGGTTTCCCCTGACATCTCTGTCCATATATGAACAGTGATGTCAGGAGCAGAGCTGGAATCCCACGCAGGGTGCTAGAAGCGGCTTTGCTCCGGGACTCCAGCTCTGGGCAAACCCCTGACATCACTCTCCATATATGGACACTGATGTCAGTTGCTTCCGGAGAGTTCCGGAGTAGAGCCTATACCAGTGCTCCGCTCTGGGACACCGGCTCTGGGGTTGCCCCTGACATCACATTCCGGTCCAGGAGGATCCCCTCACGTCACTGTGTATGAACAGTGACATCAGGGGCTTCTCCAGCTGAGGAATCCCTGGCCAAAGCGTCGGTAACGTTCCGGCTGGGGATTCCACTCCTAGAGGGAGCCCCAATGGAGCTATCTACAAGGGGTGTCTGTGTCAGCACCTACGGAGGGGACTGTGGCAGCACCTGCAGAAGGGGACTGTGGCAGCACCTGCAGAAGGGGACTGTGGCAGCACCTGCAGAAGGGGACTGTGGCAGCACCTGCAGAAGGGGACTGTGGCAGCACCTGCAGAAGGGGACTGTGGCAGCACCTGCAGAAGGGGACTGTGGCAGCACCTGCAGAAGGGGACTGTGGCAGCACCTGCAGAAGGGGACTGTGGCAGCACCTGCAGAAGGGGACTGTGGCAGCACCTGCAGAAGGGGACTGTGGCAGCACCTGCAGAAGGGGACTGTGGCAGCACCTGCAGAAGGGGACTGTGGCAGCACCTGCAGAAGGGGACTGTGGCAGCACCTGCAGAAGGGGACTGTGGCAGCACCTGCAGAAGGGGACTGTGGCAGCACCTGCAGAAGGGGACTGTGGCAGCACCTGCAGAAGGGGACTGTGGCAGCACCTGCAGAAGGGGACTGTGGCAGCACCTGCAGAAGGGGACTGTGGCAGCACCTGCAGAAGGGGACTGTGGCAGCACCTGCAGAAGGGGACTGTGGCAGCACCTGCAGAAGGGGACTGTGGCAGCACCTGCAGAAGGGGACTGTGGCAGCACCTGCAGAAGGGGACTGTGGCAGCACCTGCAGAAGGGGACTGTGGCAGCACCTGCAGAAGGGGACTGTGGCAGCACCTGCAGAAGGGGACTGTGGCAGCACCTGCAGAAGGGGACTGTGGCAGCACCTGCAGAAGGGGACTGTGGCAGCACCTGCAGAAGGGGACTGTGGCAGCACCTGCAGAAGGGGACTGTGGCAGCACCTGCAGAAGGGGACTGTGGCAGCACCTGCAGAAGGGGACTGTGGCAGCACCTGCAGAAGGGGACTGTGGCAGCACCTGCAGAAGGGGACTGTGGCAGCACCTGCAGAAGGGGACTGTGGCAGCACCTGCAGAAGGGGACTGTGGCAGCACCTGCAGAAGGGGACTGTGGCAGCACCTGCAGAAGGGGACTGTGGCAGCACCTGCAGAAGGGGACTGTGGCAGCACCTGCAGAAGGGGACTGTGGCAGCACCTGCAGAAGGGGACTGTGGCAGCACCTGCAGAAGGGGACTGTGGCAGCACCTGCAGAAGGGGACTGTGGCAGCACCTGCAGAAGGGGACTGTGGCAGCACCTGCAGAAGGGGACTGTGGCAGCACCTGCAGAAGGGGACTGTGGCAGCACCTGCAGAAGGGGACTGTGGCAGCACCTGCAGAAGGGGACTGTGGCAGCACCTGCAGAAGGGGACTGTGGCAGCACCTGCAGAAGGGGACTGTGGCAGCACCTGCAGAAGGGGACTGTGGCAGCACCTGCAGAAGGGGACTGTGGCAGCACCTGCAGAAGGGGACTGTGGCAGCACCTGCAGAGGGCACTGTGGCAGCACCTGCAGAGGGCACTGTGGCAGCACCTGCAGAGGGCACTGTGGCAGCATCTACAGAGGGCACTGTGGCAGCATCTACAGAGGGCACGGTGGCAGCATCTACAGAGGGCACGGTGGCAGCATCTACAGAGGGCACGGTGGCAGCATCTACAGAGGGCACGGTGGCAGCATCTACAGAGGGCACGGTGGCAGCATCTACAGAGGGCACGGTGGCAGCATCTACAGAGGGCACGGTGGCAGCATCTACAGAGGGCACTGTGGTAGCATCTACAGAGGGCACTGTGGTAGCATCTTTAGAGGGCACTGGCACAATCTAAAAAGGGGTTGCCTAATTTTGACATTTGTGTGTCTGCCAAACTGTAAAAGTGCCCAGTGGCAAAGGTGGACTGATATGTTCCCATGTTGAGACACACGCCTGGGATTATGACCTTTGCTATTAATGTCATGATTAATATTATTTTCTTTGTACCATGCTATTGGATGTACAGATGTTTCCTTGGAGTTTATCTTTGTTTCCCCCTTCCTATGCTTGTATTTACATTTTGAATACCTCCGATGTCCTTGATTGTGATATTTTGTATTTGAGTGTACACATTCTGTGCTTTTGTACAACGTTGGATTTATTTGTTAAATAATAAAAACTAATGTTTAAAAAAAACAAAACTGTAAAAGTGGATTGTTGAAATAAGCACGTGGAGAAATCTCGCAAATTTCCTTTAAGTTTAAAGCTAGTGCTATTATTATAGTAATGTAGTATTATAGTAACGTAATATTGTTATAGTAATGTATTATTATATTTTCAGTGTTATAGTAGTTCAAATAACTAATTAATTAAAAATAATTTTGTAATGTATCAAATTTGAAAGTAATGCGGCCCGTCAACTTCACATTTTTTTCTATATGTGGCCCACTTACCCGGCCGAGGTTGAGACCCCTGATCTAGATGATGACAGTATTACCCTAAAAGGCTTAATTATATTAAAATGTCATTTGTCGTGGATGAATTTCTGGAAATGTAAAAATAAAAAGCCCAATTATTATTTAGAAGTATGTCTATATGGTGACTAATTGTTCAGCTTTCCAAATATGTTTAAAATCCGATTAGAACGAAATGGAGGGGAGTATGATCCTCTCATATGAACAAATAGATTTTAAAAATAGGAGATGTCCTAAAAAGTTTCAGAAAGTGTGGAGTGCATGTTGTGTTTAACCTCTTACCTAGAACTCCCGCATATAACTATAACCAGTGGCGTAACTACCGCCGTAGCAGCAGTAGCGGCTGCTACGGGGCCCGCGGCATGAGGGGGCCCGTGTCGCCCGCCGGCACGGGCCCCCACCATGGCCGGCGGCTCCGCTAGCAGCCGCTATGGCTGCTACAGATGGACACCACTGAACAGTACGGCAGAGCAGGGAGGTATCTCCCCGCTCTGCCAGTAAACAAAAGACATGTATCCCCTCTCCACAGGAGAGGGGATACATGTGTGATCGCTGGCAGCGATAAGGAGAACGGGGGACTGAAAGTCCCCTGAAGTTCTCCATCACAAACCCCGGACTTCCGGGGTCTGTGTCGGCAGCTCCGGAGAAATGAATGGAGCGCCGGTCCCGCTTGTGCGCATGCGTGACCAGCGCTCCTTTCATTTTTAGTGAGCTGCGCAGATGCCGGAAGTCAGAGGTTAGTCATGGAGAACTTCAGGGGACTTTCAGTTCCCCGTTCTCCTTATCGCTGCCAGCGATCACACATGTATCCCCTATCCTGTGGATAGGGGATACATGTCTTTTATTAGGACACACTGTGGGTCAAAAAATTTTTGGGAGGGGGGACGCTGTATGGCGTTCCCTACAAGGGGGGGGCTGTATGGCGTTCCCTACAGGGCGGGGGGGCTGTATGGCGTTCCCTACAAGGCGGGGGGGCTGTATGGCGTTCCCTACGGGGGGGGACGGGGACCCTGTATGGCGTTCCCTACGGGGGAGGACGCTGTATGGCGTTCCCTACGGGGGGGGGGACGCTGTATGGCGTTCCCTACAGGGGGGGGGACGCTGTATGCCGTTCCCTACAGGGGGGGGGGACGCTGTATGCCGTTCCCTACAGGGGGGGGCTGTAGGTAACGCCCTGTAGGTGACGCCATACAGTCCCCCTGTAGATAGCGCCATACAGCCCCCCCTGTAGATAGCGCCATACAGCCCCCCTGTAGATAGCGCCATACAGTCCCCCCCCTGTAGGGAACACCATACACCCCCCCCCCTGTAGGTAACACCATACAGCGTCTATAGATATCTACAAAGGGGGCTGTATGGCGTTATCTACAGGGGGGCTATATGGCGTTATCAAAAGGGGGGGTTTGTAAAAAAGGCACTATCTACAGGGGGGGTTGTGTGACACCCGGGGGAGGGGGGGCCCCAGTCAAAAGTTTGCTATGGGGCCCAGTCTTTCCTAGTTACGCCCCTGCCTATAACTTTTTTGTTTTTTCATCGACATAGCCATATGAAGGCTTGTTTTTTGAAGTACAAGTTGTAGTTTTTCATGTCACCATTTATAGTACCACATAATGTGCTAGGAAAGTGAAGAAAAATATCTTTGTGGGGTGAAATGGGCAAAAAACAGCGATTGCACCATTTTTGGGGGTTTCGATTTTATGGTGTTCATTGTATGGTTAAAATGGCGTATTTACTTTATTCTGTGGGCTGATAGGATTACGGCGATACCAAATTTTTATAATGTTTTACCACTTTTATTAATAAAAAAACGATTTATTCAAAAATAAAATAGTTTTGTGTCGCCAGGTTCTGAGAGCCATAACTTTTTTATTTTTCCGTTGTGTTATGCTAACTTTTATTTTTTTCTAACATTACTTTAGGGCAAAAAAAGGGAAAAGGTTTTTGTTTTTTTTAACTTTTCATTTTTTTTCCCACTACTGAGAACTAACTTTTTTTTTACACTTCTTATTAGTCCCCCTAGGGGAATTGAAACTGCAATCGTTAGCCCTACTACGGCTACATACAACTTGGAGGTTGCACGTGCTTAAAAAGAGTATCTAAAGTAATATTTTAATTTACCTGAAGGGCCTCTTCCAGACTCTCTCGCATCTTCTTTAGTTCTTTTTCATACTGCTCTTTGAGTTTATCAATCTCCTGATCATGGCTGGATACCTCTTCTTTTAGGGCTCCCTTTAAGGCTGTAAGTTCACGTTCTCTCTTCTTTAACAGGTCTTCTTGTTCTTCCCTGGCTATCAGCAGTTCTTGAATTCCTTGTTTCATATGAATAAGATCCTAATAGAAGTCATAATAAACAAATATATATATATAATACTATATAATCTATAGTATATAGTAAGTGGCACAGTAGATCTAATGCTTGTCATACACTTTAGATTGGATTGTCAGTGTGCGCTTAGTTATTTCAATAGGAGAGGGATGTAAGCCACTGTTAGACACCTCTGGCGACACTTATCTTCCTGTCCTCATATACATTGGATTGACATAGAAAAAAATGCCTGTAGAAGTGGATTTTGATATTATGCTTAAACTAGATTTAACCAATGTCGTTGTTAGATTGAATACACCTTTAAGAATCTGCTTTACAATCCAACTAAGTTCATAGCACATAGCGGTATTATCGTAACCAGAGCTGTAATTTATTATAACCGACCTGTATCAAAGCTTCTCTCTCCCCATCATCACCAACAGATCGCTTTGCATTATCCAATTCATCATGCATTTCTGACAGTTGTTCCTGCAGGTCTCGGATCTCAGTCTGATATTGCTCTTGTTCCATCTTCAGCTCAAACAATCTGTCAGATGAAAATTAAGCAGTCATCAATTAAGCATGGTATTTTTTAAAATTTTGCATAGCAAAAGTACATGCTAAACTGTGATGTTTGTGTGGACAATATTGTAATTAAATCCTACTTTTAAGAAAACGTATGGTGCCGGCAGATGTAGTAGTTCAGGTGCAGTGATGATCAGGGAAAAACCAAAGGAGACCCAAACATTCAGTCATCAGATCTAACAGCATATACCAGAATCTCCAATTATTCTGTGGGCCAAAATATAGTAATAGTAGCATAAAAACTGTTCTCAGTTTTGTCAAATAAGTCTCCCTCTTTTGGTCATGAGGGATCACAGATTATCTGGCTAATTTGATTAATCCATGCTGGATTAAGGAATTTTTCAATAGTTTGCTACATACAGCCGACAGATCATATAGAAGCTGACAACTCTATATTCTAAACCAACACTCAGCTGTGTTATACCGATTAAAGGTGAGGTGGAAGACTTTTACCCCGATTTACCATACAGTACAGGAACAATAGTGGTATCGAGCGTTTAAAAAGAGGACCTGTCATGTCCCCAGAAATTTTTATCTGCTGCTATTTCTGCATTGCTTTCCCCGCCCCCCACCGCTTCCAGCCACGTTTATTTCATGCTCGTAGGCAGTTGTCAATTTCTATGTATGTATGTATGTATGTATGTATGTATGTATGTATAAAATGGGTGCATTTATTGCATAGACATGAGTGAAATCTGCAGCAACATTCTGCAAAAACTGCGCAGCATATCAACAATCCACTGCTGATTTTTCCTGCAGCACGTGAATGGGGTTCTGTAAAACTGCATTTACATGAATTGTACTGTGCTTTGTTGCAGATCTGAAAAGTCCACAACAAAAATCCAACATGTAAAGATAGCCTACAGGTGTAATCCCAGGCAAAAACTGAAAAATCTGCTTTTGGTCATAGTTCTAGAGCATTACTTGCACCCAAAGTTTTAGCGATCCTTTCCTTTTCGTTTCCTAGGTTGGCCATTACACTGTGACAACCAAATAGCGATGTTGTGATCCACCCATTGCAATTGGCAGTTAGAGTATATCCTATTCCAGATCCCAAGTTGCTCATGACAGCGCTGCTCAGTTGTCATGTTTTCACAGCCAGTACAGCAGCCTAGAAAAGGATAGCAGAGGATCTCAAGAACAGCGCTGAGCAAGTATTTAACGTTTTGGAGTAAGTAAAGTTCCATGACTGTGGCCAAAGCAACATTTTATTTTTTCCCTTTAAATAGAGAGCAACAATAAAAATGAAACCACCAAAAAAAAGAAACCTTTTAGAAAAAAAATATTACATACAGATATAAGGCAAGAGCTACATAGCAACATTGTACATAAAGCACGGAGTTGCACAATTTGCCCTGCGACCGGTTATCCCATCAGTTGCACTCCCATTCATTTCAGTGGGAGACGTAAGTTATCGATCATGCAATAAAGACACACAACTTATGGGATAGAATTTTGAGACCGCAGAAAAAAAATAAATCATAAACTTGGTTGGCCCTAGCCGAAACTGAAAGGACCACAGAGCGGTAACACAGAGCGGTAAGCCGCCGGTTACTGACCACAGCAGCGCTATACACGCATAATTTTGTACCGATCCAGTCCCCAGCACGGCTCAGTGCCCGACGAAGGTCTGTCTGACCGAAACGTCGACGTCGCACATACAGCCTCTGGCATCCATAATAAAAATAAAAATATATTTTTGTAACACAAGCAAGGTGTGCCGAGTACAAATTCTTAACCTATACCCGGGTTGGGACCCTACCTCGAGCACCCAAAGAAACCAGTGCCATCTGAACACAACCATATATGTTCCTTATATATGGCAGCATAAACATTGACATTAACATGCTACTAATGAGGCATGGAAAAAGTCTGAAAGTATGAAACATGGAGGAAACGGTACTTTTTATAGTATTTGCTGGACTTAAGAATCATTATCAATTCCCCATACAGTATGAAATCAGGAATGTGGTTTAACAATGAAGGCTTAACTTAAACATACTCTTCTAGATGTTTTCTTAATTCTCTCTCACTCTCCCCCAGTTTCCCACGAAGAACTAAATTTTCATCCATGCTGCTTTCAAGTTCTTCTTGAATGTCTTTAATATTTGCTTTGGTCTTAGTCTTCTCTTCTTTGTTGCTTTCCTGATTCTTGGTTCATAGGAGAGAAATACATTTATTAGCAGAATACAACTACAGATCGAGGCTTCTGAATAGGGCAAAAATTACCCTAAAGGCGAAGGCTACATTAGATCCTCACTTTAGTTAGTGTGCTGGACATGGTCTATAGCTGTAACAGTCCAATGGCTTGGAGTAACCAAAATCTATACATTTTAGTCTTTTAGGGCAGATCTTTTTATTGCAGCCATTTAAGATGCAGAGAATCAGAAGAATACCAACAAACAGGCATTTGTGCCAACTTTCTACTGGAGCCCTACAAATCATTGATGCTTGTCCACTTCTATTCATTGTTCATAATAATCTGTGTACTTCAAAATATAAGCTCACATTTGGCAATGGTGGTGCAGCACACAAGATTAAAAAAACAAATCGCAAAATCCCCTCCACCAAAAAAAAACAAAAAAAAAAACACCAGGAATGGGGGCATGTTACAATTTTAAGAATGGCCACATGACCTTTAATTACAAGACGTCCCAATACAACCATTGAATGGCAATATGATATTATGGAGGCCTAATAAATACACTAGATCAGCAACAGAGGGAGAGTAGAACTATTATTGCAATAAGTACATTACAAAAGTTTATTTTTTACTATTTCTATTCCTTACGGTTTCCAGGGACTGTAAGATTGCCAAGTGAAGCTAATTTGCAGTGCTGACAGTGTCAGACTGTGAAGGGCCACAACCTATTAAGGAAAAGTATAATGCCCAGTTGTGTTGTTATAATGTATTTATACATTTGCAGGCGGAATAAAAGTGTAATAGCACAATGAGGACATAAGAAAAGATCCTCCAGCATTGTTGTTATTTCATGGGGAATAAAAAGTATTCACTAAAACACACATGTCAGGGGAGTTCTTTACAGTGTATCTTGTATGGTAGTATACATTCAATTAATGTTGTATTACCTTAATCTGCTCATCAAGTTGTCTCTGAAGGGTTGCAACCTTCTTTTCAAGTTCATTTTTCTGATCAGACAAAAGCTTCAATTCTGCTGTTGGATCTGGAGCCTAAAAGAACCAGAATATTTAGTTTCAGGTTCATAAATGTAAGTGTAAATATGTTTCCTTTACAATATATTTTCATTTGGCATAGCTGTCACGCATAAGGTATTACCGTAATAAAGCAAATGTTATTATAGCAAGATTTACATTTATCTAGAAAAAAAAAAAGGAGTAACCATATTCATTAAAAACAAAATTGAACAAAAAAACCCCCACAAAAACATTTCCGCATGTTTAATTTATAACTATATCACAAAAACTAACACAGGAGTGAACTACTTTGTGCACATTTAACATACATTTTGATATCTTCTCATATTGACTATTGAGAATTTTTTTTTCCATCATAACTTTGTGATTGAAATTTGTGAATTCAAGCATGAAAGCTCTAATATCGAAACTAACCGAAACCTAAATATTTCTATTGGTCTACAAATTTGACTAATCAGGTTATAAACAAAAAGAATAATCAGGCAATCGACACGGATGGTGGGGTGTATGAACAATTTTTTTGCCATGCTTTTCATAAAACTGCAAAAAAGTGACTAAACAAGGCCATGCGAATATCAGTGTGGATTACCTGATAGTTATTTTTGTTTCCCTCATGATCAGTCAGATGTGTCGATTTATAGATCAGGGTTCAGTTAGTTTGGATATTACTCAGCATGTGTGAATGACTTTTATATCACAGATACATTACGATCACATTCTCATTTCTCACAAACAGATCAATATCTAAGAAACAAAATCTTCTCTTGCGGAGACCAGAAATTTGGAATCCCAACATTTAAAGCTTTATCACCTATTCACCTATCTTGTGGATGTTTAAATGTTTATTGTGCCTCTACAGATGTATGCGGTGACAAGAGTAGACAACTAGAATGACAAAGTACATAAGGTGCAATTTAATATCCTTGATCATCCATCAGGAAATGGTAAATAAAAATTAATCCTTTTACCATTTTCCATTTTGTTTACTCATAGCTAAAAAATAAAAGATCTGACATTGAATCAAGCCTGTATACTCTAAGTAAATTCAAACATATTAAAGAGGATGGATGTCAAGAAAGCAAATGCAAATCAAATCGATATTAAAGTTTACTAAATCGGCAGATATACGTGAACATATGGAATATATAAAGCTGAAGAACACACAGGCAGGAACAATGGTAGAATTGTAACTTCACAGCTCAGTTATTAATGGTAAGGGTACATGGTAAACGTAAGCCAAATAATCATGTGGTGTGAGCGCATGCATTTTACTGCATGTTCTAAGGAGCCTTCAAATTCTTTATTTAATCTGCTCTCCTAGGCAGTCATGAGATTTGGATTAAGAAAAAAAAATGCTTCCATACTTTAGGAAGTCAAGCATTTGAGTTCTACTTCGATTCACCCTTTTCCCTCTAGACTCAGCTGGTCACAGTTCTACTCTTGAGCCAAGGTGCGTAAGGTGTAAAAAAAAGAGGGAAAAAGACAACAGTACCAAGAGGTAATTTGTCAGAAATAGGTTAATATTGACCATCCACTCTAAAGGTTAAGCAGTCAAAAGTTACAATATAACAGAAGGAAAACTCAAAGTAATAAAAGGATAATTAGAAAAATAAATATAAACCAGTTCGTAGGTGTGAAAAATGTAAATACTAAGGGAAAGCAGCGGTAATATTTACCTGCACTGTGCTGGATGCTCGAGATTTTAAGGTCTGAATTTTTTCAAAAACTAAATTGACTTTTCTTTTGGTTGCATCATCATTATCATGGCTCCTGTGAAGCAGAATAGCGATCATAAACATTTAATGAAAATAGACTTTATCAGACTATCTTACGGTTTACTTATGTAATAGGCAGCTGTTCTTTTTATGTGGCAGAAAAACACTATGCTGATAATTTGAAATAAGAGAATAAAACCCCAAAGCAATATCTTCTGCCAATGCGCTGTTTTCAACCGTATCAGAAACACTGCAGCAAATTTATAAAGTATCATTTTGTTTAAAGATTTCGACAAAAATTGTGTGGGAGACGTGCGTCAAATTTACAGAATTGGAGCATCAGTTCCACAATTTTTAACTGGTCTGACCTGGTATAGTCTGTCCGACAGGCATGCAGAAGATGGCAGCCAGATGCTTTGTATATATGGGACACATGCTTGCACTATTTTGTACTTCATATCTGTAGAGCTATGTTCACATGGCAAATTTAGCTTGGCGAGTACCGCGGCAAAATCCGCCCCAGAATTATTACTGCAGGAAGATTCCTACTCCCATTCCCTTCAATGGGAGGTTTGGGCGGAGTCCACTCGAAGGTCAGGCAGGACGCTTCTTTTGTCCACCAGTGGGAAAAAGAAGTGTCGGTCTCCTATAGAAATGAATGTGAGACAGAATTTTGCGGCGTAACACGTTGCAGATTCCGCCGCAAAAATTCTGCTATGTGAACATAGCCGTAGTTTTTGTAAAATGTGACAATATGTGTTGATCGTTATAACCATCCACAATGTATATATGCTATATGAATTGATCAGCAGCAATAATGAATGTGCATATCTATAAATTGATGTATATAGTGACTTGGATATACACAATATCTCTGTGAGAAAACTAAAACAATGATAAAGCTCAGGCAGTTAATGTTGTCATGAAGTAACAGCAGAGTAGCCTCAGGTTTCGGGCCCGTAACTTGTAGCATTGATAACTCAGCACAGAAATAGTTATCCTTTAAAAAGAAGGAAAAAATAATAATTTTAAATGGTATTCCAACCACATCCATCTATGGTGTATCTGAAGATACATAAACAATATGTTTTATAGGTGGGGATTCTACCCCACTAGTTGAGAGAACAGGGTCTCATATCCCTGTTTTTTCAATCAAAACAGCCAATGGTGGCTGAGAAAAGAAAGGAGAAGACCCTGCTCTCTTCATGAACGTCTATAGGCGCTACGGCAACAGCCAAGTGCTTTGGATCGGCCCTTACTGTAACTGTAATGGAAATTGTAGCATGTATGCTTGACCTGTTCTTTGTATCTTGTCCTCCCTTTCTGAGCTTGTCTTTTGATTCACACAACGGAGGTTAGGGGATTCCTGTTCTCCCAATAGATAGGAGTCACAGAGGTGGGACCCCACCCATTAGACATCTATGCCATGTCTATTTCCTGAATACCTCATTAACTATAGTACAGAAAAACGCAACAAGGCCTTCTTAAAAACAGAAGTATTTATATAGCTCACTTCAATATGTCAATTCTAAAGTATGTGCATGTTACCTGCAGGCCGGTTTATTTCCATTACCACATTGCGTAACCATGAAGGGGCTAAATAGTGAGCACTTCTAGTAATAGACTTAGGAGTATAATGAACTAATCCTATAAATACAAAAATTGACATTGTTTTACATACTAACGAATGGAGGGAAAATGTACAGTCTAGAATGTATAAATGCGAGAAGACAAATACTAATTACCCAACAATAATATTACAAGTATACTATGAAGTAGAAGAATGTAAGTTTACAAACCCTTCTTTTAAGTAGTTAAATAGTATCTGCTTTGCAGTTTCCTCATTAGTCTGCTGTGCAAGTTGCTGCTGCCCCTTTAAGAGATCTGGTGTTACCTGAAAACAAAAATAAATTCACAATAAAAACTAAATTTCTCCAAGACATAAATGTGCATTAAAGTGTACCTAACTTTTCCGGTGACTTTTCAGAATAAACCGTCATATGTGTGTACATGAGGAATAACACTATTCCTGGCCATCATATGACTCTTATTCTGCATGATTTAGCAGTTTTCCCCTCTGCAGGCTGCATCTCGAAGGCTGGGTTCCCACCAGGGCCGGCGTCGGCACCAGGCGAACCCGGATAAGTGCCGGGGCCCACTACACTTGGGGGGGCCCACTTTGCCGCCGAGTGCTGTCATTACGGCATCAATGTCTATATATGGACAGTAATGTCGGGAGGAGAGAAGGAGTCCCAGGCAGAACGCTACAAGCGGCTCTGCTCCGGGGCTCCGTCTCTAGGGAAGCCCCTGACATCACTGTCCATATATGGACACTGATGTCAGGAGCAGAGCGGGGGTCCCAGGCAGAGTGCTAGTAATGCTCTGTCCGGGACTATGGCTCTGGTATTGCCCCTTACAACGCCGTCCATATATGGACAGTGACGTCATGTGTTTCTCCTGAAGCAGAATCCCCAGCCAGAGCATCGGCAATGCTCTGGCTGGGGATTCTACTCCTATAGGGAACCCCCAAAGGCGCTACTTAAAGGGAGGTAGGCTATGTGGCACTACCTGGGAGGGGGGCTGTGTGGCACTACCTGGGAGGGGGGGGCTGTGTGGCACTACCTGGGAGGGGGGTCTGTGTGGCATTACCTCGGAGGGGGGCTGTGTGGCACTACCTGGAAGAGGGGGCTGTGTGGCACTACCTGGAAGAGGGGGCTGTGTGGCACTACCTGGAAGAGGGGGCTGTGTGGCACTACCTGGAAGAGGGGGCTGTTTGGCACTACCTGGAAGAGGGGGCTGTATGGCACTACCTGGGAGGGCTGTATGGCACTACCTGGGAGGGAGGCTGTTTGGCACTATCTACAGAGGGGCCAAAATTTATGGGGGTACAAACTTCCATATGGAGGCATAAACAGGGCCTAACGTCTATATGGGGGCCCAAATTGACGTTTTCTGCCGCCGTGAGTTCCCCCTGCAAAGGGGCCTACTAAGTCTGTGTCGCCCAAGGTCCCAAATAAACCTTGAGATGGCCCTGGTTCCCACAGTGCAGATTTGCTGCAGATTTTGCAAGCCAAAACCAGAATTGGATCCAGTAGCGCAGACCTATAAAGCCTTTTATATATTTTTTCTGTTTAGGTTCCATTCCTGGCTTTGGCTAAGAAAATACATGCAAAATCTGCCGCAAATCTGCACCGTGGGAACCCAGACTTATTCTCAGTTTTTAATGAGCTAGCGGGTGGAGCCCAATTTTTATTATGTCTCCCACACACTGCACACATATAAGAGAATAATCCTGCTCTCCTATCCCCATCTATCACACATATATAGAAGCTGAGGAGACTATACAGCAGTAATGAGCAGTGTGGCTGAGAATGCTGCACTGGGGTGAGATATAACACTTACTAGAAGCTGCTGCAGCATATGGATGCATGTCTCTTACTCTGTGTCTCTCCAGCAGCTTCCTCTTACTCCTTCCCTCTCCATAGACTTATGACATACCTCCCAACCATCCCGGATTCAGCGGGGCAGTCCCGGATTCCGGGCGGTGTACCGCTGTCCCGGGCGGCCGAGGGTATGTCCCTACTTTAAGCGCTGTGCTCAGGGAAGCCCTTGACATTACGTCCATATATGGACAGTAAAAAGGAAAAAGGAAGCAGCACTCCAGTAATGTAGATAGTGCCCTTATATAGTGCCACAGTGTCCATGTAGATAGCGCCACCCCCCTGTAGATCGCACCATTGAGACTCCCTCTAAGAGCGGAATCCCCAGCCAGAGCATAGGCCGGGGATTCCGCTCCTAGAGGGAAGCCCTGATCTAACTGTCCATATATGGACAGTGACGTCAATGACTACTCCTTGAGCGGAATCCCTGTTTCCGATACTGGCTGGGGATTGCGCTTCAGGAGGAGCCAGTGACGTCAATGTCCATATATGCATTGAGCAGCTGAAATGTTGCATCATCTGTGTTTCACATATGGGAGAATAAATCTGGATTCTTTAAATCTTTACTGGAGTGCTGCTTCCTTTTCCTTTTTGCATCTACATTGTGGGCATTTATCAGTCGGATTCCTGTAAGCTGGCACCCATTTTGACACAGGTGGTTTAGTTCTGCTGTACTGCACACATTTCTACTTTTCTGCCATATGTGGACAGTGACGTCAGTGGCTACTCCTAAAGCGGAATCCCAGGCCAAGGTCTGCAACAGGGATTCCGCTCAAGGAGTAGCCACTAACGTCACTGTCCATATATGGAGAGTACCGTCAAGGGCTTCCCCGAGCACAAGTCTTAAAAATGCTGTGCCCGGGGAGTCCTCGGCGAGCGGAGGAGCTCTCTCTGTTCCTCCGCTTTGAACTAATTCTGAAGCATGGAGCTGATGGTTCCCTGCTTCAGAATTAGTGGCTACTCCTTGAGAAGAATCCCTGTTGCCGATGATCTGGCCGGGGATTCCGCTCCTAGAGGAAACCCCTGAGGTCACTGTCCATATATGGACATTGACGTCACTGGCTCCTCCTGGAGCGGAATCCCCAGCCAGTATCGGAAACAGGGATTCCGCTCAAGGAGTAGCCATTGACGTCACTGTCCATATATGGACAGTTACATCAGGGCTTCACTCTGGGAGCGGAATCCCCAGCCTATGCTCTGGCTGGGGATTCCACTCCTAGAGGGAGTCCCAATGGTGCTATCTACAGGGGGGGGGGTGTCACTATCTTCAAGGGGGGTGTGGCACTATCTACATGGACACTGTGGCACTATATAGGGGCACTATCTACAGGGGACACTGGCGCTATGTACATGGGCACTATCTACATGGGCAAAGTGTCACTATCTATAAGGGCACTGGTACTAGGGGCAGCTAAGGGGACATTATACTGTATGGGGGAATTTGTTTCGTCATTATACTGCATGGGGGCATCTGTATGGGCATTATACTGCACGGGAGAATCTGTGTGGGCATTATACTGTATGCGGGCATCTATGGGGTAGTATACTGTATGGTGGCAGCTATGGGCAGATTATACTGTATGGTAGCAGCTAGAGGGCATTATACTGTGTGGGGACAGCTATTTGGTATTATACTGTGTGGGAGGCACTATGGGAGCATAATACTGTGTGGGCTGAATCAGGTGTGTATGGGATTGGGTGGGATTAGAGGCGTAGTTTACAAGAAAAAAAAATTTTGCGACAAGCTGCGCACGCCGCATCGGTTGTCCCCCTTTGTGATACTTGAAAGTTGGGAGGTATGCTTATGGGCAGCATGTAACCTGATACCTCAGCGATCTGATAATCCATCTGGTCTTGCAAGCCAGATTTAAACAGTAATTACAGAATGAATAATCAGTGCAGCGGGCAGAATTGCCTGAAAACTAGAGATAGGCATATTTTTCTCTAATAGGATATGCTCCAAAGTGCCCATGAAAAGGAACCTTTTAGATCAGATATTATTGTAGTGTCAAGAAAAATAGCACTGGCAATGTGCCAGTTTTGTCCATTCGGAAACCTCTGAGCGAGTTCCACACCCATGTTCTTCTAGCTAAAAATATCTCACACTTAGTCATTTTCTATTATATATAGCTATTATATAGCAGAATCCCAAGGATGCAGATGTTTCCCTTTGACCCAAATGCTGCAAGGCAACAGTGCTAAGCACTGATAATATGTGCTGCCCCCAAAATGTGAAAGGGGGGCTGCACACTTTGTTTCCTGTACAAATTATTGGAAGGCAGGGTAGTAAGAGGAAGTTACAATTAAAGCGTACCTAACTTTTCAGAATAAGCTGTCATATGAGTGTACATGAGGAATAACACTATTTCTGCTCATTATATGACTTGTATTCTGCATTTTTTTTTAGCAGGTTCTAATGCTCAGTGGTCTCTGAGCTAGTGGGTGGAGCCTAACAGCTATCATTTCTATTATACACTGCACACATAGAAGAGAAGAATCCTGCTGTACTATCTCATAAAGGAGATATTACAGCAGTATTGAGCAGAGTATCTGAGAACCCAGCACTGGGGTGACATAGAAATCTTACCAGCATGTCTGTCTCACACTCTGCTCATGCTTCCTTTTTTTGCTCCCTCCTCCCATGTCCATAGATTTGTATGCAGCATGCCTGTGTAACTTTCTCTCTCTGCTCCTTCTCCCAGCTCCCCCTCCCCTCTCCATAGACTTCTATGGGGAGGCAGTAGAGAGACGCAGGCAGTAAAGAGATACACATACATACACACACACACACACACACACACACACACACCTACTTTCTGCAGTCCATCAATCCTACTCCGTAACCAGGGACCGACATTGCTTGACAACAGATTACAGGAAGGGAGGCACGTATTGGCAATAACTTCACACAGAGTTTGCATGTATAAAACAACTACATTTTAACAGTAAGTAAATTACAAAGTTCACCTATATCAGGTATAATATTAGATTAGCATAAGTTGTTTGAAAAGTTAGTATTCATTTAATGTGGCTTTAAATAGATCAATACAGACATTTTTATGGACTACAGTGCTGGCATTTTCTAAATTATGGATGTCTGAGCCTAGTAGCTGAATTTTCCTGTGTACCTGAGAGATACTCAGGACAGAGTTCTTCCACATATGCAACAGTAGATACAAAAGCAAAAGGCCCCATTCAAACAGGGGTTGTGTGTAGCATTTTATTATTTTTTTAATTACATAAAAAACGCATGTAAGAAATGTCATTGTTTTTAAATATAACATGTTTGTTAAGGTGTTTATTGTGACTTTATCTAGAGTAATTTGTATGCGCTTTTTTAAAGTTCTATAGAGCAGCCTATGGAGAAAATTGTCATAGAGAATGCTGTGTTTTGATGAAAACGCTACTGACCCAAACTTCAAAATGACATCTGGCTACAAAGTTTTTGCCACACATAAAACATGCAAACAAAAACGTTCCTAAAAAAAGCGGCAAGACTGCATGTGAAACCGGCTAGGCTCAAAAAAAACAAAAAAACGTCACCAGAAACTGTATGTGTAAATTCCGCTTCACCGGCCTCAGAAGCAAAAGAGCACCTACAGGATTTTGGGGTCTGCTTTTATATAGATGATTAGATTTTAGGCACCATGTCAGGTTTGAAGAGTTCTTGTGGTGCCAAAACAGTGTAAACTCCCCAAAGTTGACCCCATTTTGGAAACCACACCCCTCAAGGAATTTTTCTAGGGGTATAGTTAGCATTTTGTAATATTTATTGGATTTAGTCTGTGAAAATGAAAATCACCTTTTTTTCTGAAAAAAAAAGACATTTTTAATATTTACAAGCAATAAAGAATAAAATGCACACCCACATTTGTAAAGCATCTTCTCTAGATTACGAAAATGCTCCATATGTGGTAATAAACTGCTGTATGGAGCCAGAGCAGGGCTCAGAAGGGAAGGAGAGCCATTTGGATTTTGGAACGCAGCTTTTGCTGGATTGGTTTTCAGTGCCATGTCGCGTTTGCAACGCCCTGGAGAAACCAAAACAGTGTAAACACCCCAAAAGTGACCCCATATGGGAAACTACACCCCTCAAGGAATTTTTATAGGGGTATAGTGAGCAATTATACCACACAGGTTTTTTGCAGAATTTAGTAGAATTAGGCCGTGAAAATGAATAAACATTTTTGTCCACTAAAACGTTGAATTTTTTCACTTTCACAAGGGATAAAGGAGAAAAAGCCGTCCTAAATTTGTAATACAATCTCTTCCGAGTAGGACAATACCCCACATGTGGTAATAATTGTTGTTTTTTTTTAATAGAAATTAAATTAATCTTTGCAGGACTGATCCTTTTTTGCTTTTCCATTTTAGTTTTTCACTCCACGCCTTCCAAACGCCATAAATTTTTTATTTTTCCATCAATAGAGTGGTGCGAGGGCTTATTTTTTGCAGGAAGATTTGTAGTTTCTATTGACACCATTTAAAGTACCTTATAATGTACTGGGAAACTGGAAATAAAATTATTTGCGGGGTGAAATTGGAAAAAACTGCAATTCCTCCATTGTTTTTTGGGTTTCGTTTTTACCACTTTCACCGAGCGGGAAAACGACAACTTAACTGTATTCTGCGGGTCAATACGATTACGGTGATACCAAATGTATATAGTTTTTTTCAAAATATATTTTACAAAGAAAAAACTTTGTTAAAAAAAAATAAAATCTTTTGTATCAACACATTGAGAGCCATAACTTTTTTATTTTTTGGTCGATTGAGCGGTGTGAGGGCTTATTTTTGGCAGGACGAGCTGTAGTTTTTATTGGTACATACAAATTTTGATCACTTATTACAATTTATTTAGAACTAAGGTGACCAAAAAAACAGTGATTTTGGCGTTTTATATTCTTTATTTCTTACGGCGTTCATAATGCGCTATAAATGACAATTTTACTTTTACTTTTTTATTTTTCAGTCAAAAAAGATGTGCAACGGCTTGTTTTTTTGCGGGACGGGTTGTAGTTTTTATTGGTACTATTTTGGGGTACATTCGACTTTTTGATCACTTTTTATTCTATATTTTAGGAGGGGTGGTGACCAAAAAATAGTGATTCTGGCATTGTTTTTAGTTGTTTTTTTTTTTTGCGACGTTCACCGTGCAGGAAAAATAACAATCAATTATAGTTGGGGTTGTTACGACTGTGGTGATACCAAATATGTGTACTGTTTAACGGTTTAATTTTTTTCCTATAATAAGGGACTTATTATAGGAAAAAAAAAACTTTTATTGTTACACTTTTGTAAAACATTTTTATTGACTTTTTTGTAAAAAAATTTTTACACTTTCTTTTTTTACGGTAAGTCAAAGAGGACCAGCCAGAGGCTGGTCCTAATAGGCTTCCATACATGGCAGAACCGGAGGCCGTTGTCTGACCTCTGGATGCCATCACAAGCATCAGCAACCCCAACGATTGCATGGGGGCTGCTGATGTGCTACAAACCCCCTAAATGCGGCGATCGCAATCAAGCGCTGCACTTATAGGGGTTAATTGACTAAATCAGTGGCGATGAGCCGTTGATCGGCAACAGCTGACAGTTTGCACCGGGAACCGCACAGTAACTGTACGTTCTGGTGCGCTAAGACACCGGCCACCAGGATGTACAGTTGCGTCGTGGTGCGCCTAGGGATAAAGCTTGTTGGATTTTTAGAAGTGTCTAGTAGTATTTTCTTTTTTCCTTCTTGCAATTTAAGTAAGCACTCACAATTAGCCAATCTAAGGGTCAGTTCACACAGAGTCGGAATCAGCGCCAAAAAACGTCCAAAATCGCCCCTTATCGATTTCAATGATAGGCAGAGGCATTATTTTATTTACTGGGCAGCTTTTGGCCACTTGCAGCACAAAAAAGTGACATGTTCTTTCTTGCCACGGTTTCCGCCTCTGACCTCGCATTGAAAACAATGGGAGGCAGAAAAAAACAACGGCACTCGTTTGAGCGTTTTCCGCGGGGGTTCTTGCCAGAGGTTCTTACATTAGCTTCAATGACCGCTGACGAAGAACGCCGCAATAAAAATAAAAATAAAATACCTCAGTGTGAACAGGGCCTTCAGATGCCCATACACATTAGAAGAACATCATTCATACCCACCAATTTCAGCCGACCATCTAATGTATAGGGGGGTGTCCAGACTCTCCGACGGCAGATGTCAGGTGAAAGAAGGATCAAATATGCCCGATCCTTTGTTCTCAAGGGAGATAAGTCGCCGCCAAAGGTGTCTGGCAGAAGCCTATTCCCCTCTTCTTATGGTCTTATGGAGTACACATGCAGAGCCGAATATAAATATTTAAGGAGGGGGGGGGGGGGAAGTTGGGAGGAATAACAGTCAGTCAAATAAGATTTTGCCCGACAGCTACCTTATGTGTAGGGCCATCTTTCTCATGACAGGTGAAGTCAAATGGTCACAAATAATTTTTTAAATCTTTATTTTGTCACCTAAAAGACTGTCCTTCAAAAAGGTATGCTATATATCAAGCATCCATTTTTTCAAAAATCAAATGAATAATCAAGCACTAAAAATAATGAATCTGAACATTTAGATAAGAGAAAAAAAAACAAACAATCAATGTTTGTGCAGAAGGAAGAATGACATTTATTGAAGAGATACATGGAACCCTGCAGATTATTAGCTATTACAAGTCCATTTCCATTAGATTAAAACTCCTGGCTTCACCACAGGAACAGAATCCTATAGTTGTGTATTTAAATTTGCAGTAACACATGTAGAACAAAGCATTAAAAAGATCTACCGTATTTAAACTAATTCAACAGCTAAACAAATGCTTTGAGATAGAGTGAATTCCTTCTAAAGGTAGGAACAGATGATTAAGGAAAGGCCTTCAAATCACATGTACTTTCTCCACCCTACTGTGTACATATGTATTCAACAGATAGACTAGAGGGTGGAGTGTGAATTAGTAATACTGCCAGAGAAGACCATAATTTGTCATCCATTCTCTATCAACATCAATAGGCCTAAAAACCCTAACCGGCTACATAAAAGTGCTAATCCGGATTTATTTTTTTTGAACATGGATTTTATTGACATTAAAGAATTCAACCCAGCGGGCACAAAGCAATCATGTAACAGGAGCATAACTCCACCCATATAATACAGATATAGAACAGATTAGGCAGAGAGCTATTTATCCCAAGTACACGATAAAAATTCACGCTTGGCCGATATTTGAATGGGGAGAGGGGAAATAAATTGCTGCCAGAAATGTGTCTGGCAGCGGCTTATCTACCACGAGGATAGTTATAAACAATCTCAGTTACTTATTAGTAAAAAATAATAATAAAATCCACTCTGAAAAAGAGATGCAACGCGTTTCAACCACGGATCATGGTCTTCATCAGGCATCTACGGCAGCGCTTAGACTTTAGGAAGCCTTTTTGTGTCTTTGGATTGTTTTAATAGCGTGGATGACACATGAGGTCAGTTTCCTGACCCAGCAGCCAAAGGAACCACAGGACTCAATATTTCTGCAATTGAGTTGTGCAATACACTAAAGTACAACTAATCCAGGTGAGCAATATTACCACAAATTTTGTTTTTGTGTTTTTGTGTATCACATAGTCCTGATGATATTACCAATAGGACCACCGAGTCACCTTTTCTACATTCTTTTATTTTCTGTAATGTTATTTTTAATTATTTTTTTTGAAAGCCCGAGTCATGCTTTCAATCACCCAGGTGCAAAAAGTGCACAAGGATGCAGTTTATCGCAGCCCTACTCCTAAAGGAGTGAGGCCCCGCATAACCATTCCCCGACCGTCTGAACCATAGGCCCAAAGGATCGAGGATCCCCCCCCATTAAGAAAGTCATTAGCATAAATTTAAAATAGGTCATAACTTTGTCAACATTGATCGTTTTTCTAAATAAAAAAACACTGCTGTAATGTACATTACAGCACCGATCACATTATGTAGAAGATAGGGCACTTTTAATGTGGTGACAGAGCCTCTTTAAGTGGGGCGGTGTCGGCACGTCATCAATATTACGAAAACTACAGGACTTCTGGCACCATTTGACCTGGTTTGAACTACAGTACATGATTCAGGACAGAGTTAAAGTATATTAGTAAGTGACTTATTTTCACTTAGAAATATAAATACCACGCAATTTTTGGTCCTGGATAACCCCTTTAATATACATAATGCAACAATCTTTTCCATTTATATTCATGTGGTTGTTCCATTTATATATTAAGTGTTATTAATATGGTATAATCATGTAAATACATACACACAAGCTTTCTAATCTGTATCTTGTTTTTTTCTTTGACTGGGTAATACTCCTGTAGAAATCACTGTGCTCTATGGAATAATATGGCAATGAAGTAGACCGTCATACTATCTCAGAGGATGAAAGAAGTAGAGAAGGCTTGCTTTTCCTCTGTCCTCGGCTGAGATGCATTTTCATAAGCTCACATGTAGAGGCATTCACATACAACCAAAAAGTATTTTTATGCAAAGTCAGTTATACAAACTAGTACCACCAAGGACTATAGTACCCATGACTACCTAACCCGCACAATTAAAAACTAGATGGGCTATGTTTAGCCCCCATATCTGCTGCCAGGAAGGTTTTTTTTGTATCACTTAAAATAAATAAGCAATTACAGTTAGTGGTGTTTGTAGACTACATTCAGTAGGTTTATTACAGTGTTAGACCTCTCCTTCAGCCAGTTCGATTTTTATAGTAGCCAGCCATTGAAAACGTCCATGGACATCAGTATAAAATATCTAAAAAAAAAAAGCAAAGAAGCAAAATTCTAAGGCCATCGGTTACCTGGTTTGACAGCCGCAGTTGATCATATTTATTTAGTTATTATCCAACATGTGTTACTTAAAAGGGCTTTACAGATTTATGTAACAAAAGCCTGTTCATTGTATAATGCAAAGTTATTTATTATCTATTCAAATTATCATGTTAGTGTACCTAAATGTTAAAACAAACTTCTGACATGTCATAGTGACATGTCAGAAGTTTGTATTGGTGGGGGTCCGAGCACGGAGACCCCCACCAATCGCTAGAACGAAGCAGCTGAAGCGCTCGTGTGAGCGCCCAGCTGCTTAGTTTTTTTTAGGCTTTTTCCGGAAAGCCAATGTATTGGTGTACGGGCCCATAGACTTTCTATTGAGTCCGCACACCGATACATTTATTTCCGGAAAATGCCGAACAGACACGAAGCAGCTGAGCGTTCACACGAGCGCTTCAGCTGCTTCGTTCTAGCGATTGGTGGGGGTCTCCGTGCTCAGACCTCCACCAATACAAACTTCTGACATGTCAGTATGACATGTCAGAAGTTTGTCGAACGTTTAGCTACACTTTAACAAAATCTCTGCTTGCAATCATTTAATGGAACCTGTATTGTTTACTTTCAGAGGCTGAAAATCTGTGCTGGTAATGTGATGATCACACAGGTGATCAAGCCATGCAGCTGTGTGACCACTGCATGACCAGGACAGATTTTCATCCTCATCACGCAATTCAATGACTGCAAGAACAGATCTTGGAAATACAAGGAACACAAATTATATTAGCAAATTGCATAACGCTTCATTATCCAATGAATACCATTTTCCACTACAACCAGAGCCACCCTACCCCTGCCCAAGATTTTACCATACAAACGTATTAATACAGATTTTACACAAACTACATTTCTCAAACTCATGCTCTGAGCATCATATCCCTTTCAGTATGGTGATAATGTCATCTTTGTGCAAGAGCTTGTGGATTAACAACCTAAAACTTAATTTGGTTCCGAACAAAATGTTTTCATGAAAAAAAATGTAACTTGACATTAGTGGTACAAACTAAATCAAAAGGTCATATTAGCAAAAATAATAATAATTATAAAATAATAATAATAATTTTCTTAGAAGTACTTCACAAACAAAACTATTGGAATAACTTTATGACATCATATTAAAGTCCTAAATATGATTACACATTTTAGAAGAAGGCAGCTAGAAGACCTTATTTCTGCCAAGCTGGCATATTGCCCTCCAAGTAGTAGTCAGTGGTCAGACTGGCTACAACAAAGTGATTGAGATTGACAAGACATTTATTAAAATGATTGAGGTTACAGCAGTAGTTTAGGATTTTCATAACAGCCAATTTTAACAAAGTTCATTATGAAAGGACACTGAAGCGGATGAGGTTATTGCCTGTTAGGTGGCCATGCTTCAACTGCTGGAAAGGAGCCATCTTATCCTAGCGGTCTGTTCTCTCTAATTCACCAAGCCAAGGAAACCCTTCTGATGAGCTTCAGGCTAGGATAGTGCTCTTGGTAAAACAAGAGCTAAATTAGCAAAAAAACTACTTAATTTTCTGACTATATATTGCAAAAGCTTAACTTATTATATTTAGATGGGGGGGGGGGGGGGGGGAATGCCCCCAAATAAGAATAAGTATCCAAGAAGCTAAAGAATTGCTATTTTTACTTTAATGAGAATATACTTGGAAATCTTCCTTACTGAACAAAAATGCTATCATAAGCCAAGTATTATGCAATCATATTGAATCTCATGGATACCAGATCAAGAAATAAAAAAGCCACAGAGGTAAACCAAAAAGGTAAAATATCCAGGCAAGACTAAACAAAAAAAACAAAAAACCGGCCCTGGGGACCGAGTTTTGCATCCGCACTTGAAACATTCAAAATCCAGGTGCATCCACCCAGTGTCAAATGTATAGAACTGAATGCTATCACAGTCAGCATCAAGCTCCATCTCTCCCTAAAGAAGTGGTCACAGACCTCTCCATGCCAGACAGAGAATGAACACATAGCGGTCACACAACAACGCTGTGTGTGCCTCGTGCTGACAGAGACCGATGCAGGAAACTACATACAGCAGAAAGACTAGGCAGCTTGTACGTAGCTTCCATCTAGCACTGGGCGCATCTCGGGAGCGTGCTATAGATAAATACACGTGAGGGAGGGGTGAGAATCCCTGCTGTGACTACTGGGAGGGAAAGTTGGCTGGAAGAGTCCTGTTGTGACTACAGGGTGTGAGATGTCTGCTCTGAGAACTGGAAAGTGAAAAGGAGGACACCATTTTCACTAGAATAGAGGAAGAGGGAAACATAGCTGTAACAACCAAGGGAAAATCTATTATAACTACTTGAAAGGGGGTGGAGAACAAAACCTGAATTGACATAATAAAGTCAGGCTTCTACATCACCAGTTGCTCGGATCAGGGATGCGGTCGCTGGCCAAAAATTTTAGAGCTGGCTCCTAGAACTGCTAGAAGTTCTTCTGGAACTTGACCAAGCAATACAGAACTTATGTATTTTGGGCGGCATAACCTTTAATTAAGCATGTTATAGAGGCTCTGTCACCAGATTATAAGTGCCCTAACGCCTACAAAATCTGATCGGCACTGTAATGTAAATAATGAAAAACTATAATTTTTGGGCAATTTATGAGCAATTTTAGATTTATGCTAATTCGTTTCTTAATGTCCAACTGGGCGTTTTTTAACTTTTGACCAAGTGGGCGTTGTACAGAGGAGTGTATGACGCTGACCAATCAGCGTCATACACCTCTCTATTCATGTCCATTTGTACTCAGCACAGCGTGATCTCACTGTGCTGTCACATACACCCACATTAACTTTACTGAAGTGTCTTGAGAGTGAATAGACATCACCTCCAGCCAAGACACTATGTCTATTCACACTCCCGACACTTCGGTAACGTGTGTGTGGGACTTAATGACAGCAAGCGTGATCTCGCGAGATCACGCTGTGATTGACAGCAAGTCCCACACAAACTTTACCGAAGTGTCGGGAGTGTGAATAGACATCGCGTCCTGGCTGGAGGTGATGTCTATTCACTCTAAAGACACTTCAGTAAAGTTAATGTGGGTGTATGTGACAGCATAGCGAGAATACGCTGTGCGGAGTACAAATGGAGAGAAGTGTATATTTACAACGCCCACTTGGTCAAAAGTTAAAAAAACGCCCAGTTGGACATTAAGAAACAAAATTAGCATAAATCTAAAATTGCTCATAACTTGCTCAAAAATTATCGTTTTTCAAAATAAAAAACACTTGTGATCTACATTACAGCGCAGATCAGATTATGTAGGAGATAGGGCACTTATGTGGTGACGGAGCCTCTCTAATTAGGACTATTCTTTTATAACAATTCCCGTGTGATACATTTTTAAAGCCAAACTCCAAATACCTTAAATGGTCACCAACTTTTGAATAAACTTTGTACTAGATCCTACTAGAGAAAAATGCCTGTCTCCACTTATCAGGCTCCTTTCATCTCTCTCACTCTTACCTGTTCACTAACTCAAAATTTACTTTTTTTTCCCCTTTTCCTCAAAATGAAACGGACTATCAGGTCACTGAAAGATCAGGTTACATTTGCTTATAGAAGTCTATAGAAAGTGTTAGAAGGAGCAGTAAGAGAGACACACAAAGATGGTGCTGCAGCTTCTGCTAAGTGTTATAATTAACCGCAGTTCTGGATTCTCAGCTACACTGCTTATTACTGCTGTATAATCTCCTCCATGCTGCTGCTTCTGAGGTTGTGCTACAAAGAGATAAAGAGAAAATTTTTCTCCCCTATGTGTGCAATATATAGAAGACAGAAAAAAATAGACTCCACCCACTAGCTCAGGGAAAACGGAGAACTAGAGATAGAGCACGCAGAAGAGAAAACTGCTAAAAAATATAATTTACAAGTCATATAATGGCAAGAAATTATATTATTTCTCATGTTCACATATATGACAGCTTGTTCTAAAAAGTCCCCTGAAAGGTTGGAAACGCTTTAAATACATTAATTGTAAATATTAGCACTAACCTGTGCACTTGGACCCGAGCTGTGTACATTTGCTTTCCTATTTCCCTCATCAGATGGAACAGTAATTCTGTTCTGTAACTTTAGTGTGGATGTCATTGTTGTAAGATCTCCATTACTTTTTCTTTGTATTGGTAGTGTTACTGAATCCGTTTGATCCGAGGAGGTTACTCGGTTATTCTTTGTGTCTTTCCGATATGGTAGAGAACTGTAGCTTTGACTATGGGTATCTTCAGAAGGTACAGTGTGGATAGCAAGGCTTCCAGTGGTGTTTTGCCTCTTGAAGGGTAGTTTATAAATTTGTGTGTGAGATTTCTGTTGACAAATCTGTGATGGCCTCAACAAATGTTCATTTGATTTCCCCAAATTCTTACTGAACTCATTTAAGTAATCTGTATTGCCTTGAAGGCCAAAGGGTAATGCACTATCAACACTTCTTGCCCTCTTTCTGTCCTCTAGATTAATCCTATTCCGTTTGGCTGATCTGCCCCTTCTTTGCACGGGAATATTCGAATCAAATTTTTCAATCAGCTCGTCAACTCCAGGAATACATCCAGTGTCAATATCACGCCCCGTCCCAGGTACAAAAGGAATATACCTCCGGTTCTCATGTCGGTTAACATTATCAGCATAGATAGCATCTTCTTGTTCTTCTAGCCAGAATTTGTACAAAGAATGAGCTGAGGTTGCTGTTGAGGAACAGGATGACCTACGTGATCGAGATCCCTCAAGAACTGGCCCCGTTGAGCTTTGTCTTCTAAACTGGAGAACATCTGGTCTGGTCTTTCTAGATTCAGTTAGTGTTGTAGAATTTGTACTATATGGTGATCCATTACTGGAAGTAAAAGATTCTGAAGTACAATTATCACTAGTACTGCTTAAAATGCTAGTGTTATGTACTGAAGACTTCTCTCGGTTTACTTGCTTGGCAGACGTTTCCTTGCCATCCACCATGTTTGACATATGTTTTATAACCTGATCTTTTTGCAGATACATCAAAGGCATAGAATCTTTCTGGTTTTCTTTTTCTGCAGGATATACGGTTAATTGTTCTGTAGAATGCTTAGCATTGTCTATTTTTAATGAATGTCCATTTGGATTATATGGTCTCAAAAGCTCAGGATGTCTTTGAAAATTGAACAGGTTATTTTTGAGAGGTCCTTCCTTAAATTCCAAAGTACTATTTCCAGAACGTATATAGTTCACTTTATTTGACATATCAGTCACTGGTTTGTATGGGTTTTCTGGGAAATCTTCCTGATCTTTTTGGCTATTTTGAATGTTTTTAGAATTCAGTACTGATCTGCTGTGAGAAAGACTATCTATTTCAGGCATAGAAACATTACGTGAAACATGTCCTTCTTTATTATTTAGAACAATAAAAGGATGTCCATCAATTCCTTGGACCCTGATGCTTACTCCATAAGAACTCTCAGTTGTATTTTGGGAATTTCGTAGTTTTCTTTTCTGGTCTTCATTTTGTTGGTTTAAAACATTGGTATCCTGTGGACGATATTTCGAATGAAAACGGGGATCCATGATAGTGACTTGTTACCACCTGTAGAGACAAAAATGAGATTAAAATGTTGGGGTTTACATACATTTAGACTGAAATTACTAGCCTTTAACCGCTCTACCACATAAATCAAGTTATACAAGAGTGGCATATTCAAATTCCTTTTTTTACTGGTTTATAAAAAGGACATAGTAAGCAAATATTGCATTAGTTTTCCTTTGGTCCTGTGTTACATCCTTTTTTAAGGTGTATTCACACGCGGCAGATTTTGTTGCAGCAATTTCTGTGACTGAAAATTAGTTCCATTCATCTGAATGCATTTTTTTCTGCAGCAAATGGATTTTCAGTCAGAAATTTTTCCAACAAAATCTGCCGCATGTGAAGCCACCCTTAAGCCACACGCAGACGCTGCGTATTATGTGCGGAATTGCTTTACAGATTTTCATGTGGCAAATCCGCAGCGTAATACAGTACCAGCAAAGTAAATGAGATTTCAAGTTGTCAGGGATCATTACCATGTATATTGTTTGAAAAATATTATCCTTTATATATATATATATATATATATATATATATATATATATATATTTCAGTATATTACACAAAGAGATTGGATTCATGGAGCACAAAGAGCCTGCATAACACGCCTATGGAAGACACCGCCCCCTGGAATGCAAAGAGGAGTGTGCAGAAGAATGTACAGGAGAATTTACAGCTGAGGAGCCAATGGGACTTAAGCAAGTCCCACGTCTCTAGGGAGGGGCATGTGTCTTTTTCTGTGTTCTGAATAAAGTTTCAGTCTTCCTCCTGGTTGAAGGAGGGGATGTCTACCAACATTACTCTGTGTGGTGTACTTCTCTCCAGGCATGCCTTTCCGCAGTAATTTTTAGTGTTTTCATTTAGGGTTTTTTTTTTCTCCCTGCCTTCCAAAAGCCATACCCATCTTATTTTTCGGTCAACATAGCCGGATAGGGTTTTTTTTCAGGACAAGTCGTAGTTTTGAATGGCACAATTTAATGTACCATATAATGTACTGGGAAATAGAAAAAAAAATCTTTGTTGGGTGAGATGGGAAAAAAACTCATTGTTTTTTGGGTTTGGTTTATACGGTGATAATTTTTTTAGCCCATAACCCAGCAGGGATATCACATCTAACAAGAAACTTCCCTATAAGACCTGGGTTATATTAAATTTATTAAAACTTATCTTTCATTTATTTCAAATGAAAACTACTTGTGCCCTTATTCTATTTAAAATTCCAATAGTTTGCGCACACACTGAAGTAAACTACTGGAGAAAAACTCCCTGACTATTGAGTTCACGTGGTGGTTCCTCTGCTCACGTTCAATAAAATTCAGACGATACTCTATAAGACAAACCACTGGGGGTACGCTCCCTGAGTAATAAGATACTGTACATGTCTTTTCACATTCTGTGACCAATATAAATGTAGGATAGCTGCGGACTTTCCACCACACTTGTGTTTATTTGTGTAGCGTCAGTGCAAATATCAAAATAAAATAACAGAAGCAGCCTCCCCGACATGTTTCACCATGACTGGCGTCTTCAGGGGGAGAGAGGCTAATTTTGCTAACTTTATTCTGCGGGTCAATACGATTACGGTGATACAAGTTTACCATGTACTACTTTTACAAAGAAAAAACTATTTGTTAAAAATATTTTCGTTGGTGCATTTTTGAGGACAGATGTGTCTATCTTTAGCTTTATGTTTAAAATGTTAACAGTTTTTACTTAAAGCGTACCTCCATTGCTCGTCTCCATAACTCCATAACGCAGAACGGCCATTAGCAATATAGGATTCTACCGCGCTGGCGGCCGTGTTCACAGTCCGTGCTGCTGCTGCTATAAGCAGAATCGCTAAAACAAGTGATTTAGACAAAAACGTAATCTGCACGCTGCTGCACTATAATCAGTTTTGAGTAAAAGTGGAGGTACGCTTTAAATGTGGCTCCCAGGCTTCACTCAAAATTTATTATGGCTCACAAGGTATAAAAGGTTGGGGACTGCTGCTTTAGGGGAAAAAAATAGGGTTTTTTTTGTATTTTTTTTAACTTCTAATATTTTTGTTTTTTGTATATTATAAAAAAAGTTGCGTTTTTTTTTTAATTTTCTTTTTAGTCTAACTAGGGGGCTTGAACAAAGGTCATGTGATGGCTGGTTCAATACACTGCATTACTTATGTACTGCAGTGCAGTGTAATTTATACCAGCTACTATTAAGCCCTACCTCTGGGGCCTCCCCCTCTTTTTAACATCTTAGAAGCCGCAATCGCTATTGTTCAATGGCCGGGAACGGGATAATTACCTGCATTTATCTACGTTTTTCATGCAGATTTTCCGCAACATGTAGTCTAAGGGCACATTTAGATGTGGCGCACTGGTTTCAGATTTCCGCTGTGGACAGTTCGCAGTGGACTTGCATTTCATTGATTTATATGGATTTTTCTTTTAGTTAGTGCAGTAGTTGCGGAAAAAATCTGTGCAGAAACAGCTAGATTTTTCCCCAGATCGATTGTGAATTTACAGCGAATTCACTGCAAAATCTGCAACGGAAATAGTCCACCATGTCGGAAAACATGCCCTTATAGTCCAGAACCTCATTCACAGTTCTGCAGACTTCAGTTCTAGAACCTCCCAGCAGAATCCGTAGGCAGAGAGCTTGCTCTGGTAATTAGCTGGAGTACAGATGACCCATCTCACTATGTTACTGTATAGTAATCACATTAAGGCCTCATGCACACGACCGTAGCCATATGCACGGCCGTGATTTTCAGGTCGGCCGGCCACAGAGTGTCACCCGCAAATCGCGGGCCACGCACATGGCCGCGTCCATTATTTTCTATGAGCCTGGAACGCAGAACACGGCCTCCAGGGCCATGCACAGACCGTGGAAACCATGGTCGTGTGCATGGGCCCATAGAAATGAATGGGGCCGCAATTCTCCCGTGGATTTTCGGGGGAATTGCAACCGCAAAAGCACGTTCGTGTGCATGGGGCCTTAGGATAAACAAACTGTACCATGCAGTAAAGAAACCTGTCCGACAACAAAATTGACTATTTCCAATAATAACCAACACAACACAAATTGACCAGGGGTGTGGTTTTTCAATCCACAGCATGTCAAGTTATGCTGTCGAATCACTGGTTTTCTGATGTGGGTTTTCCCCATTGAATTCAATGGGGATGTAAAACCGGCAACAAATAGCAGATGTTGAGATTTTTGCGGCAGAAAAGCTGGAATACCGCCGCAAAAATTACAACTTATACTTACCCAGAACTCTCTGCTACTGCGTCCAACCCGGCCTCCAGGAAAAAACGTTTCATTCCCTGTGACTGCTGTAGCCAATCACAGGCGGCAGCGGTCACATGGAATGAATCATAACAGAAGTCTGGGCTGCAGGATGTCAAAGGGACGCGCCGCCATGGCTGCGGGTAAGTATAAACCCTTTTTAAGTGTGGTTTTCTGAAGTGGACATTCCACCAATTTGGTGCGGGTTTTTCGTCCGGAATTCCCTGCGGGGACCAGGGCAGATACTCTGTGTGCTTTTAGGCAGCCTATCAGACCTGTGTAGGAACACACACACACACACACACACACACACACACACACACACACACACACACACACACACACACACAGAGTAAACACTATGGATTTTCCGCAACAGCATTCATTGTGTAAAATCCGCTGTGTATTACAGTAGCAGCAGAGTGGATGAGATTTGAACAAATGTCATCCACACACTGCAGAAAAAAATCAGCTGAAAAAATAGTTCATAAATTGACCTGCGGTGCAGTATTTGACGTTGCGGCATGTCAATTAATACTGGGGAATCACTGCTCTTCTGTTACGGGTTTTCCCCCATGAATTCAATAGGGTAGTAATACCAGTGAAAAAGTGCTATGTGTTGCGAGTTTTGCGGTGGAAACGCAGCGATTCAGACGCAAAAATCACAAATGAAAAAAAATATATATATATTTTTAATTGTAAATTAATAAATAAAGCTCATACTTATCCCCAGCAGTTGTCTTAGTGACACGATCCTCTTTTGAGTGTAGCCTGGCCTCCTGGGATCATGTTTCATCCCATGCGACTGCTGCAGCCAATCAAAGGCTGTGGCAGTCACATGGACTACAGCGTCATCACAGGAGGCCGGGCTGTGCTCAAAAGGGAGAGATGCGTCGCAATGACTATGGACGGGTAAGTTTAAACAAATGTTTTCATTGTTGCGGGGTTTCCGCAGCGGGCATGCGGCCTGAAAAGCCAAACTACAATTTGGTGCAGTTTTTTGGACAGAATTCCCTGCGGCTACCAGGGCAGATACGCGGTGTCGTTTTACGCAGCGTATTCGTCCTAATTCCACTTACTGTAATCCTACCCGAAGGGTGTATTCACACGCGGCAGATTTGTTGCATACATTTCTGCAACTGTCCCATTCATTTAAAAAAAGGAGGTGAAATCTGATTGTTGCCATGAGCAACTACTCAACTACTCCATTTTTTCTTTACACCAGTTTTTATACTGTAATTCTTCCCCTATGTTCCATGGAGTAAAAATGTAGTGCTTCGTTCCTTTTTTTATCCCCTCCCCAACATAAAATGTATTTATGTGAATGGCAGAATCTAAAACACACATTCAAGCATCATAGACCTAACCAGTTTACAGAGACTCGCCATACTAGAAACCAGCTGTAGATTGATCTGTAAATGCTAGATTTGATGGAATGTGTAGGTGTGTCCACATGCCTTTATCTAGATTCTATGTTCATACAGTCATCTACCAGACAGGCAAAATCATTTATTTGGGAGTCAAATCGTAGTTTACTCTTGGCATGCAACTTGCCATTGCATTTAGGGAGTAGCCGAGTAGGCTGAGGACAGAGTTTCCCACAGAATAGTTGAGAACTCAGCAAAATGTTTCCAGTTTCAGAACCAGTCATGTACACACATCAAATTACCGGCTGCCTTCCATACTGTCGGTGGGAGCTTCAGTTTAAAAACTGTATACTCTGGAGCAAAGAGAGCCTGCTTAATAGACAAATGTATTACTGTGCCAGGAAATGATATAGTGCTGGTTGACTCATGGTCTAATGTTGTATTATAATATATGCACTACAGCTGAAGCGAATACACTATGTACAACAGCAGATGTCACAAATGATGCCAAAATATGTACACCACTCCTGACATTCACCATGCACAGTAGTGGGGCAGTATTATTGGGACATTGAATGGCACGATTTTGTGGGCCATATATGGCACTGAAAATTTAGCCCACACTGCCTATATAAAGTTTCTGAATCTGACCCTGGAATGTGACTAATACCCAACAAGCTGGAAGAGTATGGTGATGACATGACCTAACCTATTTAGTGGATGAAAAGCCTACAGTAGGTAAATAAAGGAAATATTATCACTGAAATAAATGTATTGGTTCCTCAAAGAAACAAATAGTATCACAGAATATGAATCCTTGACAAAATATAACATTTATTCATTATTCTGATTAAAATACTCGATGTAATTCTTTTGATATACAAATACCCCTGACACAACCAGGGCTGAATCAATAAGCAATCCACAATCATCATCTAGATGGCGTAGCACCATACACACACGATGGACAAACTCTAGGGATACAAAAAATGATATCACACACAATTAGTGGAATTTCTAAGCAGCAAATATTGCATAAAATGACCGCAACACTGACACTTCATAACCGTCCCAACCGCTTTCCCCAACCTAGTTGGTTCATCAGGGGACAATACTGGACAATTTGTGTGTAATTGGAGACCTATAAAAGGTATAGATACATATACAGAGGGGTGCAGAAGTAGGTATACAGGGGGAGATTTTTCAAACAGTCTAATTACAATTTTGAATGAAGAAAAACAAGGAGACGCTATTAGAAAAATAACTTGGTCCGATGAAGCCAACGTCAAACTTTCAGGTGCTGTTAATGGGCACAACTGTGTTGATTACTCGACAGAAAACCCCCTTGCAAAGATTGAAGAACAGTTGAATCAATTGGGGTTACAGTTTGGGCGGCCCTTTCATGTAAAGGGGTAGTTGGACCGATCTTCTACAATACAACGGTTACCTCAGATCTGTACCTTAACATGCTCCAAGAAAATGTAATACCACAATTGCAGTTGGTGCATGAAAATGAACACTTCTATTTTCAGCAAGATGGAGTCCCTCTTCACTATGATTTAGCGGTGCGTCATTTTCTTGACAAAAGATTACCCAATAGGTAGACGAGGCCAGGTTGAATGGCCACCACGACCACCAGACTTTACATCGATGGATTTTTTCTTTTGGGGAGTTATTAAAGATAAGGTATATTCAAGAAAACCACACACTGTTAATAACATGATTCAGTTCATAAAAGAAGCGTGCCAGGAAATTAACGCCAATAAAGCACTTTGTGCCAAAGTGTGCTTGAGTGTAAAAACTAGATTACAGCATTACGTAAACAGTGAGGGCCGCCAATTTGTGCAAATTAGATTGTACTTATGGTAATTGTTTAGTTATTCTATAAAATACTATTTAAAATGTATACCTATTATTATTATATTTACCTATTATTTAGACGGTATACCTACTTATGCACCCCCCCAGTATAATAAATATTTGCTTGTATCGGAAAAATGTGCCAGATTACAACGCACGATTCCTAGGAGTAAAGATGACAATTGGCTGATAAAGATGATCAATTTTACAAAACATGCCGGTAACCGTGAAATACTGAAAAGTCTACATACACAGCGTTCTCGTGACATTTTGTTCAAAATGCAGCCTGCTATAGAACTTGAAAAAAGCCAATAAAGAAAAACATGTTTAAAAACAAAAAATGGCACTAAAAATGCATGTAAAAACGCAATAAAATAGGAATGTTACATTAGAAAAGGTTTTTTAGTGCATTTTTTCATGCAGTTTAAAACACCAAATGAAAACCCAGTGTCAAGAAGGCCTTACACAGTTTCTGTCGCCTAAATACAGAAAAGGCCAGCATCTTGTGGACCAATATTTGAAGGACACTTAAACTTCATAGAAAATCTACATATGAGCGTTGAGCTACTAAAATAAAAAAAATAAAAAAATCCTGAGTGAGTAAATCGTACCACAAATGCTCTGTTCACATCTGCTTCAGGGATTTTCATTGTTCTGCGCCATCATAGGAACAGCACAACAAAAAACACAACATCACCCGATCTAATCTATTGACTAATGTCTGGTTTTAAGTGGTTTTGTCCAGCAAAAACGATGGAACTTGCGACAGAGGCTCCGACACATTTTTGAGCAGAGCCTTAAATTTATCACATGCATAACTACACATTTTGTAAAGTAATAAAATCACACAGCACCAGGTTATAAATTATTTTAAGCCCAGTAACTCAAAATTATAAAGTTTCATCATTTAGTGTTTGTCTAATTATAAATTACTATACGCGCTAACGTGAGTTCTGGGTGTCCCACCAATAAAATAGTTTTTGCCTTGTTCGTCTTTTTACGCTTTACCCCCTGCATCTTAGGCCTTATTTACACGAACGTGTTAAACGTCCGTGGGACGGCCATTAAAACAGCGGCCGTCTCACGGACCTATGCAATTCAATGTGGCCGTTCACACAGCCGTTGTTTCAACGGACCGTGTGAAGGGTCCGTGGGAAAATAGGACATGTCCGTTCTTTTTGCGCATCACGCATCCCTCCATAGACTCAACTATGGGGAATGCGTGACATCGCGTCCCGTAGCGCTGAGCACGGATGCACCTCGATCCTGAAAAACTGCAGTTTTTCATGTCCGAGATGTGCAGCGCTCGTGTGAATCAGGCCTTAAACCTACTCCCTCTTTATTTCAGAATTATGCACGATAAGGTTAAATACTCTGCATAGCATAACCAGTAATTCATTTATAATGCAGAAAAAAAAAAGGATAAATGCTATGTAAAGTCTCGAATGGCATTATCACAGTGTGATTGATGCAACTTTATAAATAGTTTTTATAAAAAATTATTTTTACTTTTTAAAATACAGGTTCTATGTATTCTCTATACAGAGCAGCTATATAATAATTCGATAAATCCTGCTCCGTCAGGTCCGCGGGTCTAACGGGTTCAGTGAAAGCGGGTCCTTTGTGTCTGACACGCATGATCCACCTGTAGTCTATCACATCTAAGTTCACAACTTAGATGTGATAGATTACAGGTGGATCCTGTGTGTCAGAGACATGCAGGACCCGCTGACACTGAACCCGTCGTGTCCGTAGGACTGACGGATTCAGGTAATAGCGAAAGATATAGAGATACAGAGAACCGGTATCTCAAAAAGGCAAAATAATTTGTAATAAAAACCATGAATAAAGTTGCACCAATCACACTGAATGAGCTTTTTATTTAAAAAAAAAAAAAATGCCATTCAAAAGGTTTACATAGCATTTAACCCGTTAGTGACCGCCAATACGCCTTTCACGGCAGCCACTAACGGGCTTTATTCTGATGCATATGCCTTTTTACGGCACTGCATCAGGAATAAGTAAACAGAGTAGGGAGCCGTCAAATCTCCCTGCTCTCAGCTGTTAGATGTAGCTGAGGGCTGGGGGCGTCCCGGCTCTGCCGTGTGAGATCGATATAAGTATCGATCTCACCCGTTTAACCCCTCAGATGCGGTGCACAATGGCGTGCACCGCATCTGAGTGGTTTTGGAGAGAGGGAGGAAGCTCCCTCTCTCTCCCACCGACACCCAGCGATACGATCGCCGAGTGTCTGTGTCTCCAATGGCAGCCGGGGGCCTAATAAAGGCCCCCAGGTCTGCCTGGAGCGAATGCCTGCTAGATCATGCCGGGGGCATGACCTAGCAGATGCCTGTCCGTTTTAAACGGACAGGCAGGAACACACTGCAATACAAAAGTATTGCAGTGTATTATAATAGCGATCGGAGAATCGCAAATTAAAGTCCCCTAGTGGGACTATTAAAAAAGTAAAAAAAAACTTTAATAAAGTTAATTTAAAAAAAAAATAATATGTGAAATTTTTTTTGAAAAACCCACCTTTTCCCCTTACAAAATGCTTTACTATTAAAAACCAAAATAAACTAAAAAAGTTACACATATTTGGTATCGCCGCGTCCGTAACGACCCTGACTATAAATCTACTACATTATTTAACCCTCACGGTGAACGCCGTCAATTTTTTTTATAAAAAACTATGGAAAAATTGCTGTTTTCTGTGAATCCTGACTTAAAAAAAATGTGATTAAAAGTGATCAAAAAGTCGCATCTACTCCAAAATGGTACCAATAAAAACGACAAGTCTTCCCGCAAAAGAAAAGCCCTCATACAACTTATGGCTCTTCAAATATGGACACACAAAAACAAATAATTTTGAAAAAAAAGCGTTTTTACTGTGTAAAAGTAGTAAAACCTACAAAAACTATACAAATTTGGTATCGCTGCAATCGTAACAACCCGCTGAATAAAGTTAGTGTTATTTATATCACACGGTAAACGGCGTAGATTTAAGATTGCACAAAAGAGTGGCGAAATTTCAGGGTTTTTTCTATTCCCCCCCCCCCCAAAAAAAAGTTAATAAAAGTTAATCAATAAATAATATGTACCTCAAAATGGTGCTATCAAAAAATACAACTTGTCCCGCAAAAAACAAGACCTTATACAGCTATGTCGTCGCAAAAATAAAAAGCTTATAGCTCTTGGAATGCGACGATGGAAAAACGTAAAAAATGGCTTGGTCATTAAGGTTTAAAATAGGCTGGTCATTAAGGGGTTAAGAGGTTATATATTTGGATGGTATAACATGAAGATTGAAAAGAAGCAACAAAAAAAAAAAACACAAAACACTCTGGCAAGGTCCCCTGCAAGGTCACTTTAACAAAACTAAACAAAAAAAATAAATAAAAGACATACCTAAAAATCCACATTCAGTGCTGGGAACAGGTTGCCTTCTTCCACTCCAGGCCACCAGCGTTCAGATGTACTTGTAGAATTTATCAAGCACAACCTTCATTAATAAAGCCAAAAACAGACCTAGATCCCATAGGAGTATGCAGTTCCAGCTATGTCTCCTGCTCCAAGGCTGCAGGACTGATGCAGTTATGGAATATAAGGTGCCATTCTCATGTATGAATAATGTAAGAATGACCTAAAGAATGACTATAAAAATTAAAGACCTTATAAACAGGAGGAATAAACTGCAAAACAACGGCATATAAGTGGCCAGGAATGTGAAAAATCAACTCCGGACCTGGTATAGCTGACTTATTGCAGAAACATTTAACATTAATTGTATTTAAACCAAGCCACGCCAGCCCATTATCATAAGCAATTATATAAGCAACTCAGGGTAAACCGGTATATTGTCAATGCATGCCAAGGTGGTGACTCCGTTAATATAATGTAGCAGTGTATTACATAACAATGATAATATCTGGCAGCTTTATATAGTACTGCATGTTCTACATTTCGATCATCTGCAATAAAAAATATAAAAATGCTGCAGCTCAGAGTTGTTAACGGGGAGCAAGGACCGGCATATAGAATTGGCAGGGACACACACAGTTTGTTATAACTGCACATAAACGGGTTCTACAGGACTTTTGTGTCGATGCGGCGCCTCCAGTCAGCTCATCGGTGGGGGTCACAGGAACTAGTCACAAGATAAAAGTGACGTAAACCTTAATAATGTGGTCTAATTGTGATCTAAATCACAATTATAGACAAACCCAATATAACTAAACAAATAGCACATAAAAAAAAACAAAAAAAACATACCTAATAATCCACATTCAGTGCTGGGAACAATTTGCCTTCTTCCACTCCAGGCCACCAGCGTTCAGATGTACTTGTAGAATTTATCAATAAGCACAACCTTCATTGACCCCTTAAGGACACTGCCTGTTTTGGCCTTAACCCCTTAAGGACGCAGCCTTGTTTTGGCCTTTGGGCTCAGAGCCCATTTTTCAAATCGAACATATTTCACTTTGTGGTAATAACTTCGGAATGCTTATAACTATCCAAACGATTCGGAGATTGTTTTCTCATGAAACATTGGGCTTTATGTTAGTGGTAAAATTTGGTCGATACATTCAGTGTTTATTTGTGAAAAACAGCGAAATTTAGAGAAAATTTGGATAAAACAGCATTTTTCTGAATTTAAATGTATCTGCTTGTAAGACAGATGGTAATACCTCCAAAAATAGTAACTAGTTCACATTTCCCATACGTCTACTTTATATTGGCATCATTTTTTTGAACATTCTTTTATTTTTCTAGGACGTTACAAGGCTTAGAGCTTAAAGAGGCTCTGTCACCAGATTTTGCAACCCCTATCTGCTATTGCAGCAGATCGGCGCTGCAATGTAGATTACAGTAACGTTTTTATTTTTAAAAAACGAGCATTTTTGGTCAAGTTATGACCATTTTTGTAGTTATGCAAATGAGGCTTGCAAAAGTCCAAGTGGGCGTGTATTATGTGCGTACATCGGGGCGTTTTTAATACTTTTACTAGCTGGGCGCTCTGATGAGAAGTATCATCCACTTCTCTTCAGAACGCCCAGCTTCTGGCAGTGCAGACAGTGTGTTCTCGAGAGATCACGCTGTGTCGTCACTCACAGGTCCTGCATCGTGTCAGACGAGCGAGGACACCGGCACCAGAGGCTACAGTTGATTCTGCAGCAACATCAGCGTTTGCAGGTAAGCAGCTACATCGACTTACCTGCAAACGCTGATGCTGCTGCAGAATCAACTGAAGCCTCTGGTGCCGGTGTCCTCGCTCGTCTGACACGATGCAGGACCTGTGAGTGACGACACAGCGTGATCTGCCAGAAGCTGGGCGTTCTGAAGAGAAGTGGATGATACTTCTCATCAGAGCGCCCAGCTAGTAAAAGTAATAAAAACGCCCCGATGTACGCACATAATACACGCCCACTTGGTCTTTTACTTTTAAACACACCCACTTGGACTTTTGCAAGCCTCATTTGCATAACTACAAAAATGGTCATAACTTGACCAAAAATGCTCGTTTTTTAAAAATAAAAACGTTACTGTAATCTACATTGCAGCGCCTATCTGCTGCAACAGCAGATAGGGGTTGCAAAATCTGGTGACAGAGCCTCTTTAAGCAGCAATTTCTCATATTTTGAATAAAATTTCAGAAGCCTCTTTTCTTTAGGTACCAGTTCAGTTCTGATGTTGCTTTGAGGGGCCTATATATTAGAAACCCACATAAAACTTACATTACATTTAGAAACTAGACCCTTCAAAGTATTCAAAACAGCATTTAGAAAGTTTATTAACCCTATAGGTGTTTCATAGGAATTTAAAGCAAAGTAAAGGTGAAATTTACAAATTTCCTTTTTTTTTTGTCAGAAAATCCTGTTTATTCAATTTTTTTCTGTAAAACAGAAGGTTTTACCAGAGAAATGCAACTCAAGACTTATTATCCAGATTCTGCAGTTTTTACAAATTTCACACATGTGGCCCTAGTGTGGTAATGGACTGAAGCACCGGCCTCCAAAGCATAGGAGCACCTAGAGGATTTTGAGGCCTCCTTTTTATTAGGCACCATGTCCGGTTTGAATGTCTTGTGCTGCCAAAACTGTGGAAACCCCCCAAAAGTGACTATTTGGCAAACTACACCCCTCAAGGAACTTATCAAGGCGTATAGTGGACATTTAGACCAAACAGGTTTTTTGCTGCATTTTGTGGAATTTGGCTGTGTAATTGAAAATCAAATTTTTCCGATAAAAGGTATACATTTTTAATTTTGACAAGGAATAAAGGAGAAAAAGCACCCCAAAATTTGTAAAGCAATTTCTCCCGATTACAGCAATACCCTATATGTGGTCATAAACTGCTGGTTGGACAAACGGCAAGGCTCAGAAAGATAGGAGCGCTATTTGGCATGTAGATTTTGCTGGATTGGTTTCCGAGCGCCATGTCGCATTTGCAGAGCTTCTGAGGTACAGTGACCCCCATTTTAGAAACAAGACCCCTTGAGGAATTCATTGTAGTTTTCATGGGGTGCATGCCACTTTTTGGACAGTTTTTATTCTATTTTTAAGAGGCGTGGTGACTAAAAAACCGCAATTCTACTATTGTTTTTTTATTAAATTTTTTCTACAGCGTTCACCGTGCGCTATAAATGACATTCACTTCATTCTGCGGGGTGATGCGATTCCGGCGATACCATATGTTTATACTTTTTTTTATGTCTTATGGCGTTCTTTTACTTTTTGTGTTGCCTTATTCTAAGAACCATAACTTTTTTATTTTTCCATGAAGAAAGCTGTGTGAGGGCTTGTTTTTTGAGTAATGAACTGTAGTTTCGATCAGCACCATTTTTTTTAAATCTTTTTATTCCATTTTTTGGGAGGTGAAGTGACCAAAAAACTGATTCTGGTATGGTTTATTATTATTTCCTTTAATGGCTTTCACCGCGCAGGATAAATAACTAAATACTTTTGTAGTTCAGGCCGTTACGGACACGGCGATACCAATTATACATAGAAAATTAGTTTATTAATTTTTTTTAACAATAAAGGACTGATAAAGGAAAGATAAAGGAAAAAGTTTTTTTTTTAAACTTTTTATTTTTTACAGAACTTTTTTATTTTGTCCCACTAGGGGACTTGAAGACAGGAGGCCGTAATCACAATTCTTATACACTCGCTGACAGCAAGCCCAATAAGCTACCGTAGATGTGATAGCCAAAGGCCATTGTTAGGCCTCTGGTTGCCATAGCAACAATTGCTGCCCGCTATCATGTAGCGGGCAGACGATTGTGGTTTAACCCCTAAAAAGCCCCGATCGCTATTGAACGCGGCTTCTAATGAGTTAATCAGCGTGGACACCGAGATCGGTCCCCGCTGAAGGAGCTACGGCACCTGCTGTAAGAGATAGCAGTTGTCACAACTTCTGTATGTGCCAAGAGGCCGACCGAAATGGCCGATCCTCCCGTGACGTACTATTAGGTCATGGAGCGTGAACGATGCACTTACCGTGACCTAATAGTACGTCAAGAAGCGGGAAGGGGTTAAGGACAGAGCCAATTTTTTCAAATCTGACATGCGTCACTTTATGTGGTAATAACATCGGAATGCTTTCATGTATCCAAGCGATTCTGAGATTGTCTTCTCGGAACACATTGTACTTTGTTAGTGGTAAAATGTGGCCGATATAATGTGTTTATTTGTGAAAAACACCAAAATTCCGAGAAAATGTACAAAAGTTAGCATTTTTCTAAATTTATATGTATTTGCTTGTAAGACAGATAGTAATACCACACAAAATAGTTACTAGTTAACATCCCCCACATGTCTACTTTATGTTGGCATCAGTTTTTAAAAGTCCTTTTATTTTTCTAGGACGTTACAAGGCTTAGAACTTTAGCAGCAATTTCTCACATTTTCAAGAAAATTTCAAAAGGCTATTTTTTCAGAGACCATTTCAGTTCTGAAGTGGATTTGATGGCCTCATGTATTAGAAAGTCTCCATAAATCACCCCATTTTAAAAACTGCACACCTCAATATATTCAAAACAGCATTCAGAAAGTTTAACCCATTAGGCGTTTCACAGGAATTAAAGCGATGTAGAGGTGAAATTAACAAATTGTAAAAAAAAATTGCCAAAATTCATCTGTAATACATGTTTATTTGTAATACAGAAGGTTTTACAAGAGAAACGCAACTCAATATTTATTGCCCAGATTCTGCAGTTTTTAGAAATATCCCACATGTGGCCCTAGTGTCCTAATGGACTGAAGCACAGGCCTCAGAAGCGAAGGAGCACCTAGTGGATTTTGGGGCCTCCTTTTTTTAGGAATATATTTTAGGCACCTTGTCAGGTTTGAAGAGGTCCTGTGGTGCCAAAACAGTGGAAACCCCCCAAAAGGGACCCCATTTTGGAAACTACACCCCTCAAGAAATGTATCTAGGGGTGTAGTTAACATTTTGACCCCCACAGGTTTTTTTGCTAAACTTCTCAGAATTAGTCTGCAAAAAGGAAAATCCTTTTTTTCTAAAAAAAAAAAAACGTAGACATTTTACATTTTTACAAGGAATAAAGGAGAAAAAGCACCACAACATTTGTAAAGCAATTTCTCCCTGTTAAAGGGAAGGTGTCACGAAAAAATATTTTTTTTATATGTTATTGCTTTTAGTATGTCATTAAAATAAATGTTATTTATTTGTGTTGTACTTTTTTCTTTCTGTTACTTCTCTATGGGGGCTGCCATTTTTTTTTTCATCTCTGTTTGTGTCGATTAACGACACATACAGAGATGGAATTCGGCACATACATCCCCATAGAGAATGAGAACGGGAGTAGTTCCATTCACTATAGCGTACGCCGTCTGTGTGGGAATTGCGCCTGCGTCGCTCCCACACAGTCCAAAAGGAAGGTCTTCAGCAGAGCGACATCCGGCACCCTTTTCATGTGGACCGGAAGACGCGGCTGGACAGTAACAGGACTACTTCCGGTCGCGGCTTCCGTCCATATGTTCAGAAGCAAGGACTAGGAGCGGAGGCGGCAGGAGCAAGTAAGTTATGTTTGTGTGTGTGTGTGTATGTTCGTGTTATACTGTGTGATTACCACTGTATCTAATTCTACTACATTATCGACGATATTTTTATCTTGTGGATAGAAACCCAGGAAGACTTTGCATTATTTGTAAGGGAGCTAAATATCAACCAAATAGGACTCAGATTCACTTCAGAATGCGATAGCGATACCCTAGCATTTCTGGATGTAAAAATCTCTAGAGGAGTTGGTGGTAGGATACTGATGGATGTATTTAGGAAGCCTACGGCAACTAACAGCCTCCTGAGGTGAGAGAGTTCCCATCCATATGCCCAGAAAAAGGGCATACCCAAGGGACAATACCTCCGCCTCAGAAGGAATTGTTCAAATATGAAAACCTTCCTAGTACAGGCAAGAGATCTGAGATATAGATTCAGACAAAGGGGATACCCGGACAAAATTCTGAGGGACGCATTTAACAATGCAGTGATACAGATGAGAAGTGACCTCTTGACACCTAAAAATAATGTATATTCCAAAAGGGAGTACCATACGCATCATAGGGACCTATGATGAATTCCATACACAAGTACGGGACATAATCAACAGGCACTGGGGTATTCTGATGGAGGATGAAGATCTCAAACTTAGTCTTAGTGAGAGACCACAGAAAACATTCAGACGCAATAAAAGTCTCAGTGATAAACTGGTACATAGCCATTTGGTTGATGAACCTCTTGAAACATGATGGTTAAATAGGAAACCTCTGGGGACCTACAGATGTGGGAACTGTCTTGCATGTGAGTCTACTGTGGTTGCCAAGAAGTTCACTAGCGCAAGGACAGGTAAAGAATACCTCAACAAACACTTTATCAACTGTAAGTCCAGGGGGGTGATATACTTGGCAAAACGCACATGCCCCAAAGGCTATATAGGTAAAACCAAAAGAGAGTTTAGAAGACGCATTAGAGACCACTATAATGACATCCTCAACAGAAGGGATATCACAACATCACGACATGTATGGCAGATACATGGGGGTGACCCCAAGTCCATTAAATTCCAGGGGATCCAGCAAGTTCAGCCAAACTGAGTCAAGATGGATATATAAAATTATATCAGTCACCCCAGAGGGTATCAATGATAATGTAAACTTTGCATGTTTCTTAACCCCTTCCCTCCGCAGCCATTTTTCGGATTTTCACTTTGGTTTTTTCCTCCCCACCTTCCAAAAGCCATAACTTTTATTTTTCCATCAATATTGCCATATGATGGCTTGTTTTTTTGCGGGACGAGTTGTGGATTTTCACAGCACCATTTTTTGACCATATAATGTAGTGGGAAACGAGAAAAAAATATATATGTGGGGTGGAATAGGAAAAAAAACAGCGATTCCTCAACCTTTTGGGTGGTTTTGTTTTTACGGCGTTCACCGTACGGTAAAAACGACATGTTAACTTTTTTCTGCGGGTCAATACGATTACAGCGGTACCAGATTTATATAGTTTTCTTTATATTTTACTACTTTTACAAGGAAAAAATTGGTTAAAAATAACATTTGAGTTTTGTCACCACATTCTGAGAGCCATAACGTTTTTATTTTTCTGTCGATTTAGCCGTGTGAGGGCTTATATTTTGCGGGGCGAGCTGCAGTTTATATTGGTACCATTTTGGGGTACGTGAGACTTTTTGATCACTTTTTATTTAATTTTTTTTTGGTAGAAGGGACCAAAAAACAGCAATTCTGATGTTTTTAATTTATTTATTTTTTACGGGGCGTTCACCGTGTGGACTAAATAATGATAGACTTTTACGGACACGTCGATACCAGTTATGTTAGCTTTTAATTTTTTTACCTTGTGCTTGAGGGAAAATGGGGAAAAAAAATTTTTTGGAGCTTTTAATTTTTACAATTTTTTTTATTTGTTAAAAAAAACCTTTATTTTACGGTTTGTTTTTTTTACTTGTCCCCCTATGAGACTTTAACCAGCGATCGTTGGATCGATTGCACGATATACTGCAATACTAATGTATTGCAGTATATCACGATTCTGACAGTCTCCAATGAAGCCCTGCAGGGCTTCATAGGAGTACAAAGATGGCGGACCTGGGGTACTTAGTCAGGCCCCAAGGCAGCCGTGCCAACCAACGGCTCGCCCGATCTCGCCGCGGGGACGTTACAGTGGGTCGCCCCCCTGTTTTTAGTAATTTAAAATGCAGCGATCGCTATAGAACGCGGCATTTAACGGGTTAAACAAGCGGGATCCCACTCGAACGGGATCCTGCTCGTTACCTGGAATTGTCGGCTGAAGCATACAGCCGACACACTCGCTTTATGGAGCGGTCTCAGCCCGTGAGCCCGCTCCATATTCCCCCACCCAGCGTGCGCCGTATATATACACGGCGGATGTCGGGAAGGGGTTATAGAGCCACGCAATGGTAATGTAAAACTATACTGTTTAAGATTAAAAACTACCTAGAGAAGATCTTATGGGGTGTGACCAATATAATATATTCTTCTAGAGCTGATGTGTTATGACAAGTCTCTCAGATCTTTTGTATCCCTATGATCAATATTTCTATAGGATAATATTATATCCTTATCTATAATAAGGCTTTTTGACTTCATCTTATCTAATCTATATCAGAATGTATTCAGCTAGATATCACCATCAATGCTGCTATCAAAAATCTTTAGGTGTCTATTACAATTGTTCCACCGAGGAGATAACACACATAGGGCTGTGATCAAGATAATATATTTTCCTAGAGTTGTATTATCTCCACAAGTATTCTGGATTTACTATATACTTATGACCAATGTCTATTTGAAGAGAATCAATAGGATGATGTCATATTTTCATCTACAATCAGTCTTCTTGAACCTATTCTAATCTTCACCAGAAAGTATTGAGTCAAGAAGGCAGCCAGTCATCATCACTAAGGCTGGGTTCACACGACCTATTTTCAGACGCAAACGAGGCGTATTATGCCTCGTTTTACATCTGAAAATAGGGCTACAATACGTCGGCAAACATCTGCCCATTCATTTGAATGGGTTTGCTGATGTACTGTGCAGACGACCTGTCATTTACGCGTCGTCGTTTGACAGCTGTCAAACGACGACGCGTAAAAATACAGCCTCGTCAAAAGAAGTGCAGGACACTTATATACATTATATGCAGGACACTTCTTTCAGACGTAATTTGAGCCGTTCTTCATTGAACTCAATAAAGCACAGCTCAAAATTTACGGCTGTCAGAGAAGCCTCGCAAAATGCGAGTAAGAGCATTTACGTCTGAAACGAGGCAGCTGTTTTCTCCTGAAAACAGTCTGACTTTTCAGACGGAAAAGCCTGCTACCGTGTGCACATACCCTAATGCAGTTAATGAAAATCATCAGTTGTCAAATAGATTTGCTCCACTGAGGAGGTAATACACATGGACATATGAGATATTACTATAGTTTCTAGATATCGGTCTCAGATCTGATGATTCAACTTAATGTGTGAATACACTACATGGGGAACAAATACTCAGAATCGGCACAGTGACTGACAGAGACTTAGACCTATAGGGATTACGCATAAAGATCCCGGACACTTAATCGGTCCAATGAGAGGCTGGGAATCATGAAGGGTAAGGAAGTAAGTAAACCTGGTAGTGATTGGCCATCGGATGGCCGAACCTCCGGAAGGGGAATGTCTTACTGATACACAAAAAGACGTGGAAATGAAGCGCTCGCTGCCACTGCCAAACACTAATGAGCCAGATCCCATATACTCCTGACGTCTCCCTGACGAACCCAGAATAGGGTGAAACGCGTAGGAGGTGGCGTTGCTCACTGCACTCAAAATTAAACGTAGGTAGATTAGGTATCCGATTTTAGATAGTCTATCAGATCTGAATGCAGACCTGATAATAGATAGGACAGATATAATGCACAGTAGTACTACAAGACTAAGCATGCTAGACAGGAATGCTGTCCACAAAGCCTAGTGATATATACCACTGCCTCTTCGATATCTATGTTTGTGTGTCAGTAATCTTTTCACTACAGAATGTGATGTTCCATATTTTATTCAAGCTTAATAAAAGCTAAGTTTTATAATTAATAATTCCTCTATATTATACTAGAATTGAAAGTGGAAGTAACTAACGGGAACCAGCCCGTCGGTTGATATCTGGGAACGTTTTAGAAGTTTAGCTCATTCAGATGAGCATAATACTCAACCGTTGAAATAACTCATAGCACACAGACCCATTTATTTCAATGCGGCTATTCAGACATGCGTGAGTTTTTACACAGCGAGTGTCCATTGCGTGAAACCCACTGCATAGTTCGCTGCCAAGTTACACTACGCTATTAGCATAGGGACTGTGTGTTTGTCTAATACTTAGATAAAAATAAAAAAAAGTTACGTCTTAATTTTCTCCTAAACATGCATTAGGTGTCTGCGAAACAAGGGCTTATTTATTTGCCGCTGGCAATTTGGTATTTTTTTTAAATATGTCCTACATTGGTGCGGTTTTTGCGCACCTAGTCGCCCATTGAAGTCTATAGGTGTGTGAAAACCACAGACAGCACACGGACGACATCAGTGTGCTGTTCGTGTTTCACATATCAGTTACAAAGACATGCAGAAAAAAAAAAAAGCACACTGATGCCAATACGCAACGCACACAAACATGAAATGTAGCAAAAACGCTGCTTTTTTACGCACACAAATCGGACACGCTCGTCTGAATGTAGCCTAAAGGAGATCACGTTGAACTGAAGCCAGGAAACATGAGACTTTGGGTGGGTAGTAAAACCAATTGTCCTGTATGGATGGAGAATCCTGGTTCCCCTAGACATGACATTGTGGTATCTTTTTGAGAAGTGTGTCCATATTGGGATGGAAGAGGAGGAGTTCATCTAGATATGAGGCACATTATGCCGGATGACCTTAGATGTGAAACTAGTATTTCAATGACCCTTGTAAATATGTAAGGGGCGTTGGAGAGGCCAAATACCATCACGTTCCAAATGGTAAATTTTCGTCTCCAACTGAATTGATGAAGGCTTCTATGCTTTGAAGCCATAAAATAGAATGGACGGTTTCCTTTAATTCTATTGTTACGGTATACAAGTCCTTTTCTAGGCGTTCTGACATTCTCCGTGCGGAACTTTTTTTTTTTTCTTTTAGAAACTGGTTTCACCTTTAGGACTGGTCTTATGGACTCTTCTGATTTCTGGATAGGGAAGATGTGGCCTATCAAACCCTTTTCTCCCAGTTTGGGCAGAGTGATCTTTCCTTAGACAGGGCTAGTTCCAGCAGCATGTCCAAGGAATTCTTGGTGGCAAACTTTGGGGTGTGCCTTTGGATAAGATAAGAACGAAGTAGCGACAGGCTTAAGTTTCATTAGGTTTGTGACCCAACGATCTGTCGAGATTTGGTCCTATATTTTGGTATGAACTGAAGCAAGAGAGATTGTTTGTGCTCTTACCGGACTGGGATTTCTTGGAGGGTCCAGGTCTGGGATTTGCTTTCGGTCTGGGTGAAAGGTCAGATGAAGGATCTCTTGAGCTTTTTAGAGATTATGGGTTTCTTTAGGTCAGCAAATGATTTACATGACCTATAAACAGGCCTTCACTTCCTGTATAAATTCAGGAGCAAACAGATTATCATTGTGTAGGCTGGGCAGCTCATGAGATTTGGGAGCGAGTTCCGCCAGCTCACAGAAGTCAGCGCTTTTGCTTTTTTTCATATATGAACCATAGCTCTGGCCGGGGATTCCGCTCCTAGAGGGAGCCCTAATGGCTCTATCTACAGAGTGGGTGTGTGTGTGGTGCTATCTTCAAGGGGGTGTGGCACTATCCACATGGACACTATCTAGAGGGAACACTGTGGCACTATCTACATGGGCACTATCTACAGTGGACACTGTGTGGCACTATCTAAATGGAAACTGTGGTGTTTTCCGGGGGATTGGACAATAAAAATCCTGACAAGTTAAATCCATCAGTTTTTGGGGGTTTTCTATTCCATGAAAATTGGACGGCAAACGGATAACAAACGGCCATTAAATATTGACAGACTGGAAATGGATGAAAATTTGGAGACTCACTGTTGCAAAATGGCCACGAAAACCTGACAGTGAAAATAAAAGCCCATTAAAAGCTGATCGACTGTCGTGTGAATGTAGCCTAATAGTTGCAAAATTACTGATGCGTATGTGACCACTACCTATACATATTTACACAGTGCTGTAATTTTAGATCAGTAACGAAATAGTAAACACATTAATGAACTGCTGCAGGGCACTAAATTGTCCAAACATCAGTCATTGACCACAAACCACAAGCTCTGTTTTACAACTCACATAGTCTTTAAACAAAACAAAATTAAAAAAAAACTACTCAGTGTCATGTGAGAGTTATGCGCTGCATGGCTTTACTATTTAGTATTACTAGGTCTAAAAATGATGGGTACAAACTCAAAAATGTCTGATTATTATGTATACATACACTGATTACAAGACTTATTTGAAAATAAGAATACCTTGTCTGGGTAGTCATCCAATCTTCCATTGAAACTTCAACTGCCCAGATCTGACCATTAGGTTCACAAAGGCCTGTATATTGAATGGTTTTGTTTGTTTTTCACATGAATTTTTAGTGTCATTTTTTTAATGTGTTTTTGTACAGCAGCTTTTTGAAGATATATTAAAAATACTATGAAGAAAAATGCCTGAAAAACCCCAAAACCAAAACCTTCAGCATGCTGCATTTTGATGAAAACACTGTAGAAAACGTTTTAGCACCACTAAAAACGCATACCTGGAGCGTGTATATATTTCTAAATTTAAATTTTCGCACCTTTTTTCGGCTTTTTTGAGTTTACGGTTCATGTTGGATGCCGCAGCTGCCTTTCTAGGGCCCCATGCACACGAATGTGCTTTTGGGGTCGCAATTCCCCCGAAAATCCACGGGAGAATTACGGCCCCATTCATTCCTATGGGGCCATGCACACGACCATGGTTTTCCCAGTCCATGCATGGCCCCGGAGCCCGGACTGCAGAAAGAACGGGTAAGCCTTATTACGGTCCGGGCTCATTGAAAATAATGGCAGCAGCCATTGCACGGCCTGCGATTTGCGGGCGGCTCGCGGCTGTCACTCCGTGGCCGGCCGACCCAGAAATCACGGCCGTGCACATGGCTACGGTCGTGTGCATGAGGCCTAAGCCTTTGGGAAGTCAGCTGGCGTGTCTTCCTGTTTCTAACTCTAGGGGACTCACCAAGCTCATTCTAGCCTTTCCCAGACAGTGGCAGCAGTAAATCATGGAGTTTGAAATGAGCTAAGGAATACCTTCAGTAATATAAATGCTTTAATACGTGGCAGTATAGATTGATTATGTAGCTTTTAGTAATATCTATTGCTAAGTGTTAGAGTTCCATTCTCATACAGGAATTCTTGTAATGGAGTATGCAAGTTTATTACCATAGGGAAAGGGGGATAGGCAGATGCCTCTCCTGGTTAACCAAAAGAACAGGCATGATAAAGTCTGACATGGCAAACCTTGTTTTCCCCAAAAGCAGATGCCATGGGGCACTGGGACTGCCCTCATGCACATTGGATTTCTGCCAGATCCTGTTGTCATCAGTGATAACCCTCTGTACAGTGCTTGGGAGACAAAGTAGTGGAGAATGACCAGAGGAGAGCTACGCGAATAATCATAGATCACTATAAATAGTGTGGCCTACAATGAAAAACAAAAAAAGGGCAACGAACAGTAATAATAAATGTTAAATAGGTCTTGTAGACCCTGTTTAATTGACAATGCGTATGTATTTAACCCCTTAACGACCACCCACCATCTTTTGACGGCAGGCGGTGCAGGTGCTTAGTTTACAGCCAAACAAGTATTTTGGCGTCGCTATAGAAGAGGCTCCTGCTCATCCTCTAAGCAGGAGCTGTAACTAGCAGCTCCTGAACTTAGAGCAGTCTGCTGAACTTGGAGCAGTCTGCTGAACTTGGAGCAGTCTGCTGAACTTGGAGCAGTCTGCTGAACTTGGAGCAGTCTGCTGAACGCAGCTGGGATCGAAAAACATTCAGACCGAAGCTGCTTAACCCGTTGATCGCCGCAGTCCGTGTCATGATCAAAAGGGACTCTCCTCCTCGATCGTGTCACCGGCAACCCTGTGACACGATGAAAGACCGGGTAATCCATCGGAGGTCAGCCCTGGGGACTTACAAAGGACCCCAATGCTGTCTGTTCAGTTTGCCTGCTGTTAAAGTGACACAGAAGATTACGTATTAGCATACATGAGTATGCTAATACATTAGAAGTTAAAAATAAAGTTATCCCTTAACCCCTTAAGGACAGAGCAACATTTTTCAAATCGGACATGTCACTTTATGTGGTAATAACTTTGGAATCCTTTTATGTTTCCAAGCGATTCTGAGATTGTTTTCTCGTGACACGTTGTAATTTACGTTAGTGGTAAAATTTGGTCAATACACTCAGTCTTTATATGCTAAAAACACCAAAAATTCAGAGAACATTTGCAAAAATTTGTATTTTTCTCAATTTAAATGTATTTGCTTGTAGGACAGATAGTAATACCACACAAAATAGCTACTAGATAACATTTACCATATGTCTACGTTAGCGCATGGTAAGGTGTGCTCATTCCATCTGTTCACATTTTGTGGTGCTGTGGGGTGGCATCTGTTGCGGTTGTGCTGCAATTGTGGGGGGGACGTGGCCCAGAGCCAAGGAGACTTGGCACGTTCTGATAGCATGGGTGCTTTTGGACCCCTGGGTTGCTCCCTCTGCAGAAGCAGTGCTGCGGTGGCGGGGGCCGCCATGCGGTGCTGCAACCGATAGAGTAAGGACCCACTTTAAAGAGGTCACCGTGAAGTGGCAAGTGGTCTTATGCTGTTTGATCAAAATGTTAACAAAGAACCTCATCTTCATGTTTATAAATTATGCCTAGCGGCTCAGATCAACGTATATATTGTGGATTGTGCAGTCCATGTTTATTTTCTCACAATGCTGATATGTCAACTTTATGTTGGCATCTTTTTTTAAAAGTCCTTTTATTTTTCTAGAATGTTACGAGGCAGCGATTTCTCAAATTTTCAAGAAAATTTCCAAAACCCATTTATTTAGGGACCAGTTAAGTCCTCAAGTGGTTTTGAGTGGCCTATATATCAGAAAACCCTCATAAATCACACCATTTTAAAAACTGCACCATAAATGTATTCAAAACCGCAATTAGAAAGTTTCTTAATGCTTTAGGTGTTTCACAGGAATGAAAGCAATTTGGAGGTGAAAATTACAAAAAAAAATTTTTGCCCCAAAATGTCATTTTTATTTTTTTCTGTGACACATAAGGTTTTATCACACAACTCAATATTTATTGCCCAGATTCTGCAGTTTTTAGAAATATCCCACATGTGGCCCTAGTGTGGTAATGGACTGAAACACCGGCCTCCGAAGCAAAAGAGCACCTTGTGGATTTTGGTGCCTCATTTTTATTAGAATATATTTTAGGCAACATGTCAAGGTTTGAAGAGGTCTTGTCATACCAAAACAGTGGAAACACCCCCAAAGAGACACAATTTGGCAAACTACACCCTCAAGGAAATTATCAAGGGGTATAAATGAGCATTTTGACCCCGCACACGTTTTTTTTGCTGAATTTAGATGAATTAGGCTGTGAAAATTAAAATCTAAATTTTTTCCAATAAAACGTAGAAATTTTCAATTTTTAAAAGAAATAAAAGGAAAAAGGAAAACCAATATTTGCAAAGAAATTACTCCCAATTATGGCAATACCCCATATGTGGTAATAAACTGCTGTTTAGACACACGGCAGAGCTCAGAAGGGAAGGAGTGCCATTTGGCTTTTGGCTTTTGGAGTTCAAGTTTTGCTGGATTGGTTTTTGGGTGCCATGTTGCATTTACAAAGCCCCTGAGGGACCAAAATAGTGGAAACCCCCAAAGAGTGACCCCATTTGGGAAACTGCACCCCTCAAGGAATTGAGCGTTTTGACCCTACAGGTTTGTTTTTTTTACAGAATTTATTGGAATTAGGCTGTGAAATTGAATTCTAATAAAATGTCGTTTTAGCTCAGATTTTTTTAAATTTCACAATAGATAAAAGAGAAAAAGCACCCCAACATTTATAAAGCAAACTTTTTTGAGCACAGCAGGAATGGTTTGCTATGCCATGTCACATTTGCAATGCCCTTGAGGGACCAAAACAGTGGAAGCCCCTTTGATAAATTCCTTTTCCAAATGGAGTCACTTTTAAACAGTGGGGTCAAAATGCTCACTAAACTGCTACTTTGCTGAAATTATTGGAATTAGGCAGTGAAAATGGAAACCTACATTTTTTCCACTAAAATGTTTAATTTGTTTATTTTCACAAGGAATAGGGGAGAAAAGGCACCTAACACTTGTAAAGCAATTTCTCCCGAGTACGGGATAAACTGCTGTTTGGACACGCCGCAGGGCTCAGAATGGCAGGAGCGCTACTTGGCATGCATATTTTGCTTGGTTGGTTTTTGGGCCTCGTCACATTTGCAGAGCCCCTGAGGTACCAGTATAGTAGAAACCCCTGAAAAATGACTCCATTTTGGAAACTACAATCCTCAGAGCATTCATCTAGGGGTGTAGTGAGCATTTTAGAATTTGCAGTGAAAATGAAAAAATTTATTTTTTCCAAAAATATGTAGTTTTAGCTCCCAATTTTATATTTTCACAAGAGGTAATGGGAGACATTGAGTAACAAATTGTGTGGTGTTTTAATTTTTCCGGAGTACGGCAATACCCCATGTGTGGCCCTAAACTGCTGTTTGGGCAAATGGCAGAGCTCAAAACGGAGGGAGCGCCATTTGGCATTTAGAGCGCAGATTTTCCGCATTGGTGTTCGGGCACCATGTCACATTTGCAGAGCTCCCTTATGTAGCAAAGTACAGTGGAAAACCCGGAGAAGTGACCACATTTTGGAAACTACACCCCTCAAAGCATTTATCATTTGCCTGGACATATGACAGAGCTTAGGAGTGAAAGAGCATAATGTGCATGTAAGGGCCTGTTCACATCAGCGTTGGCTTTCCGTTCCGGGTTGCCATCGGAGGTTTCCGTCGGGTGAACCCTGCAACGGAATGTCAAACTGAAACCACAGCTTCCGTTTCCGTCACCATTGATATCAATGGTGATGCAAACATTGCTAATTGTTTCCGTTCGTCACCATTCCGACAGGTTTTCAATAGCGCAGTCGACTGGTGACGGAAACTGTGGTTACAGTTTGACTTTCCGTTGCCGGGTTCACCCGACGGAAACCTCAGACGGAACCCCGGAACGGAAAGCCAACGCTGATGTGAACAGGCCCTAAGGCCTATTTTGGTGATTTTCGCAACATTGGCCCACAATTGCAGGTCAACTAGTAACACAAACCCCCAAGTAGTGACACCCATTTTGGAAACTGCACCCCTGAAGGCATTTTTTAAGGGGTGTAGTGAGCATTTTGACGCTTAGCGGATGGTGCAATGTGAAAATTTCAATTTTCCACTGATACATCAATTTAGTGCACAATATCTGGTACCCAGTTCGTGTCACTGAAGACAAATACCTCAAATTTTTAGGCCTCTGGGCGGGTCCTAAAAGGCTTCCATACTTGGCAGACCAGGAGGCCATTGTTAGGTCTCCGGTCGCCATGACAACTATCGGTATCCCTGCGACAATGTCGCAAAGGTGCCGACAGCCTAGAAACAACCTAAATGCAGCGATTGATTTTGATTGCTGCATCTAAAGGCTTAATCGGATAGATCGGAGGCTAGCTCCGGTCCGTTAGAGAGGTGTCAGCTGTAATATACAGCCGAGACCTGGCGGTGCTGAGCCAGCTCCATCACGTACAGTTAAGTGGGAGACCCCTAACACACTAGCACCCACGACATAAATGTACGCGATTTTGCGGGAAGGGGTTAATGGGATTTAAAAAATATATATATGTGATAATAAAAAAAAAAGTGTCATTATTTTGCATAAAATACATTTTATTTCCCATACATTACATAAAACCGACACATATTAGGTATCTACACGACCGTAATGACCTGAAGAATTATAGTTACATAGTTACATAGTTAGTACGGCTGAAAAAAGACACATGTCCATCAAGTTCAACCAAGGGACGGGAAAAGGGAAGGAAAAATGTCTACACATAGGAGCTAATGTTTTTTTGTTCTAGGAAATTATCTAACCCTTTTTTAAAGCCATCTCCTGTCCCTGCTGTGACCAGCTCCTGCGGTAGGCTATTCTATAGATTCACAGTTAATTTAACCGGTTATTTATAATGAAATGTGAATGGATAAAAAAATAAAAAATAAATCACTTTTTTCTATATTCACGCAGTAAAACTTTATTATATAAACTTACACAGTGATTTTTTTTTACTCCCAAACCGCACAGAAAAAAAATACAAAATTTCTTTTGCATTTCAAAATTAAAAAAAAAGTTATGGCTGCTGAAAGTCAGAGAGGCAAAAGCTGAAAAACTTTGCTGGTCATTAAAGGGGTTATCCAGTCGAGAAAAATTGATGGCCTATCCTCGGGCCATCAATAGCTGATGGGTCGGGGTTCGACTCCCGGGACCCCTGCCGATCAGTTGTTTTGAAGGGGCCGCAGCGCACGTATGATGGGAGAAAAGACTGCAATACCTGTGAATCGCCACTTAGGCTGGGTTCACACGACCATGTTACGTCCGTAATGTACGGAACGTATTTCGGCCGGAAGCCCCGGACCGAACACACTGCAGGGGGCCGGGCTCCTAGCATCATAGTGATGTACGATGCTAGGAGTCCCTGCCTCGCTGCAGGACAACTGTCCCGTACTGTAATCATGATCATAAGCTACATTACAGCGCCGATCACATTATGTAGAAGATAGGGCGCTTATAATGTGGTGACATAGCCTCTAAGCCCAATAATACCTAACACAGGCATAAGCAAGTGACCAGAAAGGTGAGAAGCGTCAACGGGTAATAGGAATTACATCCCACCGCAGATCGCAATCTCGCCTCTGAGCCCTTGCCGTTAGATAAATAATCCTACACGTTTCAGTATCCCCTAATATGTGGGATACATCATCAGGGATTCTACTTTCATTTAGATCAGTTAGAACGGTTTCTGTGCTTATTCAGTCTCCCGGCGTGTGCACGACTCTAAAACAAAGGCCACACACGCGCCAAGGAGACGCCGGATATTTAAAGGCTTAAGCCCTCCTACTATTTGTCGTCACTTCAGCAGTCCACCAGTCCGCATTCAGGAAGTCATTCCTGACATCCCGGATGGTGGCGAGCCCCCATTGTGACAGTCAATAAGCGCATCCTGATGACAAAGCATCCTTAGTAACCCTGGGGCGCTCCAGGCGATATAAACATCACAGTCATCGACACAGCGATGGATACAAACAATGCAGATGTCGATAAAGTCCTGTGCATGTCATATGTTTAATGTTAATCATAGGGCATCTCAAGAAAGTACACACTCGGTCATCTAACAACCATAGGTAAACAAATTGGGTCGAATGGACCAAAGACCCGAACTGGATTGGAGATGCAGCTACGGTAGATAATAGTATAGGATACATGAAGGTGGAAGCGTGCAATATAACTTATGGAGATTTAATCAGAATACTAGGGGTCAATAATGAGCTATTATATTAGATCAAAGGAAGCACGTATATGAGATTTGTTCATTCAGACCAGATGGATTGATAGTCTGCATACGAAAGATCCACTGTGCTTCTTTCTGCAGAATTCTCTTACCCAAGTTTCTATCTGTTTTACAAGCAAATACATTTAAATTAAAGAAACATTTTTGCACATTTTCTCAAAATGTTGGTGTTTTTTCACAAATAAATACTGAATTTATGGACCAAATTTTTCCACTAAGGGTATGTTCACACGGAGCTTGCGGCGTTTTTCACTGCATTTTTTGCCCGCAGCCATTGAGCGTCGCAGCCATGTCAATGGGATGTCAGAGACGTAAACGCTCGAAGATAGGGCATTTCGCTTCTTCCCACGAGACTTTTCCAGCTCGCGGGAAAAAAACGCCTCCGCCTCCCATTGAAATCAATGGGAGGCATTTTTGCCCGTTTTTTTTGGCGCATTTTCCGCGTCAAAAAACAGTGTGAACTGGCCTTAAAAGTACAATGTGTCATGAGAAAACAATCTCAGAATCACTTGGATAGGTAAAAGCATTCCGAAGTTATTACCACATAAAGTGACACGTCAGATTTGAAAAAAATAAAAAAATCGGCTTCGTCCTCAAGGCCAAAACAGGCTGTGTCCTGAAGGGGCTAATGTGTTCTGTCAGGTTTCCATCATTTTGATTGACAAAATAGCCCTGCGTGCTGCTCTATTTTATCCTGCAATAACGACTCTAAAGTAGTATCCGACGTAGCTGTTAACAGGGTCTTACACACCAAAGAAAATGGACCAGGAAGCCGGTTTTGGGCTGTATTTTTATCACAAGACCCGATTAGAATTCTTATTAACATAATAAAACATTCCTTTCTCGTTGCAGAGTATATTCGCTGCGCAGGACGAAAGACAAAATGTACCGGCTCACATTGAATTACTCTCCAAATAGATTGCGTTGCATATTTCACGAGCTCTTTGTGTCTTGGAACAAGGACTACAGGTTGATGTCAAACTTTCCTGCCCAGCTGAGGAGGATGTAGAAGGCTGGGATATGAGCAATCGGCTTCCTGTTTCTGATTGGCAACAGTTGTGAAACTTGTTCTAGTTCTAATTCTACTAACCGAAACCACAGAAGACAATTAATCTCTTCAGCGCAGGGGCAATTACTGATTTCAGTGCCAAACGGGAATGTAAATAGTGAGTTCCTCTACATTCATATACTTTTGGCAGGGTTCACATTCTCCACAGGTGACAGACAATGTCAAAGTAATTTAAAAGCAGTGATAATAGCAGGGAAAAAGGGAATGGGAGGAAACCTCCAGCTCACCAGCTTCACACTCCTGTGTTCAATATCGCCCGGATCAGCCGCGACGGCTCACGGCAGGTAACAGTAGCAAAAAAGAGGAATGATCCAGCGATGTGTAGTATAGGTGGGGGAAACTCCGTTCCCACTTTATTGGAAAAATAATCACACGGATGATACAACAAAGTGACAGAAAACACCAGGAGGGTAACAAGGTGGTTGAAATGGCTTCATTTCGTGCCATTTCAACCACCTTGTTACCCTCCTGGTGTTTTCTGTCACTTTGTTGTATCATCCGTGTGATTATTTTTCCAATAAAGTGGGAACGGAGTTTCCCCCACCTATACTACACATCGCTGGATCATTCCTCTTTTTTGCTAATTTAAAAGCACAATGTTCAATCACCACAAGTCTAAGGGTATGTTCACACGGCAACGCCAATTACGTCTGAAATTACGGAGCTGTTTTCAGGCGAAAATAAGTCCTGAATTTCAGACATTTTTACAAGTGCACGCGTTTTTCGTGGCGTCTTTTACGGATGTAATTGGAGCTGGTTTTCATTGGAGTCAATGAAAAACGGCTCCAATTACGTCCCAAGAAGTGACATGCAGTTCTTTGAGGCAGGCGTCTTTTTACGCTCCGTCTTTTCAGCGTAAAAAAATAGCTCGTCTGCACAGAACACCGTAAGACTCATTGAATTCAATGGGCAGATGTTTGCAGACGGTTTGGAGCCGTTATTTCGGGTGTAAAACGCCTGAATTACGTCCGTAAATAGGGCGTGTGAACATTCCCTTAGGGTATGTTCACACACAAACTCAAAAACGTCTGAAAACACGGAGCTGTTTTCAAGGAAACCAGCTCCTGATTTTCAGAAGTTTTTGGAGCCACTCACGATTTTCGCGGGGTTTCTTACGGCCGTTTTTAGAGCTGTTTTCTATAGAGTCAATGAAAAACGGCTCCAAAAACGTCCCAAGAAGTGACCTCCTTTGATGCCGTTTTTTTACGGGGCCGTTTTTCAAACGGCCGTGTAAAAAAACGGCCAGTCGGAACAGAACGCCGTTTTTCCCATTGAAATCAATGGGCAGATGTTTGGAGGCATTCTGCTTCCAATTTTTCGGCCGTTTGCGGCCCAAAAAACAGCCGAAAATAGGACGTGTGAACATACCCTAAGGCGGAGTTCACACGGGCCAGATAAGCTGCGTTAAAGCACGCAGCGTATCCGCCCTGTAGGGAATTCTGTGAGAAAAACCGCACCAAACTATGGTGCAGTTTCTCGCCCGGAAAGTCCGCTGCGGAAAACTGCAGCACTTAACCGGCCTGCTAAACCGGCCTGCTAGCAGGGCGGCCTCCTGGGACGGCGTTTTATCCCAGGAGACCGCTGCAGCCTGTGATTGGCTACAGTGGCGGTCACATGGGATGAAGTGTCATCCCAGGAGGCCAGCCTTCTGACGTCACCCAGGCTCAGGCCCGCCGCTACAGCCTGCGATTGGCTGCAGCGGTCACACAGGATGAAAGGTAATCCCATGAGGCCGCGCTGGAGGGAGGAACCACGAACTTCTGGGTAAGTATCAGCCTTTTTTTTTTTTCTGAGTTGCGCTTTTAGCGGCAAGATCGCGGTGAACCCGCCGCAAAAAAGGCAGCAACTGCTATTTGTTGCGGAATTTACCTCCCATTGAATTCAATGGGGAAAACCCGCAACAAATAAGCAGCGTTTACGCAAATACAATTTACATGCTCAATAATATTCTGCATCGCAGGTCAATTTCTGACCATTTTTTCTGCTTGGTATTTACGCAGGGTGTGGATGAGATTTGTTTAGCTCATCCACTTTGCGGCTACTGTATTTGCTGCGGATTTTTACACAACGAATTCCGTTGTGGAAAATCTGCACTATTTACGCTACGTGTGAACTCGGCCTAAGGCTCGACTGCTAAACACTTATCATATACTGCCTATTGGTACATTCAGGAACAAATCTTTTTTTGACTGACCGTCAGAACAAAAGATTTATTGTATAACCAAGTGTGAACTGGGTGCATTGACCTATTGTATATACATTATAGCCTAAAGGAGAGGTCAATTAACAATTGTTTATGAAAAGGTACAAAATCTTTATTTATAACATATATGAGACAGTTTAAAACATGAAACATACAATGCAGTATCTGGGTGTCCTACAAGGCAGGAGGTAACTGGGCATAAATACAATGTATATAGACATTATATAAGTAAAAGACACTGCGTATTACGTCCGTAAAAGACACCGCGAAAAACGCGTGCACTTGTCAAAACGTCTGAAATTCAGGAGCTGTTTTCACCTGAAAACAGCTCAATAATTTCAGACGTAATTGGCGTTGCCGTGTGAACATACCCTTAGGTCAGGGCTACACAGACTTTTTGTAGTACTGTTGATTGTTTTAACCATTGATTGACAGCTGCAGTCCAAGATTGCATGCAAGTTCATGTACTTACAAAGCCTGTTCACAGAGTTTTTCGACACGTTTTTTGTAGGAAAAAGCACCAAAAAACTTCCGAAAACTCCTCCCATTAATTTCAATGGGAGGCGGAGGCTCGCGGGAAAAAAGAAGCGACATGCCCCATCTTCGGGCGTTTACGTCTCTGACCTCCCACTGACCGTAATGGGGGGCAGAGAAAGCGCTTTTGCCCGGGGCGCTCAATGGCCGCAGGTGGAAAACGCGGCAAACTTCGTACAGACAGAGCAAAATCCGCCTCAAAATTCCAGACGGAAATTTTGAGGCAGAATGTTCTGCCTGCAAAAAACAAAAACATACCCTTAGAATACAGCTGTAGCTCAATAGTTAAAATGAATCAGTAGCACCAAAAACTTTAGATGTAGCCCTAGCCTCAAGGAGAGAGATGTATCACTCACTACAAAAAAAAAATGTAAAAATTGTAACAGAATGTCCACATGTAACGGAATTGCTGCCGAAAATTTCCGCAGCAGTTACACATCAACTAGCAGACAATCCGCTGCGAAAAAACTGCACCATTTCATGCGGTTTTTATTGGAGAAAATAGTGCATATTTTTGTGCATTTTTTCAAGATCTGTGTGATGGTGATATTTCTTCTTCCTGTGATGTCATTTCCACACCTCATTACAAATTCTGCAGCAAATGACAGTACATAGAAAAACGCAGCAATTCTGTCCACTTTCCACAGCAATAATGGACATGCTGCGGAAATAAAATTACACACCGCAGTTGAATTTCTGGACAGAATTTTTCCTAAGCGTGTGGATGATATTTGTTAAATCCCACCCACTTTGAAGCTACTGTATTCCGCTGCTTATTTTCCACCAACAAATCCAGATGGAAAATACGCATCTATTCCATTACGTGTGGACAAGCCCTAAGGGTCTATTCACATGGTTTGTACTGCACATCGGATGTATACCTCTGAAGTAGGGATGCACGATGCATCGAAACTTCGATACAGTTTCGATACCGTGCACCCCCCAAACGTTTCAATACCGTTGTTTCATGCATTTCGATACTAAGCAGTGCGGCCGCACAGCTTAGCATTGTAACACATGAATGTATGAGAGCGGGGCTGCGGCGGTGTAGTACAGCCATTGCCCCGCTCCGGAGTCCTGACAAGTGCGTGCCGTCAGGATGATGTGATGCAGCTGGCACTGCAATAATGAGCAGCGGCACTGAAGACAGAAAATGGCGGGCGCACTACAAAACACCCCCATGTTCTGTCTTCAGTTCCTGTACTCATTAGTGCAGTGCCGGCCGCATCACCTCATGCTGACCGCGCACGCACTTATGTCAGGAGCGGGGCAATGACTATTACACAGCCGCAGCCCCGCTCTATAACGGTGGAGGTCAGAGAAACCCCTCATCTCCGCCGCTATTCCCCTAAATGCTGCGATCAAAGCGGACTGCAGCATTCACGAGAAAATGAGAAGGGGGGGGGGGGATGCCCCTTGGATCTTATCACAGGGAATTTCTGTGATGCGATCAAGGGCCCTACCATATATGGCCAGACAGCCCAAAGTCCATTGAAGGACCCCAGGGCTGTCTTACCCAAGTATGCCCTAACAGAAAATATAGTATGTCCTAACAACTGCCTGTGTACTGTACGTACACAGGGTAATGTACTGGCATATAGATATATGCCAGTACATTAAAGATTAAAAATAAAATAAAAACATTATTAAACATTTTAAAAAAAATACACATACATCTTTTTTTACAATAAACATTAAAATAGGTCTCAATACATAAAACATACACATATTCGGTATTGGCGCGGCCGTAATAACCCGCCCAACAATTTTTTTGCGTCATTTATGATGTGTACGCTGTTATAAAAAATCTTTAACTTATTAAAGTAAGGCACGAGGTATGATGAATTTAACCTCCATGTGCCTCACGTTAATAGTAATTATCCCCATCATGTACCTCACACATTAACCCATTATGACTGAGACCATTATGACTTTTTTATTAGAATATATTTTATGCAGCATGCCAAGTTTGAAGAGGTGTTGAGGTGCCAAAACAGTAGGAATCCCCCAAATGTGACCCCATTTTGGAAACCACACCCCTCAAGGAATTCATGCATGGTTGTTGTTACCATTTTGACCACACAGTTTTTTCACAGCACGTATTTGAATTGGGCTGTGAAATTTTTAAAAAATGAAATTTTTTACAATAAGATGTCATTTAGCAAAATTTTTTATTTTTCACATGGAACAAAATACCCCATTTTGTTGCCCAATTTGTCCTGAGTGCGGCAATACCCCATTTGTGGTGATAAACTGCCGTTTGGGAGGGCTCAGAAGGAAAGGACCACCATTTGGCCTACTGGAGCTTTTCTGGTGCTAAGTCATGTATGCAGAAGCCCCTGAGGTACCAGTACAGTTGAAACCCCCGTGAAGTGACCTCATTTTAAAAACTACACCCCTTAAGACATTCATCTAGAGGTGTAGTGAGCATTTTGACCCAACAGGTATTGTGTAAAAGGTAATGCGCAGCAGATGGCGCAGTGTGAGATTTGCAATTTTCTACATATCGATGCCATTTCAGTGTCCAATATATTGTGCCCAGCATGTGCCACCGGAGATATACACCCCATAAACTGTAATGTGGGTTCTCCTGGGTACGGCAATACCCTACATGTGGCTGTTATCAGCTGCCTGGGCACACAGCAGGGCTCAGAAGGGAAAGATGAGGGGGATAAGCTGTGCGGAGTGCGTCAGGGTAGATTAAAAATCAAAGGGATGTATGATAAATTTTATAACACTTTCATACAGAGCTCTGGTTATTCGGGACACGTGTCACATTGATATATTGTGTCCTCACTTATCCCCCTCTTATAGCAGCCTTTGCACCGCTTTTGACTTTTTCCCTCCTTGCCAGTTTGGGGAACTTCTTCTGGAAAGTGTTGCCCTGGTATGATGCATGTGGCCTCGCTTCCAGAAGTACTGGGTGCCCCCTTCTTGGTCCCTAAAGATTAGGTTCTTGATAATGATGCGCACGGCCAGCTTCTTATACCCCACCGCAGGGAGCTGTAGGGCTTCACAGCGTGATCTCGCGAGGACACGCTGTGTGTCTGAACTGCCAGAAGCTGGGTGGTAACGAAGAGAAGTGGATGATGCTGATTCGTCAGCATCATACACTCCCATTCACAACGCCCAGCTAGTAAAACAAGTAAACACGCCCAGATGTACACACACAATACACGCCCACTTGGACATAACTTTAAACACGCCCAGTTGTACTTAAGAAAGGCTCATTTGCATAAATATAAAAATGGTCATAACTTGGCCAAAAGTGCTGGTTTTTGAAAAAAAACAAAACGTTACGGTTATCTACATTGCAGCGCCGATCTGCTGCAATAGGAGATAGGGGTTTGAAAATCTGGTGACAGAGCCTCTTTAAAAATATGAGAAATTGCTCTTTGTTCTAAGCCTTGTAACGTCCAAGAAAAATAAAAGAAATGTTCAAAAAACGATGCCAATCTAAAGTAGACATGGGAAATCTGAACTAGTAACTATTTTGGGTGGTATAACCGACTGTTTTACAAGCAGATGCATTTAAATTCTGAAAAATGCTATTTTTTATAAATTCTCTAAATTTTGCAATTTTTCACCAATAAACACTGAATATATCGTCCAAATTTTACCACTAACAAAGCCCAATGTGTCACGAGAAAACAATCTCAGAATCGCTTGGATAGGTTTAAGCATTCCGACGTTATTACCACATAAAGTGAAATATGTCAGATTTGGAAAACGGGCTCTGAGCCTTAAGGCCAAAACAAGGCTGCGTCCTTAAGGGGTTAATGCCCAACTGGGCGTTTAACTTTTGACCAAGTGGGCGTTGTAAAGAGAAGTGTATGACGCGGACCAATCAGCGTCATACACTGTTCTCCATTCATGTCCATTTGTACTCAGCACAGCGTGATCATGCGAGATCATGCTGTGCTGTCACATACACCCACATTAACTTTACTGAAGTGTCTTGAGAGTGAATAGACATCACCTCCGGCCAGGACACATCTCTTGTGAAATTACGCTGTGCTGCGTGAGTAAGGACCCGTTCACATCAGCGTTCACTTTCCGTTAAGGGGTTGATATCAATGGTGACGGAAACATTGCTAATGGTTTCCGTTTGAAACCTGCCGGAACGGTGACAGTTTTTTTTATTGGTCAATGCGATTATGGCAATTCCAAATTTATATCATATATAAGCCATAACTTTTTCATTTTTCCATTGCTTGAGCGGTATGAGGGCTTATTTTTTGCCGAGCGAGCTCTAGTTTTCTTTCTTTTTTTTTTTATTGGTACCATTTTGGGGGTACATAAGACTTTTTGATCACTTTTTATTCCATTTTTGTGAGAGGTGAAGTGACCAAAAAACAGTGATTCTGGCATTTTAAATTTTTGTACTGAATTCATCAAGTGGGTAAAATACTATTATATTATAATAGTTTGGACTATTACGAATGCGGCAATATCGATCACAAGAACAGGCTTAACTTGTCGTTCCTCAGAGCCCCACAGGAATTAAGCAGTAGTGCGCATACTCGGCCATCGCTCCATTCATTTCTATGAGGCTGCCGAAGAAAGCGCTTGGCTGCCCCATAGAAGTTAATGGAGCAGTAGTAATGTGAATTACCGATCAACTCCAATGAGGCACCCAGGAATGGCAAGGTAAGCTCTCGTTGGTGGTCCCAGCGGTCAGACCCCACTAATCAGATATTTATCACCTATCCTTTAATAGGAGCACAAAGATGTCAAACCTGGGGCTTTCATTAGGCCCCCAGGACAACCATTGGCACCCCACAATCGCATCATGAGGCCATGGGACGATAGAGTGGGCTGCCCCCTGTTTTTAATGGCTTAGATGCCACGGTCGCTATTGACTGAGGCATCTAAGGGGTTAAACAAGTGGGATCTCTCACAGCCACGCAGAGTGCATGGAGCTTGCATATCAGCTTTACATAGGAGTATTCCGCCTCTGTACATCACTATATTACACGGTTTTCCTCCCCTAGAAGAGAAGGTTGCGCAACAAGTATATTAAGACTTGGGGGAGAAAAATTAAGTCACACAAGAATTGCTGCCTGTAGCTCTGGACAAAGACATTAGAGAACAATAAGATAAATAAAATGCCACACGTGATCACCCCGCTGACATGCACAAATATGGGTAACTAACAATAATGCAATTCAAATATCTCAATTCAGGATTCATAGTGTGAGGACCGGGATGAACCTTGAAGTCATTCTACCCCCCCCCCCCCCCCCAGATCAGAAGAGATGTTAGATTTTACCTTATGTTAGATCACTCTGCTAACTAGTAGCATTAGTATATTCTGAAGCTGCACAAAGACCTATGTGTCTTGCTGAGAAGCTGTAAATACACATTTTATAGTCAGGGAAAGAAAAGAAACCGATTCAATAAAGGTTCTAGGGTCCTGACCTCGCTTTTCTTTCCAATAAATGAATGTCTCAGTGTGTATATTCACTGACTGGGAACAATGACACTGACTTTGAACTGGGAAGCCTGACCTAGCCTCAAGTGGTCCCAAGCAAGTGTTCACTAAGTAACCCACTGCAAAAATGGTTTGTATAAACATTTTAAATTGGTCAGTTAACTGCAATCAAGGCAGGGACGAGGAGTAGGCGACTGCCTAGGGCGCCACCTAACAGCAATGAGCGAGGGGCGCAATTTTACTAACCATATTTATTTGTTTGTCTCCAAATCTAGTTTTACAAATTTCACATTATATATCATTACAAAAATACATACATATTTCAAGGGAGCATAAAACAATGCTCCCCTCCTACACACTCCCAAGTCACTGCAACACACAAAACAATATACGTGCACGGCGTGTGAATAACGCCTGAGGCAGGATATCAGAGAAATTAATGATCTCCGCCGTTATCCCCTTAAATGTCTTAATCAAAGCTAACAAATGAGAAAGGTGGAACCAACCCCATTGATTGCGTCACAGGGAATCCCTGTGACGAAATTAAGGGACATACTTTATATGGACGGCGAGCCCAGGGTCCATTGAAGGACTCCAGGGCTGTCTGACCATATTTCCTGTTAGGACATACCCAAGTATGCCCTAACAACTGCCTGTGTACTATCAGTATATAGGCAAATGTTCTGGCATATAGATATATGCCAGTATATTAAAGTTCAACCCCAGAAGACCTGCGCAGAAGAGAGCAGGTCTCCATTGCCGCCGGACGACACGGGAACGGGATTAAGGCGAGTTTGTATAGGTTTTTTTATCCTAATAAAAAAAAAAAAGTGTGTGGCATTATCTACGGGGGTGGCTATATGTGAAGCACTATATACACAGGGGTGGGCTATCTGTGGGGCACTATATGTGGGACACTGTCTACAGGGGGCTCTATGGCAGGCACTGTCTACAGGGGGCTCTATGGCAGGCACTGTCTACAGGGGGCTCTATGGCAGGCACTGTCTACAGGGGGCTCTATGGCAGGCACTGTCTACAGGGGGCTCTATGGCAGGCACTGTCTACAGGGGGCTCTATGGCAGGCACTGTCTACAGGGGGCTCTATGGCAGGCACTGTCTACAGGGGGCTCTATGGCAGGCACTGTCTACAGGGGGCTCTATGGCAGGCACTGTCTACAGGGGGCTCTATGGCAGGCAATGTCTACAGGGGGCTCTATGGCAGGCACTGTCTACAGGGGGCTCTATGGCAGGCACTGTCTACAGGGGTGGGCTATATGTGGAGCACTATATATAGTGGTGGGCTATTTGTGGAACACTATATACAGGGGTGGGATATATCTACAGGTGGGCTATATCAAGGGGTGGGCTCTGTGGAGCACTATAGAGGGAGCTATATGTGGGACACTATATACAGGGGTGGGCTATATGGGGGGTAATATCTACAGGGGGCTCTATGGCAGGCTCTATCTACAGGGGACACGTAAATTATATTTAGGGGCGTAGTGTGTGGTATAATGAGAACTTCATCTTTTGTTTATAGGTGTAGAAATGTTTGAAGAGTGAGAAGCTGAAGACATCTGAGCGGCAAACTACAGAAATGGGCTCTCACCGGGAGAAGTCATCCTAGAGGTCTGGACCGGATGGAGAAAAAGAACTAGAATCTGAGACGTCACCGCTGAGTCACTTAATGTATATGTTTATTCTGCCTCTAATCAGTATTGTAGTCACTGTATGATCTGCAGCAAGATGATCGGTGGTATGATTATGATATGATTTTTTTTTTTGTGAAACAGCAACTCCCAGCATATCCTTACCATTATTCGGGCCATGCTTTGAGCTGGAAACAATTAAGTGCACACCTATACGGCAGGGATTGCACTAAATTGAGCTGTATTTGTGCTGGTGTTTTATATATGTAATGATCTTGGTTCTGGAGCTGTATTTATGTAATGAGCTGGTTTCTGGTACTGTATATATGTAATGAGCTGGATTCTGGGACTGTATATGTACGCAGATTTGTTCCGATACTGTATATATGTAATGAGCTGGGTTCTGGTGATGTATATATGTAATGAGCTTTGTTCTGGTGCTATATATACGTACAGAGCTTGGTTCTGATGCTGTATTTCTGTACTGAGCTTAGTTCTGGTGCTGTATATATGTAATGAGCTTTGTTCTGGTGCTGTATATATGTAATGAGCTTTGTTCTGGTGCTGTATATATGTAATGAGCTTGGTTCTGGTGCTGTGTATAGAACTATATTGCTTGTAAAATGCACAAATGTTTTTATGCTCGAGTTACATAAAAAAAATATGGAAAAGAAATGACACGTCATTGATTGGTAGAGAAAACAAACATGGCGAGGGGGAAGAAGATGTCGGGAAAGCGGTTGGGGGTGCGCCAAACTGAATCTTTGCCCCGGGTGCTGGAGAACCTAGCTACGCCTCTGCCCTCTATTACCCCCATCGGCAACCTGCAATTGCAGGGTGCCGATGGCTTCTATGGCAGCCAGGGGCCTAACAAAGGCCCCAGGTCTGCCTGTAGTGGATGCCTGCTAGGCCATGCCTGAGGCATGACCTAGCAGGTGCCTGTCAGTCAGTTTTACACGGACAGGCAATAGTACCCTGAAATACAGAAGTATTGCAGTATATTATAAAAGTGATCAGAAGATCGCATAGTGAAGTCCCCTATTGGGACTAAAAATAAAGTTATCAAAAAGTTTAATAACGTTAATAATAAATAAAAATCCCAAATAAAAACCCACTTTTTCCCTTATAAAATACTTTAATATGAAAAAAAATAAAAAAGAAAAAAAAAAACATTACACATAATTTGGTATCACCGCCTCTGTAACAACCCCACCTATATAGATATTAAGTTATTTAACCCGCACGGTGAACGCTGTAAAAAATAAAATAAAAACCAATGCCAGAATTGCTGTTTTCTGTTCATCTTGCATTCAAAAAAGTTTGAGAAAAAAGTGATCAAAAAGTCGCATGTACTCTAAAATGGTACCAATGAAAACTAGAAGTCGTCCCACAGAAAAACAAGCCCTCATACAGCTGCATCGGTGTAAGAATAAGACAATTATGGCGCTTAACCCTAGGCGCACCACGACGCAACTGTACACCCATGTGGCCAGTGTCTTAGCACACTTGGACGTACAGTTACTGCGTGGTTCCCGATGCACACTGTCGGCGACGGTGTGCACCGGGAACCGGGAGGCCAGCTGTCCCTGACAGCTGACACTCCACTGTATGCCGATCAGCCGGTTATTTCCGCTGATTTTGGCAATTAACCCCTTAATTGCGGTGATCGATTGCAATCACCGCATTCAGGGGTTTCTAGCACATCGGCAGACCTCACAATGAAATCGTGAGGTTTGCAGATGGCTAGCACGGCGACCGGAGGCCAAGTAATGGCCTCTGTGTCTGCCATGAACAGAAGCCTATCAGGATCAGCCTCCCGATAGATTTCCTGTCAGAGTGACAGGATGTCACTGCCGTTCGCGATGCACACGGTCGATGACAGTGTGCATCGGGAACCGGGAGGTCAGCTGTCACTGACAGCTGACACTCCACTGTTGCCGATAAGCGGGTCATTGCCGCTGATTTTGGCAATTAACTCGTTAAGTGCGGGGCTCGATTGCGATCTCCGCATGTAGGGGGGTTTGTAGCACATCTGCAGCCCCCATGCAATTGTGGGGGCTGCTGATGCTTGTGATGGCACCCGGGGGTCAGACAACTGCCGCCGGGTCTGCCATGTACGGGTCTGTGACGTCACATTGACAGTTGGAATACGTTACATTACCTAGGTAGTGTAATGTATTCTAGCAGCGATCACAGCTGCAGGTAAAAAAAAAGCGCAAAAAGTAAAAAAAAGTTTTACAAAAGTGTAAATATAAAAGATTTTTTTTCCTATAAGTCTTATTATAGGGAAAAAATGAAAACGTTAAAAAACAGTACACATATTTGGTATCACCGCGTTCGTAACAACCCAATCTATAAAACTATGTTGTTTTTACCGCACGGTGAACTCCGCAAAAAAAAAAAAAAAACTAAAAACAATGCCAGAATCACTATTTTTTGGTCACCACCCCTCCCAATATAGAGTATAAAAAGTGATCAAAAAGTCGCATGTACCCGAAAATAGCACCAATAAAAAAAACAACCCGTCCCGCAAAAAACAAGCCCTTACACCGCTTTTTTGACTGAAAAATAAAAAAGTTTCGGCTCTCAGTATATGGTGATTGTGGTGTTATAGGTAAGAGAATCAAAAGTAGGTTACTAGGAGGTAATTTCATAACTCCCTCTGACACAGAAGATACATCTGATTTGCATAGGAAATGCAGATCTTTGGCCATCAAAGGATGTCCACTGTCTGACAAATGTTTAATTGGCTCTTTCCTCACCAAGGTGCGAGATGTGCTGATTAAGGATTTGTCACTAGGGCTGACCAAACATCCTGACCAAACATCTAAAGCTATGCAAATGGATGCCTGTGGTGTGTCTGTCTGTGGACCAGGAGAAACATGGGAGAATGGCATGGTGTTCAAAGAAAGTATGATACATCAAGGCAAACCCCGTCATAATTTATATTTGTAATGACCCACATAGCTAGTTATGATCAGGGAAAATAGCCCTCATCTCATATATATGTCAAATTCAGATCCCTACACTCAGAGGAACTACCTGGGATTGGCTATTGGCTAAAAACATGGGCCTATTATAGTGGTGTTTGATATGCCCTGGTTGGTAAATGTCTGCACAGGTGAATGCAGGTAATATTATATTTCTAGGGGATTCCTGCAAGGACACATGATCACTTTTATGTTTCTCTATAGAAATACAACTGTGTAATGGGAGGAGTACCCTTCATTATCATATGAACAGCCTCCTCTCAGTGACATCACCAGCCAGTGAACTGGAGGGAAAAAACTGGGTTTAAAATGCCATGAGAAGTGAGGGTCAGTGTCAGTCGTTGGGGATCCATATCTCGGTTGGAGTGACTGCCCATATTTTCAGCTGTCCCCACAGCCAGGATATCGCCGCTGTACATCAGTAAGGTTTTGTTCTGTTTTCTTTTATCCCTTTTATTTTCATAAACTGTTGATTGCATTGTAACTGTATGTATATATTTTTTATCTTTTAATCTGACATTTATTTTATGTATTGCACTGCACTATTGTGTATTAAATTTGAAATATTTATAAGTCTCTTCCTTGTAGTCTTACAGAACTTAATCTTCCGAAGGTGAGGAACGTTACCTGTATTTTATGTCCAATTTAGATAACCTGTGTTATAGGAACTGGTGTTAAGGGAACATAGAGACTTAGGCCCCTATTGCCTAGATAAGTATAGGTGGTGGTAGCATACTGTGGTATAAATTATTGGGGTGTTGGAAACTACGGGAGTAATTTAGCATAATCCTGTCATCTAGAGTAGGTGGGCGTGGATTTATGAGGTAAATTAATAAACTCAGTAGTGTAGTTCACCCCTGTGACGTGACCTGAGATCGGCGATCGTCACAGTGATAGAGAAAATAAATTATTTTATAAAGAAGTGATTTTATTGTGCAAATGCTGCAAAACATTAAAAAAACAATATACTTATGGTATTCGTACCAACCCGCAGAATAAAGTAAAATTGTCATTTATAGCGCATTATGAACACCGTAAGAAATAAATAATTTTTTTGGTCACCAAAGCTCTAAATAAAATTTAATAAAAAAGTGATCAAAAAGTTGCACGTACCAATAAAAACTACAGCTCGTCCTGCCAAAAATAAGACCTCACACCGCTCAATTCATGGAAAAATAAAAAAAGTTATGGCGTTTGGAAGGCGGGGAGGGAAATACTAAAATGGAAAAGCAAAAAAGGATCTGTCCTGCAAAGGTTAATTAATTTCTATTAAAAAAATGAATTATTATTACCACACGTGGGGTATTGTCATACTCGGGAGAGATTGCGTTACAAGTTTAGGGCTCGTTTATACGAGCGTGTTATACGTCCGTGCAGCGCGCGTGATTTTCACATGTGTCGCACAGACCTATAATAGTCTATGGGGCCGTGCAGACAGGTGCGTGATTTTCACGCAGCGAAAAAATTTCACGACCTCTTCTATATTTGTGCGCTGTTCACGCATCACGCACCCATTGAAGTCAATGGGTGCATGAAAACCACGCATGTCACACGGAAGCACTTCCGTGGGACAAGCGTGATTCGCGCAACAGCAGTGAAAGGATGAATGAAAACAGAAAAGCACCACGTGCTTTTCTGTTTACAAACATCCAAACGGAGTGTCATAATGATGGCGGCTGCGCGAAAATCACGCAGCCGCACATCATACGCTGATGACATACGGAGCTGTTAAGTGCCTTTTGCGCATGCAAAATACCACGTTTTTTGTGTGCACAAAACGCACACGCTCGTGTAAACCTGGCCTTAGGGCGACTTTCTCCTTTATCCCTTGTGAAAGTGAAAAAATTCAACGTTTTAGTGGACAAAAATGTTTATTCATTTTCACGGCCTAATTCTACTAAATGCTGCAAAAAACCTGTGTGGTATAAATGCTCACTATACCCCTAGAAAAATTCCTTGAGGGGTGTAGTTTCCCAAATGGGGTCACTTTTGGGGTGTTTCCACTGTTTTGTTCCCTCAAGGGCGTTGCAATCGCGACATGGCACTAAAAACCAATCCAGCAAAATCTGCGCTCCAAAATCCAAATGGCGCTCCCTCCCTTCTAAGCGCTGCCACGGGTTCAAACAGCAGTTTATTGCCACATATGGGGTATTTCCGTAATCGGGAGAAGATGCTTTACAAATGTTGGGGTGCATTTTCTTCTTTATTCCTTGTAAATATTACAAATTTCTATGTTTTTTCAGAAAAAAAGTGGATTTTCATTTTCACAGACTAACTCCAATAAATATAGCAAAATACCTGTGGGGTCAAAGTGCTAACTATACCCCTAGATAAATTCCTTGAGGGGTCTAGTTTCCAAAATGGTGTCACTTTTAGGGAGTTTCCACTGTTTTGCCACCACAAGACCTCTTCAAACCTGACATGGTGCCTAAAATATAATCTAAAAATAAGCAGGCCCCAAAATACTGTAGGTGTTCCTTTGCTTCTAAGGCCAGTGTTTCGGTCCATTAGCGCCACATGTGGGATATTCCTAAAAACTGCAGGACCTGGGCAATAAATATTAAGTTGTATTTCTCTGGTAAAACCTTCTGTGTTACACATTTTTTTTTATTACAAATGAATTTTGGCAACAAAAAAAAAAGAAATTTGTAAATTTGCCCTCTACATTGCTTTATTTCCTGTGAAACACTTAAAGGGTTAAGAAACTCTCTGAATGCGGTTTTGAATACTTTGAGGGGTGCAATTTTTAAAATGGGGTGATTTATTGGGGGATTCGAATATATAAGGCCCTTAAAACCACCTCACAACTGAACTGGCCCCTGTAAAAATAGCCTTTTGAATTTTTCTTGAAAATGTGAGAAATTGCTGCTAAAGTTCTAAGCCTTGTAACGTCCTAGAAAAATAAAAGGATGTTCAAAAAACAATGCAAATATAAAAGTATACATATGGGAAATGTTAACTAGTGACTATTTTGTGTGGTATTACTATCTGTTTTACAAGCAGATATATTTAAATTTAGAAAAATGCTAATTTTTGCACATTTTCTCTACATTTTGGTGTTTTTCACGAATAAATATTGAATTTATCCACCAAATTTTTCCACTATCATAAAGTACAATATCTCACAAGAAAACAATCTCAGAATCGCTTGGATAGGTAAAAGCATTCTGGAGTTATTACCACATAAAGTGACACGTCAGATTTGAAAAAAAATCGGCTGTGCCACAAGGCCAAAACAGGCTGCGTCCTAAAGGGGTTAAAACATTGCGACACAAAAACAAATAATTTTGAAAAAAAAAAAAAAGTTTTAATGTGTAAAAGGTAGTAAAACATACAAAATATATATAAATACTTGGAGATAAAGGAGCCACGGATGCCTACCATTTATGTACTTACCAAGGTGCATAAAAATAGAGATACCCCACCGGGCAGGCCAATCATTTCAGGATGTGATGGCCCAACTGATCACCTTTGGAAGTTCATAGATGAAATACTTAAACCATTCGTGTGCGTGCTCTCTTCTTTTGGATACAGGAGATCTCCTCAGCAAAATTAGAAAAATTTACACTTGAAGGGGATTTTTTGCTTGTGGGATTGGATGTGGAATCGCTGTATAATTCCATCCCCTATGAAGCTAGGCTAAGTGCCGCTGCGCACTTTCTGGAGAAGCGAGGAGGAGAATGGGTTCATCAGAATGAATGGATCATAGAGATGATGGAATTTGTCTTGAGCCACAACCGTTTTTCGTTCGATGGTAAATATTAATCGCCAAGTACAAGGGACAGCCATGGGGTCCTCCTGTGCACCATCATATGCATGTCTACACTTGGGATGGTGGGAAGAATTTATTGTATATCCTCACCCCCTCTTCAGAAAGTGTGCAGCCACTTGGCTCAGATATATGGACGATGTGCTTCTTTGTTGGAAAGGATCCGTAGAATCTCTGGAAGAGTTTATTAAAGATCTTAATACCAATAATTAGAATATCTTTTTGACATTCACTTTTAGCCAAACTACCATTAATTTTCTTAACTTGAATATCCACAAGGAAGAAAATAAACTTATAACTACTACTTTTCGCAAACCAACGTCAGGAAATAGCCTTCTGGCAGCAAGTAGCCATCATTTACCTCCCCAAATTAGGGGAATCCCAATAAGTGAATTTCATCGTATTAGACGAAATTGCCAAAATTTGAAGACTTTAAAAAGGAGAAGCGCAAGATCTAACATCCCGTTTTGTAAATAGGGGGTACCCCAAAAAATGTATTAAAAAAGGATATAAAATCGAGCCATAAGACAAGATAGGAGGGAAATCCTTGATAGGGTAAAAAGAGAAAAGTATGATAATAGAGTACGTTTTATTTCAAGGTATGGATCCCATTGGAATCTGTTACGCAATTTAATGATGAAAAACTGGCCACATCTAACGTTGGACAAGAATATTTGCTCAATAGTTGGGGATACACCAAGTATAGTACTAAGAAAAGCTCCTACTTTAAAAGATCTCTTAGTGAGCTCCCAATTTAAAAGAAAGACCATAGATAACAAAACATGGGTAAATAAACGACCAAAGGGGATGTACATGTGCGGCTCTTGCAATTGTTGCAAATATGTTCTCAAGTCCGATCCCTTCTTCGATAGTGAACACAAGGGAATTCAAGGTCTATAATTTTATTAATTGCCGTTCAACCATGGTGGTGTATTCAATCATATGCCCATGTGTTAAGCAATACATTGGGAAAACCAAACGAGAGCTGCATATAAGAATAAGGGAACATCTCTCTGATATCACAAATGGCGAAATGAAAAGCCCATTGGCAGCACATTTCAAAAGACATCACAGTTTAAAATTCATGGGAATTTATCAACTTTTTGGAGGATAGAAGGGGTGGCGATCGGAACTGTATCCTTTTACAGAAAGAAACCATGTGGATTTACACATTAGGAACTCTCAATCCTAGGGGGACTAAATAAAGAAATAATATTTAATAGGGGGGGGCGGAGCTTGCCGCTGACTGAGATGGCGGTGTGAGACAAGTCCTCCTGCACAACTTGTAGCTAACAAGCGGCTCACAGCGACAGATCGCCTTGTAAAGAAGCGGAATCACGAGGGTTCCACTCCTTAACCTTCCTAGCACCAGGGAGCATCATGACTAAGAGAAGGGGAGCGAAGGTAGAGCTGAAAAAGCTCCCGGACTACTTCCCAGTGACGGACCGCACCCAAGATGGCGCCGGCTCGCCTCCTGAGAGGGAGGAAGCGCGTCCCTGTGCCTCATCAACGGCCAGCTCAGGTCAGTCTGCAGAGAGGGACATAATTCCCCAGGGGAGCTCAGACGATGTGGGTAACCCTGCCAAATGGAGGGCGACTCGCTCAGCACCCTCCCCGCCTAACAGCATGAGCCCGGTGCATGAGAAAGCACATTCCCCCTCTCCATTAACGGCCCACGTGGGCGGCCTTACAGCTACTACTGTCCCTGAAGTGACGGCTATCCCAGATGATGCTCCCCAAACCACTGCTATTATGAAGGGGTTAATACAGTCATTACAGAGCTCAATATCGGAGACATTAAATAAAATGTCACAGATTTAAACGTCGGTGGATGAGCTTGGGCGCCGCACTGACCACATTGAACGCAAAATGGGAGATTACGCTGCAGCCCATAATACGCTTATAGATGCTCACTCTGCCCTTAAAGATGAAGTGGTATGGCTGAAGTCCAAACTAATGGATCAGGAAGACAGATCCAGACGAAACAACCTGAAGGTACGGGGGGTCCCAGAGACCGTCTCCCCTGGGAACTTGCAGAATTATCTACAGGACATGTTTAAAGCTTTGTCACCTATGCTCGCTCCTCTAGACCTGACTCTAGATAGAACGCACAGGATTCCTAAATCTCGCTCAGCTCCTACCGATTCTCCAAGGGATGTATTAACGAGAGTACATTTTTATCAAACTAAAGATCGTATCCTTCAAGAGTCCAGAAGATTGGGGAAACTTCCTGAGCCCTACACCCAAGTCTCGATTTTTCCGGATTTATCTGCTTCTACGCTGATGCTTCGCAAGCAATTCCAACCAATCACAGTCACTCTCAGGGAGCACAATTTCAAGTATAAATGGGGATTCCCGGTCAAGTTGATCGTCAACAAGAACGGATCCACTCATGTGATATCTTCCCCTTCTGACGGCGTATCGCTGCTGCGACAATGGAATATCCCGATCACCAACACGGCGGTCGTTCCCCCAAGAGCATCTCCAAGTCGCATTTCCCCCGAATGGGAAACGGGTTAAAGACACCCAACGGATTGACTCTCAAAGGTGACTGTCTGACCATAAATACACGATACATACTACCTTGATGCCTTTTTCTCTCCCCCCATGGAGGTTCTTTCGGCGCAGTGTAGGCGCCATGTGTTTTTCATTTATGTTTTAATGTTCTTGGTTTTTATGTCTAAAGTTGCCAGGTTTTGTCCATCCAGATGTCTTGCTTGGATCACCCGCAGCCAGCAGGCGACAACCAGGTATTTAGCCCTCATTAACGCACCTTCAGATAAAATGTTATGCCTGTTACAATATCCTCCCTGAATGTTAAAGGGCTTCACAGCCCTTTCAAGCGCCAAATATGCAAAGAGGCATTAGATTTGAAATGCAAGGTTTTTTTGCACAGGAAACACACTTCTCGCAACTCAACCCCCCTAAATGTACACACTCCAAATTTGCGCATGTTTATCAGGCTAGTAGCTCCAAGAAAACTAAAGGAGTCCTTACTGCAATTAAGGAATCGGTGGTTTTTAAAGAGCACGAGGTGATCTTAGATCCCCAGGGTAGATTTTTGATCCTCATTTGTGATATTAACTATATAACGTATACTTTGGTTAATCTATATCTCCCGAACGCTCATCAACTCAGGGCCTTCCATCAAATTCTCCGTAAAGTTAGGAAAGTGGAGAAGGGATTACTAATTATCGGCGGCGATTTTAATGAGGTAATGCACCCTATAATTGACTCCTCGAACGTACTTAGGCGACGCTCCCAATTGCACCACACGATACATGGGGAGGAGCTGTATGATATTTGACGCTGTCAGCACGGGAACGAACGTGACTTTACATATTTTTCTGCACCCCACAGGGTTTACTCTTGAATTGACATGTTCCTGGTATGTAAACGTAGCCTGCGATATATGTCTACATCGTTGATTGGAGATATATCGTGGTCTGACCATGCCCCGATTACTTTGGTGGTTTCGGATACATCCCCCTCCCCTCCCTTTTCTTCCTGGAAACTAAACGATCTGGTACTAGATCATCCAATGACTGAGGATCTTATGAATAACCACCTCAATTTATACTTTGAGGTGAACTCTCCCTCTTCCGAGAATAGTTTCTCGCTATGGAACGCACACAAGGCGTACATGCGGGGAATGGGGATTCAGGCCGCGTCCAAACTAAAAAAACATCGGAACAAACGACTGCCGACATTCTCTCCCAACTACACAGTTTAGAGTCCCTCAATAAAAAACAGGTAACTCCGGACACTTCCCTCCGCATCAAAGCTCTTAGAGGGCAACTCCAAAGTGTGCTTATGTCAAAATATTTGACAATGTCAAAATCTATGCAGTTGGGGTTTTATACTCAAGGCAATAGACCGGGAGCCTTACTAGCCAGGAACTATTATTATAGTCTATATAATCTGAAAGAGGATCAATCGACTCACCAGCCTTCCCCGGTAGATATAAACAATTTCTTGGGCGGCCTGAATCTCCCTTCCCTCTCAGAAACCGATGGTTCTGCCCTAAAAGCACCTTTTACAGAAATGGAGCTCTCTCGAGCCATTAAAAGCTTGCCGCAGCACAAGGCACCGGGCCCCGTTGGGTTCACAAATTATTATTATAAAAAAATTTCTAAGGTGTTGTCCCCACACCTGGTGGAGGTGCTCAACAAAGCGGCGGCAGCCGGCTCCTTCCCAGAGGAGATGCTGTCCGCTACTATAGTCACGCTCCCAAAACCCGGGAAGTCCCCGGACTCCCCGGCAAACTTCCGTCCCATTTCACTTTTGAATGTGGACATTAAACTTTACGCCAAGGTAATATCCAATAGATTGATTAATCTACTCCCTACCATTATACACGAGGACCAGGTGGGATTTGTTGCAGGCAGGCAGGCGCCTGATGGCACAAGGCGATATGTTAATCTGATAGACTGGGCTGAAAAACGGCGAGTGCCTTCTGTGCTCCTTGCTCTGGACGCGGAGAAGGCATTCGACAGGGTTCACTGGGGATACCTGGGTGCGATCCTTACCAAATTCGGGTTCACAGGATGGATTAAATCTGCAATTCTAGCGTTATACTCTAACCCTTCCGCCCGAGTCTTAGCCTCTGGCTTCCTTTCCACACCATTCCCCATTACTAATGGTACTCGACAGGGATGCCCACTCTCCCCTCTGATATTTGCTTTAGTAATGGAGCCATTAGCGGAGGCAATCCGGCAGAACACTGATATACAGGGAATTCAAGTTGGTCATACCCTTCATAAAATAGGGCTATACGCGGACGACGTGATTCTCTCCTTAACAAACCCATTAGCTTCTCTGACAGAAGCTCAAAAGACGCTAGACAAATTTGGGGAGCTGTCATATTACAAGGTCAACTGCAACAAATCCCACTTGCTGAACGTAGGTCTTCCTCTACATGTCCAAGCCTCTATACAAAGCGCCTTTCCCTTTCAATGGAATCCCCTTAAAATTTCGTATCTAGGCATTTCTCTTACCACGTCCACTAATCTCCTTTTTAAACATAACTTTAGCCCACTATTGCAAACCATTCCTCAACTGTTGGCATCATACTCCCATGTCAGTACATCCTGGGCGGGCAGAATCGCGGTCATTAAAATGATGATTATGCCCATAATTTTGTACCAATTTCGTACGGTGAAAATACCCCTTCCTAACTCGTATTTGAGAGACCTCCAGAGATTGCTGAACAATTTCATATGGGCGCACAAAAAACCAAGAATAAGGATGCACACGATGTACAGACACTGGCGGAGGGGTGGGATGGGGGTGCCGGATGTCCAGAGATACTATCGGGCGGCTATTCTTGATCAGCTAAAGTTCTGGTGCACGTCTACGCCCTCAAAACAATGGGCCCATATAGAGCAGACCATAGTAGACCAACCTCTTCTATCACTCCTGAGGGTAAACCCCAAGGTAAACATTAAGCCTTCTGGGGTACTGTCCCCACCTATCACAGCTTCACTTAAAGCTTGGAAGCACTACTCAACATATCTCCCCTCATCGGCTCTTACACCTATAAAAAATTTACCTTTGAAATTTCTGACCTCTGAGCTGCCGGGGGTGTCTCTGGACAATTGGATATCCTCCGGAATCTCTCATATACACAAGCTGTTCATGGGTAGCACTCTGCTGGCGTTTTCTGACCTGGTGTCGGAGTACTCTATCCCGAATAGGGATTTCTATAAGTATCTATGCATTAGGCATCTCTTCACCTCTCTGAATGTTAACGTGCCCCTATTCCCTTCTGTGGCCCAAACTTATTATTTCGGTCCTGTAAATCAAAAGAAGGGTATTTCTATGTTTTATTAGGACCTGTGTGCTCGCCTTCTCTCCAGCAAGCCTCCTTATTGTGAAAAATGGGAGGGAGAATTACGCTCATCCTTCACATTGAAGGAATGGGGTTCGGCCTTCATTTGGACTAGGAAAATCTCTAAGGGGGTAAAACATTGGGAATAGTCTCAAAAACTACTACTACGATGGTATATGACTCCTTCACAGATTGCAAGATCGGATCCTACTTATTCGGAGGCGTGCTGGAGGGGATGTGGGTGCAGGGGTTCATATTTCCACATGTGGTGGCAATGCCCTGAGGTTCACTCATTTTGGGTTAAGGTATTTGAAATGATTTCCCAAGTGTCTTCCTGTATTGTTAAACCAAATCCGGCTATGGCCTTGTGTTTTCTTGAAATGTCAGAGATCAAAGCGGCGTCTGGGACAGTGTCTAGTCACATTATTGTAGCGGCCCGTTTGTTGATTGCTAGGTCATGGAAATGTAGCGACACCATTCCCATTCCTGAACTTATCAATCTAGTGAATGTTTCCTTTACGATGGAACGTATGTATGCGCTGCGAACACACCGGTTGCCTAAAATTCTAAAGCTCTGGGAGCCATGGCAGACTTATCTGGCTTCCTCAATCCCGAGCTCTAACTCGGGAGCTTCTATATGTCCCATAGTTTGATCCCGTTAAAAGCAGACACTTGGGATTTCATCGGGGATCTAGGGACTCCACGGCAGGGAGATGACTGGCCAAGCCCTGACGCTCAGATACCTGGGCACGAGTAATACTGGCTGGCATCATGCTTTTCTACCTCATACATGTAACGAGGCTAACACATGCTTAGATCTGGATGGACGATGTTTGTTGTTCTTCTTGTTTTTTCTTGTTTTATTTGCTTTATTATATTTTTCTTTTCTATGAGTAATTCACTGATATGCACTGCAACTGCCCGGGTTTTATGTCTCAATGTAAATAACGTGACAAGAATTGTTCATTGTGAATAACATGTGTGTTATGTATACATTTCGTCACTGATAACCTGATTGGAGATATATTGCCGTATTTACTATTTTTGTATTACCTGAAAACATTAATAAAAATTCAATGTTGAAAAAAAAAAAGAAATAATATTTAATAGGTTCTTATGACATGCTAGAAAAATTATTTTTTTTCCCTTGTTGGCGGATATGCCTCTTGTGGGGCTGACTGCATACCAGCCTCTTAGGCTCCAACTATGGACCGATGATCGCCAAGCGACTTATCCTTAAACTGTTTGATTCAACTTAATCTGGGTAAAGATCTTGAGTTTATCCATTCCTACTTCAAAAGGGGAATAGAAAGGGGAAGGATTTCTCATTTGATCAACAAACTATATAGTTTGATTATTTATGCCTCCGAATGCTGGGGACTCGGTCCCTACAGATCTATATATGGAATGGACCTATACGGAGGCAGATATTAAATCTTTGAATTCTCTATAAAGTCTTCCTGACATTAGGGAACCCTGTAGGACTTTTCTCGTGTCTCGAAAATTCAATTTAATGCATCTGTTTCCCACCTTGGTGGGGGCTGCGTGGATTACTCTGGGCTGGCTGTTTACCAGCATCCCATGTTTTCTCCACGCACCAACACCAAGCTTAAATGGGAGTTTCCCTTCAGAAATACTCTTATTTTGTGACAAATTGGTAGATTTGTGTATGCTCTGTCTGAGTGGTGGGGACCCGGTCCCTTCAGAAAGGATTTCTGGATTGGACTTACTCCCTGCCACCCGGAGACAGACGACATATCATTTTACTTCCTAATAGACGAAACTCGGTGGGACATTCTCTCTCATCCTTAAAATGAATAGGCATATTACCACTTTGGAACTCATGGATAATACCATGACATATATAATCCGGGACGGGTTTTATACCACCTGGAAGTATAGCATGGACCTCTTCAAAACTATTCAAATATCTTTATCTTTTATTACTTTCCATATTCTTTTACTTTATTATTTAAAATTTTCTTTAATTTTTAATTTTTTAATTTTATTCTATTCAATTTTTCTTTATCATTATTCATACATTTGCTATTCTCTATTTTATTTTAAGACACTGCTGATCACTTATTGGTATGACAAAGATAAATGACAAAAAATGAGACTTTGTATGCATTGTAGATATACTTCTTAGTAGCATGTATAGTGCATATCTTCCGATAGAATTGTCTGATTTAATATTTATGGGAATTTATATAAAGAAGACATGCATGACATGATATTTCCAGTATGAACTTTCGGAATGGAATTAGTATCTAATGATATATCTGAACATATAGGTCTTGTCCCCTTTAAAACGGCTATAAAGATGCCAGACTTTACTGAACCTACGGAATAGCTCTGAGGAAATCCCGGTCCGGGATGAAACGCGTCAGCCGATTAATCAACTTGCACCTGGCAGGTAGTGACGTCAACCTTGCCTTGCCTTGCAGTCTCCAACGTTGCTGAAAATTCAACGTGGAAACCAACACAGCACGATACTAACTCTTCTGAGTAAGAGTGTGCTTTTCTTCCAATTTTACTCACCCCCGTGTGAAAACTCAGCTACCCCCGAGTATATGAAAACCTATGCCTTTTAAATAAGCATCAAATCGCAGATGGATTGGATACACGAGAAACTTCCTCTGTGAAAATCATGGACTCCCATTGAAAGATCGAAGGGGAAAACCTGATTGATCTAGCTCAAAAATCTGTTACCACTTAACATTGTTCTAGGAGGAAGAACACAGCGGAAAGGAGGGAACCTCCAGTCTATCCTAAATTATGAGAAACCAACATAAAGATGAGTATTAAATAGATATAAAATCTACAACTTTTACTCACACTATTATTACCATCACATAAGAGGAACTGTTCTTGCTAGTTCTTGATTAAAAAATATGGAAAAAAGGATGGAAAAAAAAACGCAAGTGTGAATTGAGATCAAGGGTTTCTGAATATAAATCTTAGGAAAAAGACTTTTCTAGCCAAATATTCTGATGTGATTCTTGATTATTATTTGTATCGAATTTATATCATTCAAAGAAAACCCTAATCTCGATGTCTTATGTTTAGATGGAAGTAATGTTATAAGTGGATGTGTTGGTATCCTGGCCAGGAGACATTTTTAAATTGTGTACATCTTGTTTGAAAAAAGTGTGTTTATTCAAACCTTTTCCCTTTTTCAAAAAAATAAAAAAACATTTTCATTATGAAAAAAGGAGGAAAGAGATTATATATATATATATATATAAAAAAAAAAAAAATCTTAATATATTTTTATATAGAATTTACATAAAATGTATACAAAATTATTTTTATCCCAAAGAGTGCCTGGTTTGTTTTGGAAAATATTTTTTTCTTTTTTGTTTTTTAATTATTCTCTTCCGAAACGGCATCATGCTATATATTTACTGTATATTTTGGGATCTCTATTGGGTATGGTTTATAACCATTTCTTGCTTTTAGCGCAAACTGTTCACTGTGGCTAATCTATACCTCCCTAATCAGGATCAGGTGCGCATCTGCAGGAGTTACTTAACAGAACTCTCTAACTTTGCAGAGGGTCTCTTAATCACAGCTGGTGATTTCAACTTCGTTTTGGACCAAGTCATGGATTCGTCCTCGGGCAGGTCCTCGGTCGCAGCTACACAGTTATCTGCCCTTAAGACAAAACTTTTTACCATGCAGCTGGTGGATATTTGGAGGATACTTAACCCTCAAACAAAGGACTACACCTTATATTCTCCAGTCCATGACACGTACAGCAGGATAGACATGTTTTTTGTGAGTCATCACTTATTGTCCTGGTCCCCGTCATCTCAGATTGGTTCTATGATCTGGGCAGATCATGCGCCAGTTTTCTTTTCGCTTTAGTCTCCGGATGGGGGGGGCGAAGGAATGGAATTGGAAGCTAAATCCTCTTCTTTTGAGAGATTCGGTATGTCAAACGGCTATTACCCGATCGATCTGAGTTTTTAGACCATCACGCCTCAGACTCCACCCCCCTACCGGTACAGTGGGAAGCGATGAAGAGTGTTTTGAGAGGCATATTTATCCAACAAGGTTCCAGAGTGAAAAAGGAGAGGGCCTTTAAAATGAAGGAGTTGCTAACTCGGATTCAGACCCTGGAGTCCAATCATAAACAGTCCCAACAACCTCACACGTTAGCAGAGTTATTAGAGGCTAGGAATTCGTAGAGAGGTTTGCTGGATCAGGCTCATGCCTCTTTCAGAGATTGTGCTAGGCGTTATTATCAACACTCCAATAAATGTGGTAGAGCGTTAGCTAGAGCGCTTAATCTGCGGGTTCCTACCTCTTTTATCCCGATGATTAAGTCGCGTTCGGGTGACCTTAAAACATAAGCCTGAGGAGATAGTTCAAACCTTTAGGGAGTATTACCACTCCTTGTATAATCTCATGGGTCCGTTACAAGATATGTCTCCTAGTGCTCTGCATGGGAAAATTGACCAATATGTAGCAAAGACGGCTTTGCCAGAATTAGAAAGGTCTGAGACTGCTGAGTTGTGTGCGGCTTTCTCAGAATCAGAAATTCATGGCATCATCAAGTCCGCCCCGTCGGGTAAGAGTCCAGGCCCGGATGATTTCCCGACGTCCTTTTACAAGACTTTTCTTACTCAGCTTCTTCCCTTTATGACCAAGGTATTCAATTCTGTCACATCCACGACGCCCTTTACTTCACAAACGCTAGAGGCTACCATCACGGTTATCCCTAAACCAGGGAAAGACCATTCTGCCTGTGCCAATTATCGCCCGATTTCCCTAATAAATGTGGATGTTAAACATTACTCTAAAGCAATTGCAAACAGGTTAGCTCCTCTTCTTCCGAGAATCATTCATACAGATCAAGCGGGGTTCGTTCTCCGTAGAGAAGCGAGGGACAATACTAACAAAACCCTTCTCTTGATGTCTCATGTGAAGAAAATGTCCATACCCACATGTCTAATTTCTGTAGATGCAGAGAAAGCTTTCGATCGGGTCCATTGGGTATTCTTGAGGTCGGCCTTACAACAAATAGGTATTGGTCCATAATGCTAGAGAGAATCCTCTCTCTAGATCAGAAACCTACGGCTAGAGTTAGGGCCAATGGTATCTTCTCCACGTCTTTGCAGATTGCTAATGGAACCAGACAGGGATGCCCTCTGTCCCCACTACTATATGTTATTACAATGGAACATTTGGCAATGGCTATCCATAAATCTCCGGATATCTCTGGGATTCGGATAGGTCGCGAACACCATAAACTGGCGTTATATGCAGACGATCTTTTACTATTCATTACTAACCCTGTGATTTCCTTTCCGGTGCTCATTCGGGAATTTGAGGAGTTTGGCCAGGTCAGTAATTTCAAGGTGAATTATACAAAGACGGAAGCACTTAATGTATCACTTTCGCAGGCGTCTATCGATCTCCTAAGATCATCCTTCTCTTAAATGGCAAGCGACATCTATCAAGTACTTGGGGGTTCAGGTTCCTGGTGCTCTGGCGGATCTGTACTCCCCTAATTATCCTCCCTTACTGCAGCGCACGCTCAAGCATTTACAATCTTATGATAGAGCGCATTTGTCATGTTCGGTCGTATCAATGCTATCAAAATGGATATTCTCCCTCGGTTTTTGTTTTTATTTCAGGCTATCCCTGTTCTGGTTCCTAAGGCTTATTTCAAGACTTTGGAGACAGCATTTTGTAAGTTTGTCTGGGGCACTCTGAGGCCTCGCATTAGCCTGAGCTCGCTGTCTGGCCCTAAACTGATAGGTGGAGCGGGACTCCCTGACTTGGGGTTGTATCACCAAGCTGTTGTTCTTTCTAGAGTGATAGATTGATTTCATAACAGCATCAATAAACAGTGGGTAGGGATTGAGAGGTCGATCGTGGCTCTATCTTTGAGATCGCTGCCGTGGACCATAGACCGTACCTTTCGACCTTTCCTATGCTTACACATCACTTTCTCACTCTCTGGGACAGATTGATGGTTCGACAGGGCCTTTCCCATAGACCGGGGCTTCTTAGCCCTCTGTTTGATAATTCAGAATTTCCACCAGCTGTTAACAAATCTACCCTTTTGGGCTGGTCCGCTTCGGACGATACTAGGCTATGTCAGGTGATGTCGGATGGGGGGTCACCTCCCTCCTTTATCTGTGTTGAGTGGAACCTGCCCAGAGAGGACTCTTTCCTGGATGGAATATCCACAATTGTCTACCTTCCTGCACTCGGCCCTGCCGGATGGTATGTGTATCTCCATGACAACGGCCTTTGAGTGGCTGTTGCTTCTACAAGAGGTACCGACTCGCGTGATTTCCAAGTTGTATGCCATTCTCTTGGAGACTTCGGTTACTGAGCCACCTGCATATGTTAGCGCCTGGGAAGATGACCTAGGCTTCTCCATCTCTTTGCATGACTGGGATCAGGTTTTCTTCCTGACTCATAAAATGCCCATCGCATGCCATGCCCAGGAGAAAAATTTTAAAATCCTGACTAGGTTGTACCGTTGCCCACAGATTTTGCATAAAATGTACCCGGCAGTGTCAGATGTCTGTTGGCGTTGTGGCAACGAGACTGGAACAATGGTGCACATTTGGTGGTCATGCCCGGTGTTGGACTTTTTGGAAAGCGTTTTTTGACATCTATGCATTGATGGAGTGCTCCTATCATACCTACTCCTCAGTTGGCTCTTTTATCCATGATTCCTGGTCCTTTGCCAGGCATAAAGAGGGGCCTCCTCAGACATTTTTTGACTGCAGCGCGGACAGTTATTCCTAGATATTGGAAGACTTCTGCTGTGCCTAAGATTAGTGAATGGGTTGCGGAAATGGACCTACTGTGTAGAATGGAGTCTCTTCTTGCGGAAGACAGGGACTGCTATGATATGGTGCTTTCTCTATTGAACGCATGGTCCTCTTTCAAATCTGGTCCTCATTTCTCTGACTGGCTGGGCTGAAGAATCCTTCATGGTGGTTTGGCTAGCCAGGTCCCGATTGTGATTATCATTAGGGATGGGGACGGTCTGATACTCATTATGCGGTGATGTCTTCTTTGCTCCTAGTACTCAAGAATATCCCTCATCCTTCTTCCCCCGATTGCTTTGTCCTTTCTTCCTTGTTGTTTTCTCTTGGTCCGGTCTCAACTTTTCCTCTTTTTACCTGATCTGAGAACGGTTGGTCACTTTTTGTAACATGTTTCCAGTCAGGATTATGTGACTTACAAATTTTAGGTGGCACTCTCTACCTCATATGTCATGTGCCTGATTTTATATTTTTATATTGTATGTGACAGCAGTCTCTGGGTAACAAGGTTATTGATGTATAAAAGATTTCTCTTTTATTTTTCTTGATATATGATATGTTTGTTTTCAAAAATATTCATTCACTTTGTTTCTTGTGTAGTTGTAAACTTTGCAATAAAAATCTAAATTATGAAAAAAAAAAAAAAAAAAGAATTGCAATGCTACACAAAGTATCAGTATCAAAGTCCAAATTCTGGGAACGTGACAACCCTAGTGTAATCTTCCTCAATACAGTTCTGTTTTCATGTGGATAACTGGTGAGCATGGTTTGTCTATAAAGTGCCTTATTCCAGGGCTCAGAAATGTGTTGCTACTATACTCCATTGTCTATTGAGGTCTTTAAAACTTCTTAACCCCTTAATGACCGGGCCATTTTGCACGTTAATGACCAAGGATTATTTTTTGTTTTTTCACGGTCGCATTCCAAGAGTCGTAACTTTTTTTTTATTCCGTCAACATAGCCGTATAAGGGCTTGTTTTTTGCGGGACGAGTTGTATTTTGTAATTGTACAATTTTTAGATGCTTATAACATATTGATTAACTTTTATTAACTTTATTTTAGGAGAGAATTCAAAATAAGCAGCTATTCCAGCATTGATTTTCACGTTATAAATTTACGCCGTTTACTATGCAGCGTAAATAACATGTTAACTTTATTCTATGGGTCGGCACGATTACGGGGATACCAAATATGTAAGGGTTTTATGTTTTCCTACGTTTCCACAATAAAAACCCTTTTAGAAAAAAATTACTTGTTTTTGCATCGCCGCATTCCAAAAGCCGTATTTTTTTTATTTTTCCGTCGATGTGGCCGTATGTTGGCTTGATTTTTGTGGGACAATGTGTAGTTTTCATTAGTACTATTTTGGGGTACATAGGACTTATAGATTAACTTTTATTTTATATGGGAGGAATGGGAGAAAAGAGAGACTTTTGCCCTTGCTTTTTGCGTTTTCTTTGGACGCCGTTCATCCGGCGGTTTAATTAATGTGTTCGTTTTATTGGTCAAGTTGTTACGATCGTGGGGATATATGTGTATGTGTGATTTGTTTTGACACTTTTACAAAATTTTATTTGACTTCGACTGTAATTTTTATTTATTTTTTTCACAAACTTTAATTAACTGATTGACATTTTTTTTTTAAAGTCCCACCAGGGGACTTCACTATGCGATCTGTTGATCGCATATATAATGCTTTGGTATACTTAGTATACCAAAGCATTATTGCCTGTCAGTGTAAAACTGACAGGCAAACTAATAGGTCATGCCTCCGGCATCGCCTAACAGGCAGATGCTGAAGGCAGACCTGGGGGTCTTTGTTAGACCCCCAGCTGCCATGGAAACCAGACAGCGACCCGCAATTTGTTTGCGGGGGCGTCGATCGGGTGACAGAGGGAGCTCCCTCCCTCTGTCAAACACATTAGATGCCGCTGTCACTATTGACAGCGGCATTTAATGGGTTAAACTGCCGGAATCGGAGCGCGCTTCGTTTCCGGCAGTTGCAGCAGGAGCCAGGCTGTGTAGAACAGCCGTGCTCCTGCCACTGATCGCGTGGGTACAGTAGCAGTACCCACACCATCACAGGACGGATATATCCGTCCTCCTGCGCGAACTAGCAGCTACTGAGGACGGATATATCCGGCGTTAAGGAGTTAAGGTAAGTTCACACAGAGTTTTTTGCAGGCAGAAAATTGAGCCTCAAAATTCCATTTTGAATTTTGAGGCAGATTTTGATCTGACTGCACGCTATTTGCCGCATTTTTCATCCATTGAGCGCCGCCAGCAAAAAAGCTGCAAAATACGCTTTCTCTGCCATTGAAATCAATGGGAGGCACTTTCGGACGCACTTCCCGACGCGGTTTCCGCATCAAAAAACCTCAGTGTGAACTGACCCTTAAAGAGGCTCTGTCACCACATAAGTGCCCTATCTCCTACATAATCTGATCGGCGCTGTAATGTAGATAAGTGGTTTTTATTTTGAAAAACTATCATTTTTTAGCAAGTTATGAGCTAGTTTAGATTTATGCTAATGAGTTTCTCAATGGACAACTGGGCGTGTTTTTACTTTTTACCAACTGGGTGTTGTACAGAGGATTGTATGAGGCTGACGAATCAGTGACCAATCAGTGTCCTACACTTCTCATTGTTCCAGCCCAGCATGATACACAGCACAGTGTGATTGTGCAGTGAAAGAAGCTGGGCTGGAACAATGAGAAGTGTATGACGCGGATTAGTCACTGATTGGTCAGCCTCATACACTCCTCTGTACAACACCCAGTTGGTAAAAAGTAAAAACACACCCAGTTGTCCATTGAGAAACTCAGCATAAATCTAAACTAGATCATAACTTGCTCAAAAATGATCGTTTTTCAAAATAAAAATCACTGCCGTTATCTACATTACAGCGCCAATCAGATTATGTAGGAGATAGGGCACTTATAATCTGGTGACAGAGCCTCTTTAACCCCTTAAGGACACGGCCAATTTTGGCCTTGAGGACAGAGCAATTTTTTTCACATTTCCCTCTTTGCATCCCGACGCTCATAACTCTTATTTTTTGCACGACGTAGTTGTGAGAGACTGTTTTTTGCGGGACGAGTTGTACTTTATGTGGGTACCATTTTTTGATACAAATACATTATCGTTTAATTTCTATACATTTTTAATTAGATTAAAATGCAGAATAAAAGCAGTTCCGCTGCAGTTTTAATATTTATTTTTTTACACCATACACCGATCATAAATAATGTTATACATTTGTTGTACAGGTTGTTACGGTCGTGGCGATACCAAATATGTCTATATTATTTCATGTTTTGGGACTTATATTTTAAAAAGTTTATTATAAAAAGTGTGTTTCTGTGTATTTTATTTATTTATCATTATTTTTTTTTTACATTCATTTAACTTTTTTTCTTAATCCCATAAAGGGATTTATCATTTTTATTCTTATTTTGTAATTGTAATGTACTGGCATAGATCTATATGCCAGTACATTAGCCTGTGTACTGATTGTACACAGGCAGTTGTTAGGGCATACCTCAGTATGCCCTAACAACAGGAAATATGTTCAGACAGCCCTGGGGTCCTTCACTGGACCCTGGGCTGTCTGGCCATATGAGTTGTGGGCTTTGATCGCGTCACAGTTATTTTCTGTGACGCGATCAATGTGCAGTCCCCCCTCTTTGAACGCCGCGATCAGCTTTCATCGCGGCGTTCAAAGGGTTAACAGCGGAGAGAAGATGTTTCTCTCCTCCCCGCTGTCAGAGCGGGGCCGTGGCTGTGTATTACAGCCGTTGCCCCGCTCTCGATCGCACACACAGAGACGGCCGAGACTGCTGTCACACAGGACGAGTATGCTCGTCCTAATGCGCGAAGTGCTCGCCGCTCAGGACGAGCATACTCGTCCTGTGTCGGCAACCAGTTAAGCTCTGTTCATACCTGTGAACCTCCATTGGTGGTTCTGGCAAAGTGGTTCCGGCATCCTTTTGACAAAATTATTGTACCCACAACAAACCATGTGATAGGACCCCACAATACATCGATTTTTTTATATTATTTTTAAGGATATGTTCACACGCTTACTGAAAAACATCTGAAAATACGGTGGGAAAACAGCTCCTGATTTTCGGCCGTTTTTATTGGCAACTCTCGATTTTCGCGGCATTTTTTCGAGCTGTTTTTCTACAGAGTCAATGAAAAACGGCTCAAGGAGTGACATGCACTTTTTCGCTGTCGTTTTTTTTACACAGCAGTTTTAAAACACTGCCGCGTAAAAAAAAAAAACGGCCCGTTGGAACAGAACGCTGTTTTTCCCATTGAAATCAATGGGCAGATGTTTGGAGGCGTTCTGCTTCCGATTTTTCGCCCGTTTTTCGGCCGTGTGAACATACCCGAACACAAGAAAAAAAAAGGTATACTGCAAAAAAGGAGTGCAACTCTAAACTTCTTTTCTCTTTCATTTTTCTTTTAAAAAAAAAAAAAAAAAAAAAAAAAAAAAAAAAAGAAGAAGGGCAATTGTGTTTTTTTGCTTTTCTATACAATAATAAAATAAAGATATCTGCCAGACAACTGCCAAATAGAACACACATCTACCCCATAGAAGTCTTTGTGTACTGTACAGAACAGTCTTGTAACCTTTACATTTTTGTCAAACATGACATGCCTATAGTCTTAGGGTCCTCTTACATGGCCCGACATTGGCCGTGTAAATGAGCGCCGATCAACAAGACAACTCGTTGATTGGAGCTCGTTTGCGCCTTTCATAAGGAGCAATGCATGGGAATGAGCGCTCGTTACACCGATTGCTCGTCCCCACACATTTCCATCTTCTCGGCAGAACATCTCCCTCTACACCAGAGTGAAAAGAGTATAATTTTCAATCACTAAATCAGTAACAGGGCTGCCTGATAATCATTACGCATAGACAAAACCTAAAAAAAACACACAAAAAAAAACAAAAAAACACCATAACTCCATATGAAGATAAGAGAATATGCATCTCTCCGTAGCAATGAATTACTACACGGATTGAATAGTCTACAGGCAAAAGTACTGCTGCGTGTGAACGTACCTTTAGGGTATGTTTACACAGGGCGGACACGCTGCGTAAAAGCACACAGCGTATCTTCCCTGGTCCCCGCAGGGAACTCCGGAAGAAAAACCGCACCAGATTGTGGTTTAGTTTTTCAGCTGGAATGTCCACTCAAGAGAAAAGCACGTTAAAACAAAAAAAAAAAAAAAAAAAAAAAAAGACGTTTCATACTTACCATGGCGACATTGAATTCAATAGGAAAAACCCGCAACAAAAACGCAGCGATTACGCAAATACAATTGACATGCTGTTCAAATCTCATCCACTACTGTATTATGCTGCGGATTTTACGCAACGGATTTGCTATTTACGCTACGTGTGAATCCGGCCTTAGCGAGTGTCAGGGCAAAAAGTCTAATAAGTTCCAAAAGTTATCAACTAATAGGTTTATTACTGGTAATATGGGACAAGTGTCATTAACATGCGAACCTGAAGGGAATAGTCGTTTTCTTCTATATCCTAGTCATTAAACCGCTCTATGTAATGCAGATTGAATATTCTCCATTGCATAACACATTTCTCCATATAGTAATAATCACACCCTTCCACCTCCCCAGGAATCAACTAATTCATGACACGGGGAGGGGGGGGGGGGAGGAGGGATGGATTCAGAAGGTGCCCAAAGTTCAGGAATGCAAAGAATGTTATTGGGAAGCTCAGTACCATCCCCACCCCGTTGAAAATGGGTATTGTCTAAAGATGCCACTTTAGCTATGTAGTTGCATAGACACAGCAATCATAAGGGTAATCTCTTTTCAGGTTACTGACAGGTTCCGTATTTAATTAGGAGTCCAGCTAATGACACCTGTCCATGTACTGTGCTGATCTAGTAACGACTATCCCACAAGCAGTAACAGGGAGGCAAATTACCATTTGTGATAAAAGGGTTTATAGGGTGCTATTTTACCCGGACAATAAAATGCTCATGAAAGCAAAACAAATCTAAAAACACAAATGGTAACACAACAGATAAGCAAAAACTAAATAAATAATAGAGCAATGCTGCACAACATCGGGGGAACGGGTCTTTTCATTTGGCACTAATTGCAGACATTTATCAGGATGATGCACACTACATAATAGATTTGGTGGGAGATTTAGTAATTCCAGATACACTTCTCCTTACACCACCATATACCGGTCATATATGTATGCCAATATTTTGGAGCAAGTCCATAATATATTTTGATACTATATTCCTCTCTCTGCCGGGACTGAAAGCACGAGATGCATGTATAAATATGAATGTGATTGTGCAGATCTGGCATTGTGCCCTGCGGACAGGGACCACTAAGCCTCCTGCACACGGGACAGAAATGCTGCAGAATTTCCTCTCAGACTGTGTGTGAGGAAATTCGGCAGCGTATTACAGTAACCGCAAAGTATATGAGATTTGAACAAGTCTCATACACACGCTGCAAATAAACCCGCAGAAAACACCTGAGAAAATTGACCTGTGGTCTCAATTTATAGTTTGTCAACTCATCTTGCATAATATATTTTGCACCGAAATTCTGGGCAGAAAGTCCCCAGCTTTTCCATCCCGTGCGCAGAATAGCGTAATTGCAGTGGACAAATCCGGACGGAAAAACTGCAGCATATTACAGTAGCAGCAAATTAGATGTGGACTTTCGTCCTGAATTCTCTGCGGTATCTGGGTGGAAATTTTGGTGGAGGTTTCGTTAGAGTATATCCACACACAGTGTAAACACTGTGGATTTTCCGCAATGGATTTCATTGCAGAAAATCTGCAGCATAATACAAAAGCATCAGAGTGGATGAGATTTTAAGAAATCTCATTCACACGCTGCGTAAAAAAAACCAGCTGTAAAAGATTCATAAATTTACCTGCAGTGCGGTTTTTTAATCCCACAAATAGCAGATGTTGCGATTTTTGTGGCAGAGAAGCTGCGATTCCAGCACAAAATTCGCAACGCAGAAAAAAAAATAACCCACTATACTAAGGCTAAGTTCACATCTCGTTTTAAGCGTATGTCTGACTTGCACATTTAGTCATGAAGAAACCGTGTCAGAACGTGTACCACAGCGTGTATATTGATTTCTATGGTCAGGACGGACGTCCTAATGGTGTCGTTTTTGCATATGTTTTGTGTGCTTACATGCTATCCTCTTTTTTCCCTATGTCCTGAAAAGCATAGTCTACTACGCTTTTCAGTACTTTTCCAAAACGTATACGTTTTTATTTGTATTTAAGTCAATGGCGACGTATAGACGACGTATGCAATCTTAACCCCTTAGTGACCACTAATACGCCTTTTCACGGCGGTGACTAAGGGGCCTTAGGCTAGGCCGCCGCCTGTTCACGGTGGCCCAGTCTAAGTCCTGCACGGGTCTCCCGTGCAGGCTGGAGCCGGGGCTCAGCTGTCTGATGACAGCCAGGCTCCTGCTCCAACACCCGCGATCAAAGTTTACTTCGATCGCAGCCGTTTAACCCGTTAAATGCCGCCGTCAATAGAGACCGCGGCATTTAACTTATTTACAGAGGGAGCGAGCTCCCTCTGTCACTCATCGGCGGCCCGCAAATGCAATCGCGGGTCTCCGATAGGGTGTCATGGCAGCCGGGGGCCTGATAAAAGTCCCCAGGTCTGCCCTGGACATATGCCTATTATGACGCGCCGGAGGCACGTCCTAACAGATTGCCTGTCAGATTTAGGGTATGTGCACATGAGAAGTGGCTTCTACGTCTGAAAAGACAGACTTTTCAGGAGAAAACAGCTGCCTCGTTTCAGACGTAAAAGCTCCTCCTCGCATTATGCGAGGCGTCTTTGACGCTCGTAAATCTTGAGCTGATCTTCATTGACTTCAATGAAGAACGGATTAAATTACGTTGCAAAGAAGTGTCCTGCACTTCTTTGCCGAGGCAGCCAATTTACGCGTCGTCGTTTGACAGCTGTCAAACGACGACGCGTAAATGACAGGTCGTCTGCACAGTACGTCGGCAAACTCATTCAAATGAATGGGCAGATGTTTGCCGACGTATTGTAGCCCTATTTTCAGATGTAAAACGAGGCAGAATATGCCTCGTTTACATCTGAAAATAGGTCGTGTGAACCCAGCCTAACACTGACAGGCAATAATGCTCTGGTATACGAAGTATACCAAAGCATTACAGCAGCGATCTGAAGATCGCATGGTAAAGTCCACTTGTGGGACTAATAAAATAAGTAATTAATGTGAAATAAAGAATAATAAAAATGATATTAAAAAAATAAATAAAACCATTTTTTTCCTTAAAAAGTGGTTTGATTTAGTAAAAGTGTAAAAAATAAATAAAAGTACACATATATGGTATCGCCGCGACCGTAATGACTCAATTAATAAAGTGAATATGTAATTTAAACCACAAGGTGAACACCGTTAAAATAAAAAAATAAAAAAAAAAAAAAACAGCAAAAAACAATGGCGAAATTGCTATTTTTTTTCCATTGCCCCCCCAAAAAGTCATAATAAAAATGAATCAATAAGTCCCATGCACCCCAAAACAGTACCAATCAAAACTACGTCTCGTCCCACAAAATACAAGCCAAAAAAATCACTACATTGATGGAAAGATAAAAAAAAAAAACAAAAAAAAAAAAACTTACGGCTCTTGGAAAGCGACGATGCAAAAACAAATCATTTTAGTTCAAAAGTGTTTTTATTGTGCAAAAGTCGTAAAACATAAAATACCTCTACATATGTGGTATCGCCGTAATCGTACCGACCCATAGAATAAAGGTAACATGTTATTTACGTCGCATAGTGAACGGCGTCAATTTAAAACACATAGAACAATGGTGGAATTTCAGTTTTTTTTAATAATCCCTCAAAAAAAAAGTTCATAAAAAAATTATCTGTACCCTAAAATGGTGCTATTAAAAAGTACAACTTAGGGTATGTGCACACGTAACTGCAATTACGTCTGAAATTACGGAGCTATTTTCAGGAGAAAACAGCTCCTGAATTTCAGCCGTAATTGCCTGTACTCGCGTTTTTTGCGGCGTCTTTTACGGACGTAATTTGGAGCTGTTCTTCATTGGAGTCTATGAGAAAACGGCTCCAATTACGTCCCAAGAAGTGTCCTGCACTTCTTTTGACGAGGCTGTAATTTTACGCGCCGTCTTTTGACAGCGACATGTAAAATGACAGCTCGTCGGCACAGTACATCGTAAAGCCCATTGAAAGTAATGGGCAGATGTTTGCCGACGTATTGGAGCCGTTTTTTCAGACGTAATTTGAGGCGTAAAACGCCTCCATTACGTCTGAAAATAGGTCGTGTGAACCCAGCCTAATCCCGCAAAAAACAAGTTCTCATACAGTTATGTTGACGGAAAAATAAAAAAAAATGTATAGCTCTTTCAATGCGACTATAGAAAAACAAATAAAATAGCTTGGTCACTAAGGTGTTAAACACTACATTTGCATATATAAAATGTATACGTTTTGGTCACCATATATGGGAAATCTTGACTTTACAAAAAAGTTTGATTTAGCTCAAGAACAAAAAAAAAAAACGTATACGCTTTTGGAACGGACACAAACGTATACTACAAGAAAACGTAAGCTAAGTATGTTAGGGCCTGTTCACATCACCGTTCGCTTTCCGTTCTGGGGTTCCGTCGGGTGAACCCCGCAACAGAAAGTGAAAGTGAAACCACAGCTTCCGTTTCAGTCACAATTGATCTCAATGGTGACGGAAACATCGCTAATGGTTTCCGTTCGTCACCATTCCGGCAGGTTTCCGGTTTTCCGACGGAATCAATAGCGGAGTCGACTCGGAAACCTCCGACGGGACCCCGGAACGGAAAGCGAACGGTGATGTGAACAGGCCCTAACAAATGCGTATGTTTTTGTACCTTTAAAAATGTATACCACAAACATGTGCACAGAACGAGATGTGAACTTAGCCTTACCCAAATCTCTATGCTCCTGCGTCCAGCCCGACCTCCAGGGATGACGTTTCATCCCATGTGACTGCTCCAGCCAAATACAGGCTGCAGCAGTCACATGGGATTAAACGTGATCCCAGGACGCCGAACGTCAGAGGGATGTGTCACCACGATTACAGGTAAGTAAGCGTTTTTTTTTTTTACCTGCTATTTTCCGCAGCAGACATTCCGCCCGAAAAAGAGCACCACAACAGTTTTTCAGCCCAAATTCCCTGCAGGGACCAGGGCGGATACGCTGTGTTCCGTTAAGCAGCGTATCTGCCCGGTATGAAAACACTAGGAGTAAACACTGCGGATTTTCCGCATCGGATTTCATTGAGGAAAATCCACAGCGTAATACAGTAGCAGCAGTGTCGGTAAGATTTCAACAAATCTCATCCCCACACGGCAGAAAAAAGCAGCCGAAAAATGCACATAAATTGACCCGCAGTGCTGTTTCTTCAGCCGCAGCTGTCAATTAATGCTGCGGAATCGCTGCTCATCTGCTGTGGGTTTTCCACATTGAATTCAATGGGGTGCTTAAATTCGCAACAAAGTGGTGTGTGCTGTGACAGAATCGCAACGATTCAGACGCAAAAAAAAAAAAGTTCGACTTATCCAGAATTCCCTGCTTCTCTCATCCCATGTGACGTCATCCCGGAAGGCCGGACCACGCACAGAAGAGAGGGAGGGGGTAAGTATGAACTTACACAATGTGGCGCGGTTTTTCGGAAGGCATTTCCTGTGGTGTTCAGGGCGGATACGCTGTGCAGCTATTAAAGAAATTCCTGCAACTGAAAATCATTTCCATTTATCCGAATGGAACTTGAGAAAATCCATTCACCTGCTGCAGAAACAACCCCATTCACATGAATGGAACCGATTGTCAGTTTCAGAAATTTCTGCAACAAAATCGGCCATGTGTGAATCCACCTAAGGGCACCCACACATGTAGTGAATATATTTTGGGTTTTGTGCAGCGTTTACGCAGCATTTCTGCAGCAGAATCGGCACATACACGTGGATTTCAGTTCATATTACATTTAAGAGTGAAAATCCACAATGAACATCCAGAACAGAATGTGCATGCATCCTCCGATTTCCAATGGGAAAATATTCAGCAGTAAATCCTCTATGGGTGCACGGGGCCTAAGGGTAAGTTCGGAAAACCAGAATTGCATCCAGCGCAGACCTATAAAGCCTTCCTCCATATATTTCTTCTGTTTAGGTCCTGTCCCTGGTTTTTGCTTAAAAAAAACCCCATGCACAATAGGTTTAGAAATCTGCAGTGTGTGAACAAGGCCTATGGGTAAGGCCAAATGTAGTGTAAACACTGGAATTACTGACCGAATTTTCCATGCGGACATTTTCCAGCGTTTTCAAAGCGTAAATTGAAATGATGTGGATAGAAAATCCATGCAGCAAGTCAATTTCAACAGGTTTATTTCTGCAGCATGGATGAGATTTGTTGAAATCTCATCAACTTTGCGGCTACTATAAACGCTGCAGAATTTTCGCACAGAAAATCCGGACAGAAATTCTGCAGTGTTAACGATATTTTTGGCCGTACCTGCAGGGTATGTGCACACAGATCAGATACGCTATGCACGTTTACACAAGGAATTTCAGGCGAACGACCGCACCAAGTTGTGGTGCAGATTTTCGGCCAGAACTGCTGCTGCGGAAAACAGTAAAAAAAAAAAAAAAAAAAAGCAATACTTATCTTCACGGGCATCGTCATAGCAACGCGTCCCCCTGTGCAGCCTCTTGAGATGACACTGCTACCCATTTGATTGTTACGGTCTGTGATTGGCTGCAGAAGTTACATGGAATGAAACGTCATCGCAGGAGGCCAGCAGCACGTAGAACAGCCGGGGGAACAAGGAGCCGTTGCTATGACAACGCCAGGGAAGTACGTATAGACTAAATTACATTTAAATTGACTGCCTGAAAATAGAACGATTAAAATATTGTTTATTAGATTGTTCATTAAAATGAGCTATCCTAGCCCTCAGTACAATATAACAGGCTCAGATGAGGTAGTCAGTAATGAGGAGAGGTATACTGATGTGATAGCGTAGTTCCAACCCCCAAGCAACGCCTCTCCCCTTATGATATATTCTACTGACACCCCTCACTGACTAACAGACAATCCAACGCGTTTATATGTGGCACTGAAACGCGTTGGATTGTCTGTTAGTCAGTGAGGGGTGTCAGTAGAATATATCATAAGGGTAGAGGCGTTGCTTGGGGGTTGGAACTACGCTATCACATCAGTATACCTCTCCTCATTACTGACTACCTCATCTGAGCCTGTTATATTGTACTGAGGGCTAGGATAGCTCATTTTAATGAACAATCTAATAAACAATATTTTAATCGTTCTATTTTCAGGCAGTCAATTTGATAATTAACGGAACGAAATATTCTATCATTGTGCTTATTTTGTAAATTACATTTAAACCAGAAAAAGTTTTACTTTTTTTCTTTCAGATATGTGATTTTTGTGGCGGAATCGCAGCCTTTCCGCTGCAAAATCGCAACATTTACTATTTGCTGCAGCTTTTACCTTCCCATTAAACTCAATAGGAAAACACCGCAACAAAAGTGCAACGATTTCACAGAATAAATTTACATTCTGTGGATTAAAAAGTTTTTAAAGTGTTTTATTTACGGTCATGTGCATGGAGCCTTAGGTAAATGTCATGTGTGCCAGATGTTGATTTTTTTTTTTGCATCAGGCTGCGCAGTGTATCCACCCTGAACACCACAGGGAATGCTGTCCGAAAAACTGCACCACATTGTAGTGCGTTTTTGTGGTGGAATTTCCACTGCGTAAAGCAGTGGCAGAAAAAGAAACAACTAAAAAAAAATAACTGTTCATACTTACATACTCCCTCTTCTCTGCGCGTAGTCCGGTCTGCTGGGATGATGGTGCAGGTCATGTGACAGCTACAGCCTGTGATTCGCATATGAAACGTTATCCCAAGAGCCCGGACTAGAGAAGAATCAGGGAACACTGGGTAAATATAACATTATTTTCTTACTTGCAATTTTGTGGAGGAATCGCTGTGATTCCACCGCAAATGTTGCAACACACACCACTTCACTTTGTTGCGGGTTTAAGCACCCCATTGAATTCAATGAGGAAAACCCACAACAGAAGAGAAGCGATTCCGCAGCATTAATTGACATGCTGAGGCTGAAGAAACAGCACCGCAGGTCAATTTATGTGTGTTTTTCTGCGGCTTTTTTCTGCTGTGTGGGTCACCCACACGCTGCTACTGTAATACGCTGCAGATTTTCCGCAATTAATCCTTTGCGGAAAACTCGCAGTGTTTACAGCGTGAGTGTTCCTACCCTTAAGGTTCCTTTTACACTGGTCCATTGTCAACGATCGGTCGAAAGAGCGCTCATACGAACGCTCGTTCCCGATCAGCCGATGAACAAGTAAACGATCGCAGGCAGATTACATCGTTTATGCTAGTCGGCAGCACATCTCCTTGTGTAAACACAAGATGTGCTGCAAAATGTATGCAAAAGACGCAAAATGTATGAGGAAGAGCGATCGTATTGTTCGTCCCTATACATTCTGACCATTGCTCCTTGTAAATGGAGCTAAACAAGTGCGATTCACGCAATGTATCATTTATCGCCACTTGAAACCAGCCAGGAAATCTGCCCATGTAAGGCTCTATTCACACAACAGGGTTTCCCGGCCATGTGACGGCAGTTAAAATAGCGGCCATGTGTTCCGAGTGACGGCCGAGTCTTCCGTCGCTCATTCGCTCTCTCCTCCCCACAGTGCGAAGTGCATGTGGTGAGGAGGAGGGTATTTTTTTGCTCCCTGTAGGCAACGCTGTGGCCAGGGTTTGGGGATTCCGCTCCAGGAGAAGTCCCTGACTTCACTGTCTATATATGGACACAGTGACGTCAGGGACTGCTGAAGCGGAATAACCGGCAGTGTGGCTGGTGTTTACGCTCCAGGAGAAGTCCCTGACTTCACTGTCCATATATGGACAGTGAAGTCAGGGACTTCTCCTGTAACGGCTGCAATATCTACAGAAAGGTAGGAGGGGTTGCCATCTATGGGGCGGGTGCTGTGTGGCACTACCTACAGGGGGGGCCTGTGTGGCACTACCTACAGGGGGGGGCCTGTGTGGCAGTATCTACAGAGGGCAGTGTGTGGCATTATCTACAGTGGGAAGTGTGTGGCAAAAAAAAATTACAAACGAAATTCATCCGTTTTTTAAAACGGACAAGGAAAAAAAAAAAACGGATGCAAAACGGGTCAAAATCGACCGACACTCGGACCCTGTCGTGTGAATAGAGCAGACGAGCCTGTCCATTTTGCGTCTGCAAAAAACGGAACGTATTTAATGCATTTCAGTTGTGCCATCAATGTGGGTTCCGTGTGGCATCAGTTTTTAATGTCCGTGCTGGTGCACATCATTATTCTCAGCATTTCTTTAGCAAGTGGTGCATGAAACACAGACAGCACATGGATTACATCTGTGTGCGGTTTGCGATTTTCACGCACCCACAGACCTCAGAGGGCGGCGTGGTCTGCAAAAATGGACCAGAACAGGACATGCAATGAGTTTCACGCAACGGAAACACGCTGCGTGAAAAATCAGACGTCTGAATAGCCCCATTGAATTGCATAGGTCCGTGTGCCGTCTGGTTTTTTTTTTTAACGGACAGCACATGGACGTATACAATGCTCGTTTGAATCAGGCCTTACTAAACAGCAGCCAAACCATACTTGGGTCTCGGTTTAGCAAACACTGCAGCAGGGGGAAACTTTTTTTTTTTTTTACTGTAGTCTACCTTTAAATTCGCATGACATCTTCAAATCACTAGGAATACACCCAGAACAAGATATACATAGAGCTCTGTGTATACATACAGATTTCATCAACTCTATGGATGTAAATGCCCAGCACTGTGCCAAGGATCAAACTGCTACAGCACAAACATTACTAAGGGCCTGTTCACACCACGTTTTTATATTCAGTTGAAACCTCTAATTTATTTTAAACCTATGGGGCCTTCGTCAGCTTTAAAGGGAAACTATCATCAGCATTTCACCTGGTGAACTTTACTCACCCCTCACTGGCCGCTGCTGTCAAAAGTTCATTGCCGTTATCCCCTCTCCTAAACTCATCCTCCGATCGTAAATAACGGTCTTCAAAGATCTTCACGCTTTTTATGATAATAATCCTGTAGTCTCGTTCGTTGCTCCTCTTATGCCCACACACCGCCAAAAACTGGCCTGCCCTGAATGCCAAAATCTCGTCTGAGATAGCACGCCAGTGCCCGTCACGTATGGTCCGACACCCTTCCCTGCTTCGTCTGGGCCTCAAATCTAGTTACTCCACATGCAGAACTATGGTGTCCCGTTGTGCGCACGCACCAGAAATCGATGCGCAAGCGTGATATTTTGTGTGTGCTGGGGGGAGGAGAGAAGCTGTCAATCAAAAGTAAGGAGGTGGGGTTAACTTGGAAAGGCTTGAGGAATGAAGATATGACTCTTTATGCTCATTAGGCTATAGCTCAGGAACACAACACAACAGAATACTGAAGGTACAGACACTACTTGGAAGACAATTAGGTTACATAAAAATGATTTTTCACCCACTTCCACCAGGTACTGCTGGTTTAATAGGTGAAATGCTGGTGACAGGTTCCCTTTAAGTGTCGTGTTATCTCCGTTTAAAAGGCTTCTCTCGGGATACTGCTTATTAATAGGACAGACAAATGGAGAATGTCTAATTTGTTTTGTCCTCTTGAACAAGAGGATCCCAACATATCTGTTTTTTCTTGCAATAGAAAGTCTATGCACACAGGATGGGCATCCTGTAGCACCTTCCAGGTACGCTTGTCCCGTATACTACCAGTGAGAGAGGGGCATGGATGCACCCGAGTACCCCTGCAATGCTTACATGCAGCAGCGCTCAGGTCAGCGGATGTTGGGTGGTGGAAATTTTGTAAAAAAAAACAAATGTTAACACATGTAGATAAAAAGCCCTTTCATTCTTTATGAATGGACATAGACATTGTTTTGGCTTACAAATACTGACAAGTACCGCTATGTGAAAGTAGCCTTAATCTTCATTTAGTGCGGTTAAAAACTGTGCAGTTTTCATGGTATGCTGCGTTTTTTGTTCTTAAACCACATCATGCCCTATTAGGCGGGATTCACACGACAGGGTTTCCCGGCCGGGTGCCGGCCGTTCATAAATCGGCCGGAAACCCGGCTGCATTAGGAATAATAGACCCCTAATGGGGCTATTCACACGACCGATTTTTTGACGGGCTGGGAAAACCAGCCGTCAAAAAATGGGACATGCCCTATTTTCGGCCGGGTACCCGGCTCCCATAGAAGTCTATGGGGCCGGGTAATACACGGCCATCACCGGAATGTGTCCCGAGTGATGGCCGGGTCTACCGTCGCTCGCGCACTCTCTCCTCCTCCTCACAGCGCAGAGTGCATGTGAGGAGGAGGAGTTGATGCCATTCGGACGAATGGCTACGCTGGAGATACTGTGTGGCAGGGCCGGGGTGTACAGCAGGTGGAAGGGAGCACTGCGCTGGCTCCCTTCCCCTGCTCGTTACAGTTCCCGACCGCTGGCTGTGTTTTTACGGCCAGCGGTCAGGGTCCTTAAAACCCGAGCCATAGACTTTTTACGGCTCGGGTTTTAACTTGCTGCCCGCGCGATCGGGCAGCTGAATGTCGGGTCTCCGGCTGTCAGTGAGTGCCGGGGACCCTGAGGAGAGGATAGAAGCAGCTTTCGCTGCTTCTGTCTTCTCCGATGTCTTTTTACACAGCGCTCAATGAACGCTGTGTATATGAATAGAGACAGCAGCAGCGGCGCTGTCTCTATTCCTCCCGGTGATCATGTGACTGGTCACATGATCGCCGGGTGCCATTAGTGACAGACGGCTGCTGGGTCTTACTAGACCCAGCACAGCCCAATTAGTTACAATCGTCACTATGAGAGGGCTGATTTCCCCTGCTGTGCAGCTCCATTTACAGTGGGAAAACATGGTGTAAAAGAAAGTAAAAAATATTAAAAGTTCCAAAAAGGTCTTTTTTGACCTTAGAGGGACAGACCATAGTAATAAAAAAATAGTAAAGTAAAGTGTAAAAAATTAATCCGATTAAAAAACGGTCAGGGAAAAAAACGGATGCAAATCGGGTCCAAATTGGCCGGTAAAAACGGCAACACGGCCCGGAACGGATGCAAACCGGCCGGGAAAATCGGCCAAAAACTGCCGATTTTCCCGGCCGACACTCGGACCCTGTCGTGTGAATGAGGCCTTAGTCACGGTTTTGTTTGGTCTTTGCCATATTTTTTCTGCCGCTTTTCCCATTGACCTTTAGGAGGAAAACTGTGGCATTAATAACATCCATTCACTTACTTTGTTCACATCTGAGTTGCGTTTTGCCGGAAGCAATAGCGTAATCAACTACGCTATTGCTTCCGGCAAAACGACGGATCCGGTGCACAACAGAGAAACGGAAACCACGGGCACCGGATCCATCACCATTGAAATCAATGGTGATGGAAACGGAAACCTCTGGTCAGTTTGTGTCTGTTCAGGGTCCCGTTCTGACGGAGAGCTCAGACGGAATGGGACCCCAACACAGATTTGAACAGAGCTTTAGGGCGGATTTACACGAATGTGATATATACGTCCGTGCAACGCGTGTGGTTTTCACGCGCGTCGCACTGACTTATGCTAGTCTATGGGGCAGTGCAGACTTGTCAGTGATTTTTGATCAGCGTGAGACCGCTGCGTGAAACGCACGACATGTCCTATATGTGTGCGTTGTTCGCGCCTCACGCACCCATTGAAGTCAATGGGTGCGTGAAAATCACGCGTACCACAGGGAAGCACTTCCGTGGGACGCGCGTGATTCGCACAACAGCAGTAAAAAGTATGTTTGCAAATAGAAAAGCACCGCATGCTTTTCTGTTTACAAACATACAAACAGTGTCATAATGATGGCGGCTGCGCGAAAATCACGCAGCCGCGCATCATATGGTGATGGCACACGGAGCTGTTAAGTTCCTTTTGCGCGCGCAAAACACCACGTTTTTTTTGCGCGCACAAAACGCACACGCTCGTGTAAATCCGCCCTTAGTTGTAGGCTCCTCTGAAAAATCACAACAAAATCAACTACACATAAACATGGCTGAGGCTGGGTTTAAATTGTGTGGTTTTTATTTTTGCTTTTTTAAAATGCATTTTTTGTTTTGGTAGATAAACTCCCACGTCTCTCAATAGGAGTTCATCAACCAAAATAAAAAAAAAGGCAAGTTAATAACGCACCTGCGCCAGACTTGTGGTTTAAATCAAACCTCGTTTTAGATTGAAAATTTTTTTTCAAAAAAGACACCGTGTGCACATGGTTTTACTAAAAATGCATCCCTTCAGCAATTGAAGTGATAAGGGCTTGTCCACACGTACCAGAATTGCTGCGTATTTTCCGTCCGGAATTGCGGACGGAAAATACGCAGCAGAATACAGTAGCAGCATAGTGGATGAGATTTAACAAATCTCATCCACACACTACGTACAATTTCCAACCAGAAATTCACCTGCAGTGTATATTTTTTGTACTGCAGCATGTCAATTCCTGCTGCGGAAAGTGGACTGAATTGCTGCGTTTTCAGGAGAGGTCTCCGTCTCCCAACACTGAGAAATCCGCAGCAAAATCTGCACCATTTTCCCCAGTAAAAAAAAAAAAATGGTGCAGCTTTTCCAGAGCAGAAATCCTGCTAGTTTCTGCAGCAATTCCGTTACGTGTAGACAAACCCTAAGGCCCCATGCACACAACCGTAACGTGTTACGGTCCGCGGTTTCACAGACCCCTTTAGTGCTATTGGCCGCGGACACCTTTCCCTATCGCTACAGAAGGGTGTCCGTGACATAGAACTGTGCCGGGAATTATGGAGCATGTCCGTTTTTTCGTGTTCCCATACTTTGTATGGGAGCACGGCCCGAAAATGCGGACGGCTGTCAGTGGACGGTCGTGCCCACAATCATTACGAGCACGATCAAGTGCATGGGGCCTAAGGCGCGGCCGGCATTTTCGGGCCGTTCTCCCATACAAAGTATGGGAGCACGGCCCGTAAAATACAAAAAGTTGGACATGCTCCATAATTCAGGGCACAGTTCTACGTAGTTCTCCGTAGCGATATGGAAAGTTTTTTTTACGGCCGCGTGCATTGGGCCTTTGACTTTAGAGACAGCACAAGTCTGAAAGGGTAGGTTCAGGTCGACTGAACAGTTGGTGTCCCTAAGGCCCCATGCACACAAACGTGCTTTTGCGGCCGCAATTCCCCAGAAAATCCACGGGAGAATTGCGGCCCCATTCATTTCTATGGGGCCATGCACACGACCGTGGTTTTTACTGTCTGTGCATGGTCTGGGAGCCCGGACCGCAGAAAGAACAGACATGTCTTATTACAGCCGTCTTCTGCGGTCCGGGCTCATTGAAAATAATGGCCGTGACCATGTGCATTGCCCGTGATTAGCGGGCGGCTTGCGGCTGACAGTCCGATCCGAAAATCACGGCCGTGCACATGGCTACGGTTGTGTGCATGAGGCCTAACTTATGGACTATCATTATAAAGTTCACCCAATTTCATGGGGTATTTTGTCCCTGTTTTTCGCTGTGTAAAGGCAGCGACATGGAAATAAAGCATTTGCACCTTAGTATATACACGTGTGGCAACAACGCACCAATTTTCAGCCCTTTGGGGCGCATTTATAATTCTATGGCATACAGTTCTTTTGGAATATATTTGTAGTTAAAAATGGCATAAGCATGTTCTCCATATTTATAAGGAATCTGACCTCCATTTTTTGCATTATGACCTCTTGGCAGACAGCTTCTTCTTAAGGGTATGTTCACACGCAGTGAGCAAAAACGTCTCAAAATATGGAGATGTTTTCAAGAGAAAACTGCTCCTGATTTTCAGAAGTTTTTTGTGCCACTCAGATTTTCGCTGCGTTTTTTATGGGCGTTTTAGGAGCTTTTTTCAATAGAGTCTATGGAAAACGGATCCAAAAATATCCCAAGAAGTGTCCTGCACTTTTTCGCGGCCGTAAAAAAACGCAGCAAAAAACGCTTTGTCTACTTCCGATTTTTCAGCCGTTTTTCAGGCGTTCTCAACCCGAAAATAGACCGTGTGAACATACTTTAAGGCCCTGTTCACACAGAGTTTTTTGACGCGGAAACCGCTCCGCAAAACTCGTCAAAAACCGCCCGAAAATGCCTCCCATTGACGATTTTTTTTACCGCGAGTGGAAAAACCGCATCGCGGTAAAAAGAAGCGACATCACCTATCTTGAGGCGGTTTCCGCCTCCAAAACCCAATTTCAATCAGTCAGAAAGAGGAAAAAAAACAAAAACCGCCTCGACGAGTGTTTTGACGAGTTTTTGTCAAACCACTGTGCAAAAAACGTCTGGAGCAGTTTTTGCAGGAGGAATTTTCCTCCTGCAAAAAAAAAAACGGTGTGAACATAGCCTTAGGCCTCATTTACACGAGCGTGATTTTCGTGCGTGCTTTTCACGCGTGTCGTACGCACCTATGTAAGTCTATGGGGCAGTGCAGACAGTCCGTGATTTTTGCGCAGCGTGAGTGCGTTGTGTAAAACTCACGACATGTCCTAAATTTATGCATTGCTGGTGCGTGAAAACCACGCATGTGACACGGAAACACTTCCGTGCGAACAGCGTGATTCTCGCAACAGCTGTCAAACTCTGAATGTAAACAGAAAAGCACCAGGTGCTTTTCAGTTTACAAACATCCAAACAGAGTGTCATAATGATGGGGGCTGCGCGAAAAGCACGCAGCCGCGCATCATATGCTGATGACACACGAAGCTGTTCAGTGTCTTTTGCGCACGCAAAACGCCGCGTGTTTTGCGTGCGCAAAACGTACACGCTCGTGTAAACCCGGCCTTAGGGTGTAATCTAATGTGAGGTAAATGCATCAACAATGTCTACACCAAACATATACCCAGTCACGCTAGTCTGCGTTGTAGAAAGGTTTAGTACTTGTCACGTGCTCATTTCTTATGAATTTGGCGTCAAATACAAAGAGCTCCATTTTGTCAACAATAGAACTCATGTTTTTTTGTTTTCCATAAAAAAAAAAAAAAAGTGTCCTATTAGACGCTGCTCCACTTTACAGCTCTGTTCGCACAGACATTACAAGTGCCTGACTGGTTTTGTGCCACTGTGTTTAGAAAGGACCTGCTCTGTTATAATGTCAGTGCCGGAGGTAGAGCGGCCCCATGACCACGCTCAGATTGCCATGTGTTTCCTCCCGCACCGGGCGATTAGGAAGCAGTTTATGGAGTGCTGTAGTTAAACAATCAGAACATCATGAAGTAATAAATAAATAATGGATTTGTGGAGTTTTCTTCTTAGAACAACACTACAAATAGACAGTCCTACAGCTCAGCCTCTGCCCGTTCTGCCAGAAATAATAAAAACACAAAAAGGTCAATTGTGCCCTGCAGGCAATTTCCCTGCGACAGAGACAGCGACTATACTCAAGTAAAAGCAGACAGGTGATCCAGGCAGTGAGGGGGATGTTCACACGCAGTGTTTTCAGGCGCAATTCAGGCGTTTTACGCCTCAAATTATGCCTGAAAAAACGCCCTTAATACGCCTACAAACATCTGCCCATTGCTTGCAATGGGTTTTACGATGTTCTGTTCCCACGAGGTGTAATTTTACACGTCGCTGTCAAAATGCGGCGCGTAAAATGACGGCTCGTCAAAAGAAGTGCAGGACACTTCTTGGGACGTTTTTGGAGGCGATTTTCATTAACTCCATTGAAAAACAGCTCCAAAAACGGTCGTAAAAAAACACAGCGAAAAACACGAGTTGTTAAAAAAACGTCTTAAAATCAGGAGCTGTTTTCGCCTGAAAACAGCTCCGTATTGTCAGACGTTTTTGCTCACGGCGTGTGAACATACCCTTAGCATGCTGACAGTCACTTGTAGTTTGCTTCCATTCTCCATAGAACATTGCAGTTCTTTTAAGCTGCCCAAAGTGGGCCATAACATGGTCATTCTCCACGGCCGGCACCGGACAGAATTCCGCAGAATAAAAGGTCATTCACATTCATTTTTCCCCTTCTGTTGTCCAGCATTTTTGGCCGAGCATGTCCAATCATATGTTATTCTGAGCACACGTTTTTTTACCCAATATCAGCCAGTAGTCTGAATAGACGGTACATGTAAGACCCTTTATTACCACTGTAGTCGCCGATATTCCTAATAAAACGTTATGTGAAATAAAAGGCCCTGAACACGCAGCAGATTTTGTTGCCAAAATTTCTGCTACTGAAAATCTGTTCTAGTCATCTAAATGCGGTTGTTTCCGCAGCAAGCACAAAATCTGCAACAAAATACGCTACGTGTGCAAGGGGCCTAAGAGTCCATTCAGACCTTGTGAATGAGGGGTAGTTAAAACCACATTGAAAAACCTTACCCGAAAACAGCATGCGTTTTTACCACGATTTAGTGCGGCTGCATTTTTTCACCGCAATTGCATAGAAATCACCACAAAATTGCGTAGAAACAGAATGAACCCTTAGCCCTCCGACTGTCGGCTTTCTTTCTGATTGTATAGCTATGATGTCCGTCAGTTCTGTAGTGTAACCTCAATCTGATCAGCACAGACCGTTCCCAGTGGTGCAATCACGCCATTTATGTGAGGTGATCAATCTTTTTCTAGGGAATGTTCACACAAGTCAGATCTACAGCAAAAATCTGAAGCTTATGTTAGATTTCTGCCGCAGTTGCAGTTTGATGTGTGGCGGACTAGCCCCAATGCACAAGTAGAAATCTGACGGCGTTTCCACTTGGCAGTTATAGACACAGATTTTAAATCCACGCGGAAAATTTCAGCCTTGCTGCACAGAGACGCGGATTTCCAAGGATTTCTCACAAAATCCGTGTGAAATCCTGAATGTGTAACCGGGGCCTTACACTTCATGAATGTGCCTGAACTGCGGGCACTGTGCCCTGACCCTGATCACAAGTACAATCACTGGTCAGCCAGAATGAAGAAGGGGTGGGAGGGGGGTCCTAACTTGACAACTTATTCTTAAAAGGTAAATCGCCCTGGCGATCAGCTAATCACCATGGTTCTGGCTTCCGTCACCCACGGCAACCAGCTGTTATAGCCAGCTGAGCCCATAGTGGTGGAAATGTAGTATTACACGGCGCTCCAGACAATGGCCGCATCATGTCCTCCACAGCACAAGCTGGTATCTGGTCTGGGTCTTAGAGGGTCCGGATTGGTGAACCCCTCCTCTATGATGATCAAATCACATGATCTCATGACATTTTCCAATGAGCCCACTTGACTGGAAATCACCCCACAGCTTCCGCTAGCCGCACAGGGGCCAATTTATTCACAAGCCAACCACGGTTTGCAATATTTTTCACCATTTTCTCGTCCAAGAGTGAAACAAATGCTGTGATCAATGACGAACAACCGAGAGCAATTTAAAAAAAATAAGATGAACGCACCATCTTAGTAACACACGTAATATCATCCATATTGTGTGCGACTTTTGGTTTTCTATCTTATTACCGACAACTTGTTTGCACAGGTTTCTGGAATAACACATCTCAAAGAACCTGTTCCTGAGCTACAACTCTTATCTGGAATACTTGCTGGGAGTCATAGTCCCACAACCTGTATTAACAGCCCTGGACACATAGGGGTTAAACAACCTTATCACTTCAGTCCAGCGAGTCAATATATACACAGCCCAGAGATCCTGGCATCCAAGGTCATTACATAGAGCCATGCAGTGTGGAGACGTACTGCTCACATGAGGTAAAACTTCCTCCATAGCTGCAGAAAGTCAGGGATAATGAGGTTACGTTCAATGTACAGCTGGGATAGAAGCGTCCAGTTACCTGCAAGGTGTGAACTAGGAGAACACAAACTCCGTCCTGTCACAAAGTTTACTAGACTTTTCTACGCCTCCATCCTCAGCAGGTTACCTCAGCAGGCTGCTGTACACGACAGAGGACATAGTAGCTCACTCACCTTTCTCAGTGAGTCCCCTCTGCTGTGAAGTTATTCCAATGTTATGCCCAGCACTGCACTGCTCTCTGGTCTCCCCTCCCTTCACCAAGGTGACCACCCCTTCCTTCTTTTGTTGAGAGGAATCCGAAATCTGGCTAGACGCCGCGCTGCCACCTACTGGACGAGCAACAGCGCTGCACTCAAATGTCCGGCGTCCTGATTTATGGCATCCTCCATGTCCAGAGTATGACCTGTCACTCAGGATACCTGAATCTCAAGTATTTGACGTTTTAAAATGTGTAAAATGCAATGTGCTTAAAGGGGAATTCCATTTTCAAATAATTCCCCATGTGGTATTTTAGTAAGTTATGTCCCAAGTGTAACTTTTCTAAAAGTTTTTTTTGAGTCTTGCTGCTTCTCCACTTATGTCTGAAGGTAAATTAGGCAATATTCACATCACGGGGGAAATATGTTAAGACTGGCGTGTCAAACATTAGTCTTAAACCAATCTACGTTGGCGGAAAATGCGCCAAATATATTAAGAGGTGCACACCTCTTAATATATTGGCACATCTTTGGCTGTCCGTGCAAGTTTCTGGCGTAAATTATGATAAGGTATGATCCGGCACTACATGAAGAAATCTCAGGACTTTATTGTATAAACATTCAAATATGACTAAGAACGCAGTTGGTGTTTGAAACGCGTAACCGTACTGGTCCTTTGTCTTTATGTGCTAGGTGGATTTTTAATGTTTATACAATAAAGTCCTGAGATTTCTTCATGAAGTGCCGGATCATACCTTTTGTTTGCTGCTGTGGAAGACGCCTGGGTCAGGGCGAGGTCCGTGCACTGGATCGCTGAAGACGCTGGACACCGGTGAGCTGGAAAAATCTTTGAATTCTACTGCAAATTATGATAAGTCTGTCATCTCGGTGGTGGCCTCACCCCTTTCTGCTAAACTTCTCCTTTTCGCTGCACTTTTTGAAAGTGCGAGAAAAGTAAAAAGTTGCAAATGTTAACGCAACTATGGCGTGCAGCAAAATTTGTGAATTCTTTAAGTGTAAACCTGTTGTTACTTCACCCCTCCCATGACTGTGGGGCACTGTCAGCATCAGGGGCATAGCTAAATCAGGGTGCAGAGGTAGTAGTCGCTTCTGGACCCCAATGCTACATCCGTGCACAGGCCCTCTGCTACATGGGCATTTATTAATAGCATATGGTAGGTTAAGGCCCTGTTACAGATTTAGCATTGGGGCCCAAGAATTTCACGTTACGCCTCTCGTTGGTGTATATGCCCTGAAAACCTTCCGACATATATTCCAGTCCAATCTTCCAGTCCAGTCAAAAAAATAAAGGCAAAGGACCTCACCGGTCAGGTGACTGGACTGGTTCACTCCCGGGCCGGCATCGACACCAGTGAGAACGCCGCTGCAAGTCTCCTTCCTTCTTCTGACGGTGAGTGACGTCAAAGCAGAGCGGAGAGTGGCAGCAGTAGGGCCGGTAAACCCTTATTCACATGACAGGGTTTTTCCGGCCGGGTGACGGCCGTTCATAAAACGGCTGTCACACGGCTGCAGAAGGAACAATAGACCCCCTAATGGGGCTATTCACAACACCGATTTTTTGACGGCCCGGGAAACCTGGCCGTCAAAAAATGAGACATGCCCTATTTTCGCCCGTTTACCCGGCCGCCCGGCTCCCATAGAAGTTTATGGGGCCGGGTAATACACGGCCATCACCGGAATGTGTCCCGAGTGACGGCCGTGTCTTCCGTCGCTCGCGCTCTCTCTCCTTCTCCTCACAGTGCAGAGTGCATGTGAGGAGGAGGAGGGTCTTTTTTTGCTCCCTGTAGGAGTCAGAATCCCCAATCCCCGGCCGGGGATTCCGCTACAGGAGAAGTGAGTGACTACACTGGCCATATATGGACACAGCGACGTCACTCACTTCTGAAGCGGAATCCCCGACCCTGTGGCCGGGGATTCCGCTACAGGAGAAGTGAGTGACTACACTTTCCATATATGGACACAGTGACTTTCTGAAGCGGAATCCCCGACCCTGTGGCCGGGGATTCCTCTCCAGGAGAAGTCAGTGACTACACTGTCCATATATGGACATTGAGTCAGTGACTTCTCCTGAAAGGGGGGGGGGGGGTGGGTGCAACCTACAGGGGGCTGGGTGGCATTACCTGCAGGGGGCTGGGTGGCATTACCTACAGGGGGCTGGGTGGCATTACCTACAGGGGGCTGGGTGGCATTGCCTACAGGGGCTGTGTGGCATTACCTACCAGGGGGGCTGTGGCATTATCTACAGAGGGCTGTGTGTGGCAACAAATTTAAATGAACTGAGATTTTAAAATGGACAGGGAAAAAAACGGATGCAAAACGGGTAAAAATCGGCCGTTAAAAACTGTAACACAGCCTGGAACAGAATCGGAATGGATGCAAAACGGCCGGGAAGAACGGCCCAAAACGGCAGTTTTTATCGGCCGACACTCGGACCCTGTCATGTGAATAAAGCCTACCTCTACCGCTCTCCGCTCCGGCGGCAATGTGGCACCTACAGGGGGATTGTGTGTGTCGCTATCTACTTGGGGGGCTGTGTGTGCAGCTATCTACAGGGGGGCTGTGTGTGGAGCCATCTACAGGGGGCTGTGTGTGGCACTATCTACAGGGGGCTGTATCTGGCGCTATGTACAGGGGGGCTGTATCTGGTGCTATGTACAGGGGGGCTGTATCTGGCACTATGTACAGGGGGCTGTAACTGGCACTATGTACAGGGGGGCTGTATCTGGCACTATGTACAGGGGGGCTGTGTCTGGCGCTATCTACAGGGGGGCTCTGTCTGGCGCTTGCTACAGGGGGGCTGTGTATGGCACTATGTGCAAGGGGCTGTATCTGACGCTATGTACAGGGGGGCTGTGTGTGGAGCTATTTACAGGGGGCTGTGTGTGGCGCTATCTACAGGGGGGCTGTGTGTGGCGCTATCTACAGGGGGCTGTATCTGACTCTATCTACAGAGGGCTGTGTGTGGCAACAAATTTAAATGAACTGAGATTTTAAAATGGACAGGGAAAAAAACGGATGCAAAACGGGTAAAAATCGGCCGTTAAAAACTGTAACACAGCCTGGAACAGAATCGGAATGGATGCAAAACGGCCGGGAAGAACGGCCCAAAACGGCAGTTTTTATCGGCCGACACTCGGACCCTGTCATGTGAATAAAGCCTACCTCTACCGCTCTCCGCTCCGGCGGCAATGTGGCACCTACAGGGGGATTGTGTGTGTCGCTATCTACTGGGGGGCTGTGTGTGCAGCTATCTACAGGGGGGCTGTGTGTGGAGCCATCTACAGGGGGCTGTGTGTGGCACTATCTACAGGGGGCTGTATCTGGCGCTATGTACAGGGGGGCTGTATCTGGTGCTATGTACAGGGGGGCTGTATCTGGCACTATGTACAGGGGGCTGTAACTGGCACTATGTACAGGGGGGCTGTATCTGGCACTATGTACAGGGGGGCTGTGTCTGGCGCTATCTACAGGGGGGCTCTGTCTGGCGCTTGCTACAGGGGGGCTGTGTATGGCACTATGTGCAAGGGGCTGTATCTGACGCTATGTACAGGGGGGCTGTGTGTGGAGCTATTTACAGGGGGCTGTGTGTGGCGCTATCTACAGGGGGGCTGTGTGTGGCGCTATCTACAGGGGGCTGTATCTGACTCTATCTACAGAGGGCTGTGTGTGGAGCTATCTACAGGGGGGCTGTATCTGGAGCTATCTACATGGGGCTGTGTGTGGCGCTATGTACAGGGGGGTTGTGTGTGGAGCAATCTACAGGGGGGCTGTGTGTGGAGCTATCTACAGGGGGGCTGTGTGTAGCTATCTACAGGGGGGCTGTGTGTGGAGCTATCTACAGGGGGGCTGTGTGTGGAGCTATCTACAGGGGGGCTGTGTGTGGAGCTATCTACAGGGGGGCTGTGTCTGGCGCTATGTACAGGGGGGCGGTGTGTGGAGCAATCTACAGGGGGGCTCTGGTGGATGATTTTTCCATTGACCGGTAGCAGAGTTACACAACTGGAAAAAAAAATCCCCATCATGTAATGCTACCTGTCATTTGAAAAGTCATCAACCATAGGGTCTCCCTCTTGACTTTCATTGTACTCAGCCTTTTGGTTTGTCCTGCAGCTTCTGCCGCCGTGATGAGCAAATGTTATACCCAAGATAGGAAAAGTAACACAAAGACGACATAACCGGATCCATAATATCTGTGATATCCAGACAGTCCAGAGATGCGCAGTGAGAATGTGTTATTTACAGAAGGATCTGGCCGTGATTTGATGTGTTTATGCGGGATATTGGGCGTGGTTTGGGACGCGTGGCTTAAAAATGTCCCTCTTTTCCGAATTCAAAAGTTGGGAGGTATGCCCCCGGTCTGCCTTCAGCAACTGCCTATTAGGCCAATCCAGAGGTAGGAAAACATAAAACCTTTACATATTTGGTATCCCCGTAATCGTGCCGACCCATAGAATAAAGGTAACATGTTATTTACGTTGCATAGTAAACAGCGTATTTTTATAACGTGAAAATCAATGCTGGAATAGCTGCTGATTTTCAATTCTCTCCTAAAATAAAGTTAATAAAAGTTAATTGATATATTATGTGCATCCAAAAGTGGGGCAATTGCAGAATTCAACTCGTCCCGCAAAAAACAAGCCCTTATACGGCTATGTCGACGGATTTTTTTTTTTTTTACGACTGTTGGAATGCGACCGTGAGAAAACAAAAAATAATCCTTGGTCATTAACGCGCAAAATGGCCTGGTCATTAAGGGGTTAAACAACTCTTTTTTCTTGTTTGTTTTTTTTTTTTTGCCATAGCATATATAGAAATGTACCATTAATATGTGCCCAAGACATGTTTCATTTTTGCTTTTGTGGAATACGTCAAGAATATATTGTTTTTTTTAGTAGCTTTAGCACTTTGAGTATAATTTTTTTAGCATAAACAATATCCTAAAGTGTACCTTTTTAATGGAAATAAACAGGGTGATGTATGCAAACAGATGGCATACATTTCCCCCGCAAAGACCGCTTCACATGAATGGTCATACATGTAATAAATTGACAGCCTGGGTCTGCGAGAAGAAAAAGGGTACGCTGCTCTATGACGTGTATATACCCTAATGTCCCCTTTAACTAATGATGAAAGGGCAAAAAAAAGTATACCTTTTTATGGTGTGTCAAACTTATTTAGTAGAATTCTGTTTTTATTTTTTCAGGAATGCAATGCAATCACCATGCCCCAAGGCTGTAAAACCACACACCATCACCTAGTCCATGACGTTTAGGCTGGATTCACACCACCATGTTACGTCCGTAATGGACGGAACGTATTTAGGCCGCTAATCCCATACCGAACACACTGCAGGGAGCCAGGCTCCTAGCATCATACTTATGTACGATGCTAGGAGTCCCTGCCTCTACGTGGAACTACTGTCCCGTACTGAAAACATGATTATAGTACGGGACAGTTGTCCTGCAGCGAGGCAGGGACTCCTAGCGTCGTACATAACTATGATGCTAGAAGCCCGGCTCCCTGCACTGTGTTCGGTCTGGGATTAGCGGCCGAAATACGTTCCGTCCATTACGGACGTAACATGGTCGTGTGAATCCAGCCTAAGGGTGTGCTCACACAGGTCGCATACGCTGCGTAAAAGTATGCAGCGTATCTGACCTAGAACCTGCACGGAATTCTGGACGAAAAACCGCACTAAATTGTGGTGCAGATTTTCGGCCGGAATTGCCGCTGCTGAAAACCGAGCAGAAAAAAAAAGCCAATACTAACCTTCACTGGCATTGCCATAGAAACGCATCGCTCTATTCTCCATGCAGCCCAGCCTCCTGCGATGCTGCTGCAGCATTTGTGACCGCTGCAGAAGTCACATGGGATAATACGTCATCCCAGGAGGCCGGGTTGCACGAAGAACATCCGGGGGAACAAGGAGCCGTCGTTATGACAATGCCTGGGGGTAAGTATAGACTTTCTATTAAATGTAAACCCCAAAAAATTTTTTTTTTTTTTTTGTCAGATTTGCAGCTTTCCCGCTACAAAATTTGCAACATTTTCTATTGTTTGCAGCTTTTAACTCCCAATTGAATTCAATGGGAAAAAACCGCAACAAAAGTGCAATGATTCCGCAGCATAAATTGACATGTTGTGGATTTAAAAAAATGCACCGCAGCTCAATTTACGAAAGTTTTCTCAGCGTTATTTTTCCGCAGCGTGTGGATGAGATTTGTTTAAATCTCAATGTTTTTGCTGCTATTGTAAATGCTGCAGATTTTCCGCACAGAGTTTCATTATGGAAATTCTACTTTGTTTCTGCCACTAAAAATCATTTCCATTCATCTGAATGGAACTTGCAGAACTTTATGCACCTGCTGCAGAAACAACCGCATTCAGATGAATGGAACTGATTTTCAGTTAGGGTATGTTTACACGGCCTATTTTCGTCCGTTTTTCGGGTCGTAAACGCCTGAAAAACAGCCCAAAAATTGGAAGCTGAACGCCTACAAACATCTGCCCATTGAAATCAATGGGAAAAACGTCATTCTGTTCCGATGGGCCATTTTTTGACGTGGCCGTTTGGAAAACGTTTGGGACGTTTTTGGAGCTGTTTTTCATAGACTTTATTGAAAAGAAGCTCCAAAAACGGCTGGAAAAAACGCAGCGAAAATCGCGAGTGGCTTTAAAAACGTCTGAAAATCAGGAGCTGTTTTCCCTTGAAAACTGCTCCGTATTTCCAGACGTTTTAGACTCAGCGTGTGAACATACCCTTCAGGGTATGTTCACATGCAGTGTTTTCAGACGTAAATCGGGCGTTTTACGCCTCAAATTACGCCTGAAAAAACGCCCCTAATACGCCTACAAATATCTGCCCATTGCTTTCAATGGGAATTACGATGTTCTGTTCCCACAAGCCTTTATTTTACGCGTTGCTGTCAATATACAGCGTGTAAAATGACAGCTCGTCAAAAGAAGTGCAGGACACTTCTTGGGACGTTTTTGGAGGCGTTTTTCATTGACTCCATTGAAAAACAGCTCCAAAAACAGCCGTAAAAAACGGCGCGAAAAACGCGAGTTCTTAAAAAACTTCTGAAAATCAGGAGCTATTTTAGCCTGAAAACAGCTCCGTATTTTCAGACGTTTTTGCTCACTGCGTGTGAATATACCCTAAGGGTATGTTCACACGGCAGCGTCCGTAACAACTGAAATTACGGGGCTGTTCTCATGGGAAAACAGCAATGTAATTTCAGCCGTAATGGCATGTTGAGGCGCTTTTTGCTGCGTCCATTACGGACGTTAAATGGAGCTGGTTTTCCATGGAGTCCATGGAAAACGGCTCCATTTACGTCTGAAGAAGTGACAGGCACTTCTTTGACGCGGGCGTCTTTTTTACGCCCCGCCTTTTGACAGCGGGGCGTAAAAAAAATGACCGTGTGCACAGAACATCGTAAGACCCATTCTAATGAATGGGCAGATGTTTGCCAACGCCATCGAGGCGCATTTTCAGACGTAAATCGAGGCGTAAAACGCCCGAATTACGTCCGTAAATAAGCCGTGTGAACATACCCTAACAGAAATTTCTGCAACAAAGTCTGCTGCATATGGGTAAGGCCACACAGTGCGTTTTAACCCCTTAAGGGGTTTGGCCTTCAGAACTTCTATTGAAAAATGACTTGCTGCAGTTTAACCCCTTAAGGGGTTTTGGCCTTCAGGACAATTTTTTCAAATCTGACATGTTTCACTTTATGTGGTAATAACTTCGGAATGCTTTTACCTATCCAAGAGATTCTGAGATTGTTTTCTCGTGACACATTGGACTTTATGGTACTGGCAAAATTTGCTCAATATATTCAGTATTTAATTGTGAAAAACACCAAAATGTATTGAAAAATTGCAAAAATTTGCATTTTTCTAATTTTAAATGTATCTGCCTGTAAGACAGATCGTAATACCACACAAAATTGTTGCTAATTAACATTCCCCATATGTGTACTTTAGATTGGCATTGTTTTTTGAACATCCTTTTATTTTTCTAGGACGTTACACGGCTTAAAACTTTAGCAGCAATTTCTCACATTTTCAAGAAAATTTCAAAAGGCTATTTTTACAGGGGTCAGTTCAGTTGTGAAGCGGATTTTAGGGCTTTATATATCAGAAACCCCCGATAAGTCACCCCATTTTAAAAACTTCACCCCTCAAAGTATTTAAAACAGCATTTAGAAAGTTTCTTAACCCTTTAGACGTTTCACAGGAATTAAGGCAAAATAGAGGTGACATTTTCAAATTTCTTTTTTTTTTTTGCAGAAATTCATTTTTCATCTATTTTTTTTGTAACACAGAAAGTTTTACCAGAGGAACGCAACTCCATATCTATTGCCCAGAATCTGCAGTTTTTAGAAATACCCCAAATGTGGCCCTAGTGCACTTATGGACTGAAGCACAGGCCTCAGAAGCAAAGGAGCACCTAAAGGATTTTGGGGCCTCCTTTTTATTAGAAAATATTTTAGGCACCATGTCAGGTTTGAAAGGCTCTTGCGGTGCCAAAACAGTGGAAATTCCCCAAAAGTGACCCCATTTTGGAAACGATACCCCTTGAGGAAATGATCTAGGGGTATAGTGAGCATTTTGACCCGCAGGTTTTTTCCAGAAATTATTGTCAGTAGGCTGTGAGAATGAAAATCCACATTCTTTCAAAGAAAATGTAGGTTTAGCTAATTTTTTCTAATTTCCACAAGGACTAAAAAAGAAAATGCACCACTACATTTGTAAAGCAATTTCTCCCGAGTAAAACAATACCCCACATGTGGTCATAAACTGCTGTTTGGACAAAGGGCAGGGCTTAAAAGGGAAAGAGCGCCATTTGGCTTTTGGAGCCCTAATTTAGCAGGAATGGTTTGCGGAGACCACGCCACATTTGCAACACCCCTAAGGGACCAAAACAGTGAAAACTCCATTTAGGAAACTACCAGCAGAAAAAATGGGACATAGATAACTTCAAAACCACAAAAAAGGCATTTAGGAAACTACACCCCTTGAAGAATCCATCTAGGGGTGTAGTGAGCATTTTGACCCCACAGGGGTTTCATAGATTTTATTAGAATTGGGCAGTGAAGAGAAAAAAAAATCATTTTTTTCCAATAAGACGTAGCTTTAGCTCAAAAATTGTCATTTTCTCAACAAATAAAGGAATAAAAAAATGCCAACATTTGTAAAGCAACTTCTCTGGAGTATGGAAATACCCCATTTGTGGTCATAAACTGCTGTTTGTGCACACGGTAGGGATCAGAAGGGAAGGAGCGCCCTTTGGCTTTTGGAGCACAGATTTTGCTGGATTGGTTTCTTGACAACATGTCACTTTTGCAAAGCTCCTAAGGTACCAGTACAGTGGAGACTCCCCAAAAGTGATTCACAAAACTACATCCCTTGAGGAATTCATCTAGGGGTGTAGTGAGCATTTTGACCCCACAGGTGTTTCATAGATTTTATTAGAATTGGGCAGTGAAAAAAAAACAAAACACTTTTTCTTCAATAAGACGTAGTTGTAGCTGAAATTTTTTTATTTTCTCAACAAATAAATGGAAAAAAAGCACCCCAACACTGGTAAAGCAACTTCTCCTGTGTACGGCAATACCCCATATGTGGTCATAAACTGCTGTTTTGGCACAGAGTACGGCTCAGAAGGGAAGGAGCGCCATTTACTTTTGGAGTACAGATTTTGCTGGATTGGTTTCTGGGCGCTATATCGTATTTGCAAAGTCCCTGTGGGACCAAAACAGTGGATCCCCCCCAGAAGTGACCTCATTTTGGAAACTACACCCCTCAAGTTATTCATCCAGGCGTCTAGTGAGCATATTAACCCCGCAGGTGATTGGCAGAAATTGGTGTGTGCTCGATGTTGCAGAGTGAAAATGCAATTTTTTTCCATAGATATGCCAATATGTGGTGCCCAGCTTGTGCCACCATAACAAGACCGCTCTCTTATTATTATGCTGTGTTTCCCGGTTTTAGAAACACCCTACGTGTGGCTCTAATCTTTTGCCTGGACATTCGACCAGGCTCGGGAGTGAAACAGTACCATGTAAAATTAAGGCCTAATTTGGCAATTTACAAAGTATTGGATCACAATTGCAGAGGCTCTGATGTGAAATAATAAAAGAAACTGCTGAGAAGTAACCCCATTTTGGAAACTGCACCCCTCAAGGCATTTATTAAGGGGTGTAGTGAGCATTTTCACCACACAGGCCTTTTCCATGAATGATTGCGCTACGGAAGGTGCAAAGTAAAAATTTCACTTTTTCTCTAGCTATGCTATTTCAGTGGCAAATATGTAGTGCCCAGCTTGTGCCACTGGAGACACACACCCCAAAAATTGTTAAAAGGGTTCTCCCTTTTAAATTTCAAAAGGCTATTTTTACAGGGGTCAGTTCAGTTGTGAAGCGGATTTTAGGGCTTTATATATCAGAAACCCCCGATAAGTCACCCCATTTTAAAAACTTCACCCCTCAAAGTATTTAAAACAGCATTTAGAAAGTTTCTTAACCCTTTAGACGTTTCACAGGAATTAAGGCAAAATAGAGGTGACATTTTCAAATTTCTTTTTTTTTTTTGCAGAAATTCATTTTTCATCTATTTTTTTTGTAACACAGAAAGTTTTACCAGAGGAACGCAACTCCATATCTATTGCCCAGAATCTGCAGTTTTTAGAAATACCCCAAATGTGGCCCTAGTGCACTTATGGACTGAAGCACAGGCCTCAGAAGCAAAGGAGCACCTAAAGGATTTTGGGGCCTCCTTTTTATTAGAAAATATTTTAGGCACCATGTCAGGTTTGAAAGGCTCTTGCGGTGCCAAAACAGTGGAAATTCCCCAAAAGTGACCCCATTTTGGAAACGATACCCCTTGAGGAAATGATCTAGGGGTATAGTGAGCATTTTGACCCCGCAGGTTTTTTCCAGAAATTATTGTCAGTAGGCTGTGAGAATGAAAATCCACATTCTTTCAAAGAAAATGTAGGTTTAGCTAATTTTTTCTAATTTCCACAAGGACTAAAAAAGAAAATGCACCACTACATTTGTAAAGCAATTTCTCCCGAGTAAAACAATACCCCACATGTGGTCATAAACTGCTGTTTGGACAAAGGGCAGGGCTTAAAAGGGAAAGAGCGCCATTTGGCTTTTGGAGCCCTAATTTAGCAGGAATGGTTTGCGGAGACCACGCCACATTTGCAACACCCCTAAGGGACCAAAACAGTGAAAACTCCATTTAGGAAACTACCAGCAGAAAAAATGGGACATAGATAACTTCAAAACCACAAAAAAGGCATTTAGGAAACTACACCCCTTGAAGAATCCATCTAGGGGTGTAGTGAGCATTTTGACCCCACAGGGGTTTCATAGATTTTATTAGAATTGGGCAGTGAAGAGAAAAAAAAATCATTTTTTTCCAATAAGACGTAGCTTTAGCTCAAAAATTGTCATTTTCTCAACAAATAAAGGAATAAAAAAATGCCAACATTTGTAAAGCAACTTCTCTGGAGTATGGAAATACCCCATTTGTGGTCATAAACTGCTGTTTGTGCACACGGTAGGGATCAGAAGGGAAGGAGCGCCCTTTGGCTTTTGGAGCACAGATTTTGCTGGATTGGTTTCTTGACAACATGTCACTTTTGCAAAGCTCCTAAGGTACCAGTACAGTGGAGACTCCCCAAAAGTGATTCACAAAACTACATCCCTTGAGGAATTCATCTAGGGGTGTAGTGAGCATTTTGACCCCACAGGTGTTTCATAGATTTTATTAGAATTGGGCAGTGAAAAAAAAACAAAACACTTTTTCTTCAATAAGACGTAGTTGTAGCTGAAATTTTTTTATTTTCTCAACAAATAAATGGAAAAAAAGCACCCCAACACTGGTAAAGCAACTTCTCCTGTGTACGGCAATACCCCATATGTGGTCATAAACTGCTGTTTTGGCACAGAGTACGGCTCAGAAGGGAAGGAGCGCCATTTACTTTTGGAGTACAGATTTTGCTGGATTGGTTTCTGGGCGCTATATCGTATTTGCAAAGTCCCTGTGGGACCAAAACAGTGGATCCCCCCCAGAAGTGACCTCATTTTGGAAACTACACCCCTCAAGTTATTCATCCAGGCGTCTAGTGAGCATATTAACCCCGCAGGTGATTGGCAGAAATTGGTGTGTGCTCGATGTTGCAGAGTGAAAATGCAATTTTTTTCCATAGATATGCCAATATGTGGTGCCCAGCTTGTGCCACCATAACAAGACCGCTCTCTTATTATTATGCTGTGTTTCCCGGTTTTAGAAACACCCTACGTGTGGCTCTAATCTTTTGCCTGGACATTCGACCAGGCTCGGGAGTGAAACAGTACCATGTAAAATTAAGGCCTAATTTGGCAATTTACAAAGTATTGGATCACAATTGCAGAGGCTCTGATGTGAAATAATAAAAGAAACTGCTGAGAAGTAACCCCATTTTGGAAACTGCACCCCTCAAGGCATTTATTAAGGGGTGTAGTGAGCATTTTCACCACACAGGCCTTTTCCATGAATGATTGCGCTACGGAAGGTGCAAAGTAAAAATTTCACTTTTTCTCTAGCTATGCTATTTCAGTGGCAAATATGTAGTGCCCAGCTTGTGCCACTGGAGACACACACCCCAAAAATTGTTAAAAGGGTTCTCCCGGGTATGGCGATGCCATACATGTGGAAGTAAACTGCTGTATGGGCACACTGTAGGGTTCAGATGGGAGGTAGCGCCATTTGGCTTTTGGAGCGTGGATTTTGCCTGGTAGTAGTGTTGTTTGGATTCTTACTGGTGTTTCCGTTTATAATGTGGGGGTACATGTAAGCCGGGCGGAGTATATAAGGGGCATAGTCAGGTGGTATAATAATGGGGTAAAAAAAATAATAAAATAATCCATAGATATTTGTTACGCTGTGTCACAATCCTTTCTGCACAGGCCAGTGTCGCACGAATAAATGGTCCTTACTTATTCCCCTTTTGGTCCACACTCGGCATCTTTGCAGTTTGGGGAATTTTACTGGGAAAGTGTTGTCCTGGTATAATACGGGCGCCCTCGATTCCAGCAGAAATGTTTGGGCCCTCCCCTTCCTGGTTCCCTAATTTTAGGGGCCTTGATAATTCGCCACATGAAACAGAAGAAATGTTCCCCTCGGGTCGGCACAACTGCATATTTTTTCTTTCCTGACTTATTGGAGCCTTAACTAATTTTATTTTTTGATAGATGTAGTGGTATGAGGGCTGTTTTTTTGCGGGACGAGCTGTAGTTTTTATTGGTACCATTTTGGGTTACATGCGACTTTTTGATCACTTGCTATCCTTTTTTTATTTTGGGAGGCAAGGTGACCAAAAAACAGCAATTCTGGCATATTTTTGTAGTTATTTTTATACAGCGTTCACCACGCATCATAAATTACATGTTAACTTTATTCTGCAGGTCAGTCCGATTCCGGAGATACCTAATTTCTAGCACTTTTTTATGTTTTACATCTATTTGCACAATAAAATAACTTTTGTAAAGAGAATGGATTTTTAATGTCACCAAGTTGTGAGAGCCATAGCTTTTTAATTTTGTTGTGGACGGAGCTGTATGAGGGCTTGTTTTTTGCGAGACAAGTTATAGTTTTTATAGGTACATTTGACTTTTTGATCACTTTTTATTTCAATTTTTGGAAGACAAAGTAACCAAAAAATAGCAATTATGTCAGTATTTTTTAAGGTTTTTTTTACGGCGTTCACTGAGCGGACTAAATAACATAATATATTTGATAGTTCAGGTCGTTATGGTCGCAGCGATACCAAATATGTATGGATTTATTATTTTTTTCAATAATAAATGACTTGATAAGGGAAAAAGGGCGATTGTGGTTTATGTTATTACTTGAAACTTTTATTCTATTTTTTACAACTTTTACTTTTTTTACACTTTTTTTTTACACTATTCTTTAGTCCCACTAGGGGACTTGAAGGTCCAACTGTTTGTTTGATGTTCTAATACATTGCACTACCTATGTAGAGCAATGTATTAGAACTGTCAGTTGTTCACTGACAGCAAGCCGATCAGGCTCCACCTCCGGACGGGGCCTAATCGGCTTCCGTAATGGCAGATAGGAAGCCATTGTTAGGCCATCTGTTGCCATAGTAGCAGTCGCCAGCCTTGCCATCGCATGGCAGGCTGCCGATTTGATACAAACCACTTTGAAGCAGTGATCGCATTGGATCGCTGCCTTGAAGGGGGTTAATGACAGGAATCGGAACTAGCTCCGGTTTCTGCCTTTAAGAGTGGGATGTCCGCTGTAATATACAGCGGACACCCACTGCTGATGATGCCAGCTCAGCTTCTGAGCCGGAAGCTGAGCCGGTGCCATATTGCCGATGGTACCGGAAGCCTTTTGGGCCCTGCCGACGAGCGGGGCATAGGAGGATTTCGTTGCTGGCAGACCGGGAGGTAAGTATTAGGCCTCTGATCACCTTTGCAGCCACCGGCAACCCAGCGATCACATTGCTGGGGTGCCGGTGGCTATAAACTCCTCACATGCTGCGATCTCTATTGAACGCAGCATGTGAGGGGTTAATCGGCTGGATCGGATGCTAGCTCTGGTCCTGGCCGATACCTCAGGGTGACAGCTGTAACATACAGCTGTCACCAGGCGGTTATGTCGCTGAGCCAGCTCCATCTCCTTCATGTACAGTTAAGTGGAATTGCGTTAAAACACCAGTTCCCATCATGTAACTGTACGTGAAAATGCGGGAAGGGGTTAAAAACGCAGCATAAATGCACCGTGACTGCACCGTGTGGCCTTACCCTATGACTGCACCCTAAGGGTATGTTCACACTGTTAACAAAAGGGAAAACAGCTCCTGATTTTCAGCTGTTTTTTAATCAAACTAGCGTTTTTCGCTGCGTTTTTACGGCCATTTTTGGAGCTGTTTTTCTATTGTCAATGAAAAAAGTCTCCAAAAACGGCTCAAGAAGTGACATGTACTTCTTTTTACGAGGTGTTTTTTTACGCGGCCATTTTAAAAAAAATGCGTAAAAAACGCCCCGTGGGAACGGAAAGCCATTTTTTCCCATTGAAATCAATGGGCAGATATTCAGTCCCCGCATTTTACCCATTTTTCAGGGCTTTTACGGCCCGAAAAATGGCTGAAAATAGCCTGTGTGAACATACCCTAAGAGATTGTTCAGGACACTCTGCGTAAATGCGCGCAGCATATCCGCCCTGGACATCGCAGGGAATTGCGGCCGAAAAAACCCCCAGAAATTGTGCTGCAGTTTTCTGGCTTGAATGTTCGCTGAAGAACATAGCACGTAAAAAAAAAACATATACTTACAGCCCGGCCTCCTGGGATAAGGTTTAATCCCAAGTGACTGCTGCAGCCTGTGATTGGCTGAAGCAGTCACATGGGATAAAACGTCATCCCTGGAGGCCGTGCTGGACGCAGGAGCAGAGAGTTCGAGTATGAGATTTTTCTCCTACTTTTTTGCGGTGGAATCGCAGCTTTTACCTCCCCATTAAATTCAATGGTTTAAACCCCCTAACAGAAAAGCAAAGATTCCGCAGCATAACTTGACAAGCTGTAGTTTAAAAAACGAAACCGCATGTCAATTTATGAACGTTTTTTCCGTTTTTTTACACAGCATGTGCATGAGATTTGTTCATATCTCATCCACTCAACTAAATACGTTATGGAAAATCTGCAGTATTTACACTACGTGTGAACCCAGCCTTAATATGTTGAGCTCTACATGGGAATAATTCCTTCAGCATCAGAAAGACCCTTTATTTAACAATTAAAGAGTCTCTGTCACCAGATTTTGCAACCTCTATCTGCTATTGCAGCAGATCGGCACTGCAATGTAGATTACAGTAACATTTTTATTTTTTAAAAACGAGCATTTTTGGCCAAGTTATGACCATTTTTGTATTTATGCAAATGAGGCTTGCAAAAGTCCAAGTGGGCGTGTTTAAAGTAAAAGTCCAAGTGGGCGTGTATTATGTGCGTACATCGGGGCGTTTTTACTACTTTTACTAGCTGGGCGTTCTGACGAGAAGTATCATCCACTTCTCTTCAGAACGCCCAGCTTCTGGCAGTGCAGACAGCGTGTTCTCGAGAGATCACGCTGTGTCGTCACTCACAGGTCCTGCATCGTGTCAGACGAGCGAGGACACATCGGCACCAGAGGCTGCAGTTGATTCTGCAGCAGCATCGGCGTTTGCAGGTAAGTCGATGTAGCTACTTACCTGCAAACGCTGATGCTGCTGCAGAATCAACTGTAGCCTCTGGTGCCGATGTGGCCGACACGATGCAGGACCTGGGGCAGGAAGTGAGTGACGTCACAGCGTGATCTCTCGAGAACACGGCTGTGTCTGCACTGCCAGAAGCTGGGCGTTCTGAAGAGAAGTGGATGATACTTCTCGTCAGAACGCCCAGCTAGTAAAAGTAGTAAAAACGCCCCGATGTATGCACATAATACACGCCGACTTGGACTTTTACTTTAAACACGCCCACTTGGACTTTTGCAAGCCTCATTTGCATAAATACAAAAATGGTCATAACGTGGCCAAAAATGCTCGTTTTTAAAAAATAAAAACTTTACTGTAATCTACATTGCAGCGCCTATCTGCTGCAATAGCAGATAGGGGTTGCAAAATCTGGTGACAGAGCCTCTTTAAGTATCCAGGAACAAATGAGTTTGAGAGTTATGATCTTCATTTGTTTCCAGCAACCTCCACTAGTACATGCATAGGCAAAGTTGATACCTTGCATGCGATAGATATAATCAATATGGACTTAAAGTGCAGACTCTCGGCTTTAGGCCGGGTTTACAAGAGCGTGTGCATTTTGCGCACGCAAAAAATGCCGCGTTTTGCGTGCGCAAAAGGAACTTGACAGCTCCGTGTGTCAGCCCCGTATGATGCGCTTCCATCATTATGACACTCCGTGGTGCTTTTCTGTTTACATTCATAGTTTGACAGCTGTTGCGCGAAACACGCTCGTCCCACAGAAGTGCTTCCGTGTGGCATGCGTGATTTTCACGCACAGATTGACTTCAATGGGTGCGTGATGCGCGAACAACGTACAAATATAGGACATGTCGTGAGTTTTTTGCAGCGGACTCACGCTGCGCAAAAATCACGGACTGTCTGCATTGCCCCATAGACTAACATAGGTCCGTACGACATGCGTGAAAATCACGCGCGTTACACGGACGTATTACACGTTCGCCTAAACAAGCCCTTAATTTGAGGGTATTCACAACCTAATTTGAGGAAGGGTTTAGGAATTACAGCTCTTTAATATGTAGCTGCCTCTTTTTCAAGGGACCAAAAGGTAATTGGACAATTATCTCAAAAGCTATTTAATGAGCTGCATGGGCTATTCCCTCGTTAATCCATTATCAATTAAGTAGGTAAAAGTTCTGGAGTTGATTCCAGGTGTGGCATTTACATTTGGAAGCTGTTGCTGTGAACCCACAACATGAAGTCAAATGAGCTCTCAATGCAAGTGAAACAGACCATTGTTAGGCTGAAAAAAAATGAAGAAATCCATCAGATAGCACAAATGTTAGGAGTGGTCAAATCAACAGTTTGGTACATTCTTGAAAAAAAAAACAGCGCACTAGTGATCTCGTGAACTCCCAAAGGCGACGTTCACGGAAGACAACAGTGGTGGATGATCGCCGAATCCTTTCCATGTTGAAGAAAATCCCCTTCACAACTTCTACCCAAGTGAAGAACACTCTCCTGGAAGTAGGTGTATCAGTATCTAAGTCTACCATAAACAGTGGCGGATTATCATATGGGCAGTTCGGGCGGCCGCCCGGGGCCCGAGGCTCCCAGGGGGCCCATGGCAGCCCGAACTGCACATCGTCTCACAAAACTATTCAGCGCGCTAGCGCTGCTAACTGCCGCTACGAAGATGGGGAGGAGCAGAGAATTGGCCGGCTTAGGACACGCCTCCCTGACAAGTGCGGGCGCCGCCATTGAGTAACAGAACAGCGACGGACGGCTGTTCTGTTAAGGCTGGGTTCACACGTGGCGGAATTTCACTTAAATTCCGCTGCGGACACTCCGCAGCGTTAATCCGCAGCGGAGCCGTTTCTCCATTGCCTTCCACTTCTATTTAGAAGTGTTCGTTTAGACGAGGCGTAAAATTCCGCTGCGGAGCATAGGCTGCGGAGCGGAATTTGGTGTCCGCAGCATGCTCTGTCTGTTGCGGAGCAGTGGCGGACTGGTTGCGGACTCATTGCGGAAGTTCTCCATTGACTTCAATGGAGATTCTAATTTCCGCAATGAAGTCCGCAGCTGTCATGCACATGTTATGTGTGCTGCGGATGCGTTTTGCTTTTTTAACTTGACATTTCTTCATTCTGGCTGGACCTATGTATTTCTAGGTCTACAGCCAGACTGAGGAAGTCAATGGGGCTCCCGTAATGACGGGAGCGTTGCTAGGAGACGTCAGTAAATAGTCACTGTCCAGGGTGCTGAAAGAGTTAAGCGATCGGGAGTAACTGTTTCTGCACCCGGGACAGTGACTACCGATCCCAATATACAGCAACCTGTCAAAAAATAGAAGTTCATACTTACCGAGAACTCCCTGCTTCTGTCTCCAGTCCGGCTTCTCAGGATGACGTTTCAGTGTAAGTGACGGCTGCAGCCAATCACAGACTGCAGCGGTCACATGGACTGCCGCGTCATCCAGGGAGGTCGGGCTGGATGCCGAAGGAGGGACGCGTCACCAAGACAACGGCCGGTAAGTATGAAATTCGTTTACTTTCACTAGGGAAAGTGCTGTCCCTTCTCTCTATCCTGCACTGATAGAGAGAAGGGAAGCACTTTTCCCGCAGTCCGCAGCAGCTAGTCCGCATCAATTTACTGCACATTTGGGCAGATCCGCAGCCGTAATCCGCAACCCGGATTAGGTGCGGCATTGATGCGGACAGTTGCGGAGGAATTCCGCCACGTGGGGCCATGCCCTTACTCCAAAGCTGGAATAGAAGAGCCAGGCGGGCGGTCACCGTTGCTGAGGTTAGTACAGGCTTATCCTCCTGCACAACTGGTTCCCGACCGCTGGCTGTATTTTTACGGCCAGTGGTCAGGGACGGGTCCTTAAAACCTGAGCCATAGACTTTCTACGGCTAGGGTTTTAACTTGCTGCCCACGCGATCGGGCAGCTGAATGTCGGGTCTCCGACTGTCAGTGACCGCCGGGGACCCTGAGGAGAAGACAGAAGCAGCTTTCGCTGCTTCTGTCTTCTCCGATGTCTTTTTACACAGCGCTCAATGAACACTGTGTATAGGAATAGAGACAGCAGCAGCGGCACTGTCTCTATTCCTCCCGGTGTTCATGTGACTGGTCACATCATCGCCGGGTGCCATTAGTGGCAGGCTGCTGCTGAGTCTTACTAGACCCAGCACAGCCCTATTAGTGACAATCGTCACTATGAGAGGGCTGATTTCCCCTGTAACTGGTGCTGCTGTGCAAACAGTGGAAAAACTTGGTGTAAAAGAAAGAAAAAAAATATATAAAGTTCCCCAAAGGTCTTTTTTGACCTTTGAGGGACAGACCATAGTAATAAAAAAATAGTAAAGTAAAGTGCAAAAAAAAATTAAATAATAAATACACATAAAATACCCACCCCAAAAAAAAAACGTTCCCCCTGCCAATTATTTTTGTAACGCTAGCGCTGACCCAATTACCCTAATATAGACATGCAATATATTAAAATTTACGGTAAACAATGACGATTACAAATAAAAGGTATTTTAGGGTAAAACTATGTTATTAAAAACGTAAAAAAGCTTATTTTTTTACTATTATTTTCAAACTTTATGAATAAAAATTCTAAAATAGCAAAAAAGCTGTTTATAAAAACGATAAAAAACGAAACCTGCATTGTCTATGGAAAAAACGTTGCAAAAATCAGGGGACGGATACAGGATACAAAGCAGCTGTATCTCAAAATGTGAAAATATTGTTTAATAAAACGTAATTACAAAGTTGCACCAAACACACATTTTTATAAAAAATAAATAAAACCGACGTGATATAGCACACAAAAAAATGGCGACAGCACACTGCGAACACTAATGTCACTTAAACCGCTAAATATAAATAAATATGCATTACATGCTAAATCAATAGGGAAGTTCTTAGTGCACGTTTTTGATCAGAAAGTGTTTGCCCACCTGCCACGACAAGGCGTCCTCTATAGGTGGGGACCTACTCTGCACATACACCCAGAACTGGGACTAAGCCTACATATATGTGGGGATGGTAGGAACTAGCATTAAACTGATTAAAATCACCCACGGCAGAATGGGAAGAGTGCAAGAACAAAAAATGGTGGCAGTCACCAACCCCACATATATGGATCACACAAAGAACACAAAAGTTTGAACAGCACATTCCAACAAAATGAAACAAAACGTGTACACAGGTGCAAGAACGCCTGTGACTGCAAATATACAGCACACAAGAAAATGCACAATACATGTATGCAGGTGCAAGAACCAGCATTATATATATATATATATATATATATATATATATATATATATATACATATATACATACACATATAAAATTCCCTTATAGCTATCACTAAAACAGACCTACAAACTAGTCAAACTTCACATATCCTAGTTCTGCTCTTGTTTGTTGCCTTTGTGGACTTTAAACCTGAGCACTCATGTCAAACAAAACTCCTTATACAGCAACACTGATAACTAAAACCAAAGCCCAACTAGGAAACATGCTAAGAACATTGCTGCTCGTAATTTACAAACTGATCAAGAGTAAAGTTATTTGGCAGGCATATACCATTCTATTACTCTCACTTTTGCATTACTCATAGGTCTCATGCAGTGCACATGGGGACCATATGCCTGCACACGGAGTCCCTTCAGATCCGTACTACAGAGCGGTGGACACCCCATGTACCTATGTGTGGCGCTACTATATGGCACTAAGTTACTAAGAAAACTTCCATGATAGGACAGTATCCGATGGGGCATGCCACAATTTTTCTTTCAGCCAAGATCCACATGCAGGGGTTCTGCAGGAAATGCTAGTTTCCAATAATCAACATGTGTATGTCCAGCTGACGGCTTTTCCATTTAGCAGATCTGATATATATTTGTAGGGAGAGTAGATGTATTATTTTGAGGGTTTAATCAGCAAATTTATGCTTCTCTATTTCTATTTCTGTTTGGTATCTACTAGCATGCAAACAAAATATGTACCCATAATGGGAATTTAATAACTGTTTACATTTTTTTAATTGGATGTTCACAAATAAATTCCCTCAAAGTATACAAGTCCAATTTCATTGGCACACACTTATTGTTTTTCATGCAGTGATGAACTGTAATGCAACATTTTGGACAATAATAACTGTCAAAAACCAGAAATTCTAGTAGTGCTGCTTTGTTTTCACTGAGATCTTCTCCTGCTTGAATTAGTTTAAATTAATTAACAGGCAGACAATAGGAAGATTGGTTGGTGTGCTGGAAAAGTATCTCTGCCTGGACCAACAATATAAGGCTAGATTCACACGAGCGTGGGGGAAACTCGGACGTGAAAAACGTGAAGTTTTTTACATCCGAGGTGCCCCCTTGCGGGTTCCATTTTCACGGATCTCCATAGACTTGAGCTTGGGGAGGGATCAGTGAAAACGGAACAAAATGAGACAGGTTCTATTTTTAAACCGTCCCATTCAAAAACATGTGTCCGTGTGATGGCCGTTGTTTCAATGTGAATAAGGCTTAAGAAAGAGGCCACTGGCCAGCTTAGTCCTCAGTGGCCTAAACTAGGGCTGGCCGATTATAATCTAAATCAAATTAATTAAACATGTAACCTGGATTACGATTAATGAAATATTATTTAGGCCACACCAATTTTTGCATGGCACGCCTCTTATTTGCATGCTACGCCATTGAATTAATATATATCCCCTGAGCCTGCTGCATACTACTGTATATAATATACCCCCTGACACTGCCCCTCCCACAGTATAATGCCCCCATAGTGCTGCCCCCAACACAGTATAATGCCCCCATAGTTGCCCCACACACAGTATAATGCCCCATAGTGCTTTCTCACATAATATAATGTCTCATAGTGCCCCCCCCACACAGTATAATACCTCCATAGTGCTCCCCACACAGTATAATGCCCACATAGTGCCCACAAACCAGTATAATGCCCCCATAATGCCCCCAAAACAGTATAATGCCCCATAGCTGCCCCCACATAGTATAATGCCCCAGAGCTGCCCCTATACAGTATAATGCCCCATAGCTGCCCCACACAGTATAATGCCACATAGCTGACCCCCAAAGGGTATAATGATCCATAGCTGCCCCATACAGTATAATGCCACCTGCTCTACTATTGGACTCAACAGTATCTGCATTCTGAGGACGCAAATACAGTTGAAAACCGGGAAAAATCACTGCAACGAAAGTTTAATTCAGTTTAATTTTTTTTTCTATTAATTGTCCAGCCATAGCCTAAACAGTCATTCACCAGCGCACAATGTTGGCAGCAACTATTGAGGCCTGGTCCCATAATGTTCTGCACTCCATAAACTCTGGTGAAACGAGTATTAGCACAAATCATGTAAAAATTGTCTGTTCTCAGCTATATCACTCACTACAGAGATCTTCTCAAAACAACGTCCACAATGTCAGTTATGCAGTGGGTTTGATTAAGCAACTAAGCATTCAATGGAGTAGTGTAAAGAAAACCGCCTGAGGGGACAACATGCCTTTTACTAAACAAATAATAATAAAAGTTTTGCAGTATTTTCAAGAAAATTACTCTCTGATTTTCTGCTGTAGTTCCAACCTATTGTGCTTCTTGCTTGTCAAGCTGCCATGTTCTATAACCTCACTTTAAGCAGTGGGTTCAGGCTCTTTTTATCTTTACTGCATGTGCAAAGCTACTACTTATTACGATCCGTGGGTATGTGGACCCACTAGGCCACACTGCTGTAGCGGAGTAGCAGCTAGCCAAACAACAGTCTACAAAGTCTATGCAAAGTCCTAGCACAAGAGTACCTGTAATAGTCCAGACAGCAGCAGGCGCTTAGTGTCACGTTGGGTACGTGGACCCACTGGGCCGTACCACCTTGACAGTATGGCAGCTGGCCAACAGGACACAGGTCACAGTCTATAATTCGTATAGTGTACCTGTGGTAGCTCAGACAGTAGTAAGACAGGCTCAGCTGGGACTAGGCAGCAGGCAGGCTCTAGGCGTGGTGTAGCAAAACAGGCGTGGTGTACAGCACATCATGACTTCAACTCAACACAGTACTTGACCAGGATAGCACGGGACACAGGATACAGGATACAGGTAGCAGGAACGGGAAAAACTGGGAACTGGGAAATGGGAAACACTAGGTGACCATTTGCTTAGACATACTAGGATAACGACAACAATGCTCAGGCATAGCAGGGAGGGGCACAGCCCTTCTTATAGCCCAGGGTGCTTTGGGAGCAATCAGCTCAATCTCACACCTGTGTGCGCTTTAGCTCCTTAAGTCTGGACTAAGCTCGCGAGCGCACCCTGGTGGTCACTGTGGAACAGGACGGCCGCATGTGCAGACATCTCTGGAGAGAAGGGAGTCGACTGGATGGAAGGAGTTCGTGGTCAGCGACCACAGACATTACACTTAGACACAGATGGAACTTGAAGGTAGATGAGCCAAACGTGGCGGATGAGACCAAGCGTGGCAGATGACACCAGACGTGGAGTATGACAACAGGGGTGGCAGATGACACCAGATGTGGTGCAAAACAACATACGTGCCTCCAACACTAGAAGAGGCACAGGAACAAACACAGCACGGGATACAGGATACAGGTAGCAGGGCACGGGAACACTGAAACAGGATACGACTAAGGGACCATTTGCTAAGACTAACATGGGAATGCACAACAACACTCAGGCAAGGAGTGAAAGGGCAGAGCACTTTCTATTGTCCAGGGTGTTCTGGGGATAATTTTGTAATTATTTTACCGCGCACATGAAATTAATTACCCTAGAGGACACTGCCGAGCTGGGCGGCTGCAAGTGCTGGCCTCTCCTAGTAGGAAGACACTGGCCAGAACACAGAGGTCTGCGGTTGCTATCATTGAGGGGTGAGTGAGGACAACGGTCCGCGACCGCATACGTTAAACTATTGTATTCTGAATTAAAGTGGCCATACACATTAGATTAATGTTGGCCGAACCTGAGGGTTCCTTTAGTATCGGATGACAGTTTACTGTGTATGGAGGCAGTCAAACTGCGGATTTCAACATGACCAAGCCTGTGGTGTACATAGAAGAGAAGGGCACCATTGCTAAGACCAAGCTTTTGTCATCCAGGATAGAAAGGCCTGATGTTTATTTCCCCTTCCATGCCCTTTCCATGTCCTTGGGCCAATTCCCCACCCTCTTGTTTGATAACAATGCTGTTACTCCGTAGAGGAAAGTCCTGCACAAATAATTGCCAGGGGATGAGACCAACCAGGGCTGGTTCCCTTCTCTCTAAGGGCCTCATAGCTAGGGGGGGCGGCAGGCGGGGCATGTGCCCCAGGCACAAAAAAGATGTAGGGAAGGGGGGGGGGCGCCGTAAAGCAGCTGATTGCTGCTGATAGGCGCCCTCTATGCCGGACGGCTGTACCAGCTATCTATCGCTGCTGCAGCCATCCTACAGGGTGCCTATCAGGAGCGATTATCTGTTTTGATACGGCTCCTCTGCAGCTGTCCCATCACTTGTGAGGTCAAATTCCACAGACACACTTCAAAATCTTGTGGAAAGCCTTCCCAGAAAAGTGGAGGCTGTTATAGCCGCAAAAGGGGGGACCAACTCCATATTAACATCTATGGTTTTGAAATAGCATGTCTAACAAGTTAATATAGGTGTGTTGGTCATGTGTCCACATAATTTTGGCCATATAGTGTACATGTAGAATTTATTCTTATGCAAACCAAATTCTTCTATATGTTGGGAAAATTATTTAATAAACGCCATAATAAAGTTAAAGTAACAATGTAAAAATGTTAGTTTGCCAAGCATCAAAACTAGTAAGTTTATAACATTAGGAAATTTGACACTAAATAGAATTGGAATAATTTTCCCTGAACATAATACAAATTGAATGAATAAGAGATATGGAAAAAACAAACCAAAAAAACTACTACCTTTAAATCTCCCTGCTTCTAGTTCCTAAATTATATTAAGTTCCCAACTCAGATGGCCAATAACTTTTCAACAAACTTTGCATGAATCAATAGTACAACCAAATCAATGTATATAAAACTTTGTAATATAACTTATTATAGAAAAATGCTTATTTTTCCATTTTTTAGGCTCCTTTTATCCTTTTCAATACTAGTTGTTCACTTACTCTGAAATTACTTCTAAATTCGTCTCCTCAGGACGAGATGGACCATCAGCTCACTGAAGGGCCATATGCTGCCCATAGAATTCTTTGGAGAGGAGAGGGGGAGCAGGAGCAGAGTGACAGTGTTACACAGAAACGCTGCTGCAGCTGCTGGTAAATGTGATATCTCACTCCAGTGCTGAATTTACAGCTACACACCTCAGCTTCTAAGGGTTTGCCACAAAGATTGGGGATAGGTGATAAATATCTGAATTGTGGGAGTCTGACCGCAAGGACCCCCAACAATCACGAGAACGGGCTTACCTTGCTATTCCTGGGAGCATTGTAAGTAATGGAGCAGTGGTGAGCATACTCGATCACTGCTCCATTCATTTCTATGGGGCTGCCGATCCCAGTGTTTGTGGAACAGATATGCCGCAGCCTCCCCTGCTGCTCTCCCTTTGTTACTTTTTGAGACTCCTTATTGGTTTCTTGTTTCTCAATTGTAGTGATGCGGTCATAGATTGCCTTCATCAGAGGCTCCAAGACGTACGTATACGTCGCGATCATCGCTCGGGCACAGGAGCTCGACTGTGATTGACAACTGGGTTCCTGCTGTAACAGCAACATGATAATTGATATCATCGGCCACTATTGCTGACATGACTATGCACAAGAACTTGTGTTGTATGGGTGCTAATATATGTTAAAACTGGTGCCATAGGGTTATATGGCAGGTATTATGTGAGCACTATGACTAGTATGCAGTAAAATGGCCGGTATTACAGGGGTATTGTTGCTGATGAGACTGCTACATCTATTATTATATGGCACACAGCTGTTTTTAATTTGTGCATTTTTCGTTGCTTGTATGAGGTAATATACAACTTGTAAACTTGTAGAAACTTGTAAATAACTCATGAAAGAATAAAGTAACGTTAAAACCAAGCACACCATTGTTTTTCTTGTGAAATTCTCGATAAGTTTGATGTGTCACATGACCCTCTTCCCATTGAAAAAACGAAAGTTGGATACAAAATGGCCGCCATGGTCAACACCCAGCTTGAAAAGTTTCCCCCCTCCCATATACTAATGTGCCACAAACAGGAAGTTAATATCACCAACCATTCCCATTTTATTTAGGTGTATCCATATAAATGGCCCACCCTGTATACAGAGATTTTCCAATGCACGTATCACTAAATTCACACTACATTCATTGTTTACATTCAGCAGCAACATGATGATTGGTATCATGAGCACAATCGCTGGCATCATGACTATGCACTGGAACAGTGGTTCCCAACTGGGGTGCCACGAGAAACGTTCAGGGGTGCCGCGACACTATGCTCATCCACCTAAAAAAATATATATATCGTTTTTTTGCTACAAGCTCCGCCACCGAAGCTTACTCCAACTTTGTAGCAGACATGACGCACGAACGTCTGCTACACAGGGAGCAGCGTTAATGGCTCCTTACCCTCCGTCAGGCTCTAGAAGAGCCTGACGGAGGGTAAGGAGCCATTAACGCTGGGCAGGGTAAGTATTTCTTATATAGTTAGTTAGAAATTGTGTGAGAACTGGAGCCAGGGGAATGCTGGAAGTTGTAGTCCTCTCCTCTTATACCTCTTCAAGGAGGTATAAGAGGAGAGGACTGATATCACATAACAGTCTGGACACGCTGGGAGTTGTAGTTCTCTCCTCTTATACCTTCTCCCTGTAATGTCCTCTGATATCCCTTAATAACAGTCTGGACATGCTGGGAGTTGCAGTTCTCTCCTCTTATACTTCCTCCCTGTAATGTCCTCTGATATCCCTTAATAACAACCTGGACATGCTGGGAGTTGTAGCTCTCTCCTCATATACCTCCTCCCTGTAATGTTCTCCGATATCCCATAACAACAGTCTGGACATGCTGGGAGTTGTAGTTCTCTCCTCTTTTACCTCCTTATTTATTCCTTTCCCAGGAGTAAGCACACTTTCTGTCTGTGATGGTCACTTTACTAGAGGTGCTGGTGGTCATTTTACAGGAGGGGGGCTCATTGTCTCTTTACTGGGGGGCTGATGGTCATTTTACAGGGGGGGTTGATGGTAATTTTACTGGGGGGGGACTGAGGCTGATGGTCTCTTTACTGGGGGGCTTATGGTCTCTTTACTGGGAGGGGCTTATGGTCTCTTTACTGGGGTCTGATGGTCTCTTTACTTGAGGGGGCTGATGGTCACTTTACTGGAGGGGGCTGATGGTCACTTTACTGGAAGGGACTGATGGTCACTTTACTGGGGGGGCTGAGGCTAATGGTCACTTTACTGGGGGGCTTATTGTCTCTTTACTGGGGGCAGGGGCTGATGCCAGGGGAATTCTGGAAGTTGTAGTTCTCTCCTCTTATACCTCCTCCCTGTAATGTCCTCTGATATCACATAACAACAGTCCAGACATGCTGGGAGTTATAGTCCTCTCCTCTTATACACCCTCCCTGTAAATGTTCTTTGATATCACATAACAGTCTGGACATGCTGGGAGTTGTAGGTCTCTCCTCTTAAACCCCCTCCCTGTAAATGTTCTGATATCACATAACAGTCTGGACATGCTGGGAGTTGTAGTTCTCTCATCTTATACCTCCTCCCTGTAATCTTCTCTGATATTACATAATAACAGCCTGGACATGCTGGGAGTTGTAGTTCTCTCCTCTTGTACCTCTTCCCTGAAATGTCCTCCGATATCCCATAACAACAGTCTGGACATGCTGGGAGTTGTAGTTCTCTCCTCTTATACATCTTCCCTGTAATGTCCTCCGATATCCCATAACAACAGTCTGGACATGCTAGGAGTTGTAGTTCTCTCCTCTTATACCTCCTTATTTATTCCTTCCCCAGGAGTAAGCACACTTTCTGACTGTGATGGTCACTTTACTAGAGGGGCTGATGTTAATTTTACAGGAAGGGGGGGCTGATGGTCTCTTTTCTGGGGGGGGGGGACTGAGGCTGATGGTCTCTTTACTGGGGGATGATGGTCATTTTATTGTGAGTGGGGGGCTGATGGTCACTTTACTGGTGGGGGCTGATGGTCAATTTACTGGAGGGGGCTGATGGTCGATTTACTGGGGGGGCTGAGGCTGATGGTCACTTTACTGGGAGGATTATGTTCTTTTTACTGGGGGGCTGATGGTCATTTTACTGTGAGTGGCGGGGCTGATGGTAATTTTACTTTGAGTGGGGGGCTGATGGTGACTTTACTGGAGGGAGCTTTATGTTCTCTTTACTGGGGGGGGGGCTGAGGCTGATGGTCACTTTACTGGGGTGGCTGAGGCTGATGGTCAGGCTGATGGTAATTTTACTGTGGGGGGGGGCTAATGGTCATTTTACTGTCAGTGGGGGGTTGATGGTGATTTTACCGTGAGGGGGGATTGATGGTCATTTTACTGTGAGTGGGGGCTGATGGTCATTTTACTGTGAGTGGGGGCTGATGGTCTTTTTACAGTGAGTGGGGGAAGATGGTCATTTTACTGTGAGCAGGGGCTGATTGTCGTTTTACTGTGAGTAGGGGCTGATGGTTATTTTACTGTGAGTGGGGGCTGATGGTCATTTTACTGTGAGTGGGGGTCTCATGGTCTTTGAGTGATTTCTGCCTCTGACCTCCCATTGATATGCGGCACTTGTTTGGAGTGCTTTTTTGCCTGCGATCTTTGCATTAGTTTCAACGGCTTAAAAAAAATGTGGGCAAAATACTCAGCAGAAAAAATAATCGTCAAACAACGCTGTCAATTCAAAACCTGCCTCAAAATTCCTAAAGGAATCTTGAGGCAAACACGGGCAAGTGCTGGGGCCCACTCCACTTGGGGGGAGCCCACTCGGCCGCCGGGTGCTGACGCTGCCGTTGCTAAGGCATCACTGTCCATATATGGACAGTGATGTAAGAAGGAGAGGAGTCCCAGGCAGAGCGCTAGCGGCTCTGCTCCGGGACTCTGTCTCTGGGAAAGCCCCTAACATCGCTGTCCATATATGGACCGTGAATATGGACAGCGATGCCAGGACCAGAGCAGTGTCCCAGCCTGACGGCGCCGGTCCTGCCTCCAACTGAGCCTGCACCCACAGGACGCAGATTCAGTTGGGTTGAATGCTGGAGCCTCGCTCCAGCATTCACTGTACCGTGAGCAGCTCGGCACAGGCAGGCGCGATGTAGTGACGTCACTACAAGGCGCCTCTCTGCGACGAGTCACTCACAGCACAGTGCAGAGGAGGAAAAGCATCCTCCACACGTCGTGGGAACAGTAGGTATGTAATTATGTTATTATTTTTCTATTAGCTATATATGGGGGCATTATACTGGGTATGGGAGGGGGTCCTACTGTAGCTGCAGAGGGGGCGTTATACTGTATGGGAGGCATTATACTGTATGGGACAGCAGTGGGTGGCATTATAAGGAATGTCGCAGCTATGGAGGGCATTATACTGTATGGGGGCATTATACTGTATGGGACAGCTATGGGGGCATTATGATGTATGGTGCAGCTATGGGGGGCATTATACTGTATGGTGCAGTTATGGGGGGCATTATACTGTATGGTGCAGCTATGGTGGGGCGTTATACTGTATGGGCAGCTATGGGGGGGCATTATATTGTATGGGGCAGCTATGGGGGGCATTATACTGTATGGTGCAGCTATGGTGGGGCGTTATACTGTATGGGGCAGCTATGGGGGGCATTATACTGTATGTTGCAGCTATGAGGCATTATACTGTATGGTATAAAGAAATTGAGAACCAAGAGTCACAAGGCTACACATATTGTAAAAAATAAATTTTATTGCATATAAATATATAACCATATAACATACGTGGTAAAAACAAAGCGAGGTTTCTAAAAAAGAAGAAAGTTATATATGAACCACTCCACACTACTGTTGAATCGCAGGGATGGTATAACTGCTACACCTAACCACAGGGGCATGGTATACAAGTTCACCTTAACACAGGGACATATATGTGGTAGACAAAAGTATTTAATAAAGGACCATGAAGTCAGCAAGTAAGTTGCAATAGTGCATAATCCATATCATCTGCTGTCCAATATGCTACAAAACCACAACGTCATGCCACCGCATATACTAAGCATCTTAATTAGCAGTCTACAAAAAAGTGTGTACTCCGAGGAAAAACCACGGTGCCATCTATCCAAAGGGAATATACCCTGAATGTACCCAAAGGTGAAAAAGAATTCCAATCTGGAAACAACCAGAGGGAGCCAATGCATCAGATCTTACCCATTGATGTGATGGTGAGCCTGCGATCCACGTGGTCCACGTGACGAAGAATAACACCCCAACGCGCGTTTCGCTGTTCTAGCTTCCTCAGGGGGTATAATCTAAATTGGTCCACGGCGCATGCGCGGGATTGTGTCAAAGGTCACAGTACCCCGATCGCCTGACGTCACACCGCAGCTGCGCACGCGCGTCTCCAAAGACGCGTCTCCATGGAGACAGCGCAAGCGCATACATGGCGTATTGACGAGAGGAGACCGAGGGACGGACCCGACATCCCTGCAGCATGCGCAACCCCAAAGTGAGGTAAGTGTCTAGCACCTATGTGTATCTCTATCTTTGTTTGTGATCGATGCTACTCCTCTGGAGAAATTCAAACAGTATATTCCCTTTACGATACATGAAAAAGCAAATGCCTCAAAACAGATTATATATATCAGCGAAAGATATCGCGGTCATAGAGTGTATAATAAAAGAATGTGAAAAAGTAACGTGAAAAAGAAAGAAAAATTAAGTATATTAAAGAGTATAACCAAATTAGTGAAGAACAATAAAAATATTGCTCATATTAGTCACATTAGTCCTAAATCGTTACAGAATTTATGATGAAAAAGTGCGTTAAGTAATACAGTGAAAATAAGACAGTGAAGAAATTAATTATATACACATTATATACGACATAAGTGAAAAAGAACATAAATCGTGACAACGTGAAGGAAAAAAGGGGAAGGTGACAAAGTGAAAAAGTGAAATTATACTGTTTATTACAGGGTACAAAATATATCTCTATAATATACAAGGAAGCCACATTTTTTTTAAAAATTCCATATTTAAGGGCAAGGGAAGAGGAGAATATTACACTAATATTCAAACAATAGTATCATCAAGTAGCATACAACATATTTATTTCAAACATAATTAATGTTTTAATATAGGAACTGAGTGTTCATTCTCTCATCACTGTGTCAATCTGTGATTAATCGAATATTTGTTTTCCAGATGTTTCCAGTAATATCACAGCTGTCCGAAAGAACACCTCACATTGGAAAAAGTTCAACAGAATCTAGACCTGGACACAAAAATATGCAGTCAATATCAAATCAAGGTAGGACATATACACAGAATAAATTAAAATCGCCTAAAAATATTATATTGGCAATGGACGAGACTATCACTTCATAGAAACGCAGAAAAGCTCAATTTCTCTTTAAGACCTAGGGGGGGGGCATAGTTCCAAGGGTAGTGATCCATCTGCACTTCTTTTGTGCCAGGATCTTAATCGCATTTCCCCCTCTAACACCACAATGTACCATGTCTATGCCCCATGCCAAGAAGGTTTTGGGGTCACATCCATGGTATAGTTTAAAATGTTTCGGGATCGTCTTCAATAGTGTAAGATCGCTGACATCCTTCGCAGCCAGGATATCCCTTACATGTTCACGAATCCGGACCCTGAGCTGTCTAGATGTCAGGCCAATGTAAACCTTTGGGCACCCACATGTTGCATAATAAATAACATGGGTCGTGCTGCATGATATATAATGCAGGATTTTAAAATGGCGTTTGTTTTTAACGGAGATGAAAGAGGTTGTCCGTGCTATGTTGGCACATGCCACACAGTCACCACAAGGGTAACAGCCCTGAATAGGGCCTCGTGTAGAGAAAGGATTGGATTGTAATGGTACATAGTGGCTCTTCACCAATATGTCTCTCGGATTTTTATTCCTTCTAGCCGTCATCTGGGGGTTAGTTGGTAAAGCCTTTGAGAATGAAGGTTCTGTATGTAAAATCGGCCAATGTTTCTCCAGAACTGATCGCATTGTTTGCCACTGGTTATTAAATGTGGAGATGAATCTAATTTTATTGTCCGTCTGGTCTTTCTTTTTTGTACCTGTCAGATGTAACAGGTTCTTTCGTTCCATGTTTTTGGCGCGACTGTATCCCTGCTTGATGCATCTGTGGCTATAGCCCCTGGCTATAAATCTCTCTTTGAGGTCCTGTGATTGCTCCTCAAATTTCTCCTCAGAAGAGCAAATCCGCTTCATTCTAAGAAATTCTAAGAAATTGATTAATAAACAGTATAATTTCACTTTTTCACTTTGTCACCTTCCCCTTTTTTCCTTCACGTTGTCACAATTTATGTTATTTTTCACTTATGTCGTATATAATGTGTATATAATTAATTTCTTCACTGTCTTATTTTCACTGTATTACTTAACGCACTTTTTCATCATAAATTCTGTAACGATTTAGGACTAATGTGACTAATATGAGCAATATTTTTATTGTTCTTCACTAATTTGGTTATACTCTTTAATATACTTAATTTTTCTTTCTTTTTCACGTTACTTTTTCACATTCTTTTATTATACACTCTATGACCGCGATATCTTTCGCTGATATATATAATCTGTTTTGAGGCATTTGCTTTTTCATGTATCGTAAAGGGAATATACTGTTTGAATTTCTCCAGAGGAGTAGCATCGATCACAAACAAAGATAGAGATACACATAGGTGCTAGACACTTACCTCACTTTGGGGTTGCGCATGCTGCAGGGATGTCGGGTCCGTCCCTCGGTCTCCTCTCGTCAATACGCTATGTATGCGCTTGCGCTGTCTCCATGGAGACGCGTCTTTGGAGACGCGCGTGCGCAGCAACGGTGTGACGTCAGGCGATCGGGGTACTGTGACCTTTGACACAATCCGCGCATGCGCCGTGGACCGATGAGGAAGTGAGTCTACACGGAACGTTCAAGTTTGTATGATGAGGGACAGCATATAAGGAGGACAGGATATAGTTTAGATTATACCCCCTGAGGAAGCTAGAACAGCGAAACGCGCGTTGGGGTGTTATTCTTCGTCACGTGGACCACGTGGATCGCAGGCTCACCATCACATCAATGGGTAAGATCTGATGCATTGGCTCCCTCTGGTTGTTTCCAGATTGGAAGTCTTTTTCACCTTTGGGTACATTCAGGGTATATTCCCTTTGGATAGATGGCACCGGGGTTTTTCCTCGGAGTACACACTTTTTTGTAGACTGCTAATTAAGATGCTTAGTATATGCGGTGGCATGACGTTGTGGTTTTGTAGCATGTTGGACAGCAGATGATATGGATTATGCACTATTGCAACTTACTTGCTGACTTCATGGTCCTTTATTAAATACTTTTGTCTACCACATATATGTCCCTGTGTTAAGGTGAACTTGTATACCATGCCCCTGTGGTTAGGTGTAGCAGTTATACCATCCCTGCATCCCTGCGATTCAACAGTAGTGTGGAGTGGTTCATATATAACTTTCTTCTTTTTTAGAAACCTCGCTTTGTTTTTACTACGTATGTTATATGGTTATATATTTATATGCAATAAAATTTATTTTTTACAATATGTGTAGCCTTGTGACTCTTGGTTCTCAATTTCTTTATATGATATAGTAGAGTCCTGCTATTCTTTGATTTGATATTTTGGGGGTACTTTGTACACATGTGCTGGTCGTACCTAACCACTTACTTTCTCCTGTGAGACATTTATTCATAATTATACTGTATGGTGTAGCTATGGAGGGCATTATACTGTATGGTGCAGCTATGGGGGCATTATATTGTATGAGGCAGCTATGGGGGGCATTATACTGTATGGTGCATCTATGGGGGCATTATACTGTATAGGTAACTTCTATATGGGGGCATAAACAGGGCCTAACATCTATATGGGGGCACAAAGTGACGATTTTTGCCATTTTACTGCCGGCGTGAGTTCCCCCGCAAAAGGGCCCACTAAGTATGTGTCGCCCGAGGGCCCACATAAACCTGGAGCCGGCCCTGAGTGTAGTGCTTGTTTTTAGACCTTTTTTTTTTTTTTCGTTTTGTAAACAATTTTTGTTAGGGGTGCCCTAAGGACATTTTTTTTTTCCAGGGGTGCCTCGAGCCCGAAAAGGTTGGGAAACTCTGCACTAGAACTTGTGTGCTTTGGGTGCTAATATATGGTAAAACTGGTGCAATGGGGTAGTATTGCAGGTACTATGTGAGCACTATGACTAGTATGCAGTAGAATGGCCAGTATTGCGAGGGTATTGTTGCTGATGAGACCGCTACATCTATTATTATATGGCACACAGCTGTTATTATTAATTTATGTATTTTTATTGCTTGAATAGGGACAATATATTCCACAGCACTTTACAGAGATTTTCCAACTTACCTACCAGTATGTTTTTAGAGTGTGGGAGGAAATCGGACTACCCGTAGGAAACCCATACTACGGCTGTTATTAGCACTGTTGATTTTTTTTCATCTATTATGGATAGTATTATGTTGTATCTTTTACAATTATTATATATGCGTTGAGGCCCGAGTAGATATGAGGTCAGAAGCCATTGTCCTTTTTCTTTGGGGCCTACCCTAGAAAAATGCTATTGGAGAACTGCTGCATAAAATGTCTTATACTCTTAGTTAAATAGCTATTGATGGGGTCCGGGCCATTCAGGAATGGCATATTTTAGGCATATTCAGTTGCATATTATAGTGGGAAATCTCCATTAGGTATAGAGTTGTACTCTCACAGTGTCAGATATATTAGTAACTGGTCACATCACCTAGTGTGAAGTACCCTGAATTGAGTTTTCCATACAATGTATAGACTTTTAGGGAGAAATTAACTGAGCCTGGCATTTCAAATGCCAGACTTAAACTAAAGTGCACTGTCAGGAGATGCGCCAAATTTATTAAGAGGTGCATGCCTCTTAATAAATGTGATGCATCTTTGGCCGTTCTTGTGCCAGAATTTGAAATTTGCGCCTGTCATGAGATCATTTCTGGCGTAAGTTATTGTAAATCTGTCGGTCTGCAGGAGGCCCCATCCTCTCATGCTAAACTCTACCCACTTTTCTCACCACTTTTAAAAAGTGTCAAAAAAGGTGTGAAAATGAAACTTGTAGTGAAAATATGACATATTCCATCACTTGCGTCTTTTGTACGCCATTATAATGGCGTAAAGGCTTTGTTTAATTCCTCCTTCGTTTACAGAGCAACCTATGGTCACGTTGTGTACATGTGGCTGACGGCATTCGTAGGGCGAAGGTTGTTCCTGAGTGAAAACTCATGAGTTAAAAAGTTTGTATGGAAGCACGGGCCGAAAATGTGGGTGGCTGTCCACAGCCGTTGACGGTCTGCCGTGCCCGCAATTGCGGCTTCTGTTTATGGGTACGGCCGTCTACATGGAGCCTAAAAGAGTCATTGTAATGAGACAGTGGTACTTTAAATAAGAACATCAATAAGATGTATTAATCTATAATTTGAGGGTGCAAATAACAGTGGGAGACTGACAGAGCATTGCTGCCGAAGTGCCACCCACATGTCCTTTTCAGAAGGGCTGTGGAAACAATATACAACACCCCATACCTGCCACTGTGTGCATATATAGCCACCTAACCAAGTGTAGAGTAGAAGTACAAATAATATTACCAACACCAAATTTATTTTTATTTTGAAAATAATTACCGTATATGTCGGCGTATAAGACGACTGGGCGTATAAGACGACCCCCAACTTTTACCCTTAAAATATAGAATTTAAGATATACTCACCATTTCGTGCAGGAGCGCTTCACTATGGCCATCGGTGGCAGGACCCAGGACTCTCTGTCTCTTTGAACTCGCGCATGCGCAGATAGGCTGCTTCATCGCGCGAGATCTGAGAGGCAGGGAATGAGAGGAAAGGTCGCGCCAGAGGATCTTACAGAGATGTTCCCTGGCGGCTAATACCGGCTTCCCTCAGATCCGTGGCGGATTCCGTGCATTCCGGGAGCCTGTGTACCGGACTGCAGGCTCACAAGGTAACACACAACCTGTGTGTAGACAATATGTAGACTAGGGATGTCACGATACCAGAATTTGGACTTCGATACCGATACTTCGTTTAGTATTGCGATTTCGATACCAATTTCGATACTTTTGCCAACAGTAATAAAAAAAAAATTCTTCCGTTTTCTGATGTGAGGCGCGATGTGTGATGAATTTTGAACGCGCCTCACATTAATAGTAATTAATCCCATCATGTTTCTCAGTCATATTGGGTTAATGTGCGAGGTACATGATGGGGTTAATTACTATTAATGTGAGGAACATGGAGGGTAAATTCATCGCACCTCGCGCCTCACATTAATAAGTGAATGAAAGTCGTGTTTATTTCATTTTTTTACATCGTACACATCATAAATGATGCAAAAACATTGTTGTCCGCGCCATTACTGAATGTGTGTATTTTATGTATTGAGACTTATTTTAATGTTTATTGTAAAAAAGGTGAATGTGTATTTTTTTTTAAATTTAACAATACTTTGTTTTTACTTTATTTTTAAACTTTAATGTACTGACATATATCAGATATGTGCCAGTACATTAACCTGTGGACGGATAATACACAGGCAGTTGTTAGGACATACTTGGGTATGTCCTAACAACATGAAATATGGTAAGACAGCCCTGGGGTCCATCAATAGACCCTGGGCTGTCTGCCCATATATGGTATGGCCCTCGATCGCGTCACAGGAATTCCCTGTGACGCGATCCAGGGGCATCCCCCCTTCTCACTTTCCCCTGAATGCTGCAGTCAGCTGTGATCGCAGCATTCAGGGGAATAACGGCGGAGATGAGCGGTTTCTCTGATCTCCGCCGTTATAGAGCGGGGCTGCGGCTGTGTAATACAGCCATTGCCCCGCTCCTGACAGGAAGTGCGCGCGCGGTCAGCATGAGGTGATGCGGCCGGTGCTGCACTAATGAGCGGCAGTTCAGGCACTGAAGACAGAACATGGGGGTGTTTTGTAGCGCGCCCGCCATGTTCTGTCTCCAGTGCCGCCGCTCATTAGTGCAGCGCTGGCCGCATTGCATCATCCTGACCCCGCAAACTTATCATGACTCAGGAGCGGGGCTGTGGCTGAATTACACAGCCGCAGCCGCGCTCCCATACATTCATGTGTTACTATACTGAGCTGTGCGGCTGCAACGTGCATCCCTAATGTAGACAATATCCGGCATATAAGACGACCCCACACTTTTGACATTTTTTTAAGGGTGTAAAAAGTCGTCTTGTACGCCGATATATACGGTAGATGAATTTTAATATAAAATAACTATATATATAAATAACATTATCCAAAAACTCAATGACCTAAACCAGAGGTCAACAAAACCATGAATGCCAGCCTATCCCTAAGGGTATGTAGGTAATAAACTAAAACCCCGCCAGCTGTGACATAAACAAACACGACAAATCAAGCATTGAACAGGGAACAAAACCAAAATGTTAAATAAAAGCAGTATTTACGTTTAGTTTTTTTTTTCCGTTTTTTTTATAATGCGCTTATGACTTTTTGGTTGTTATGCAGTTACTCATGTATTTGTTTTTTTTTGTCTCTTTGTTTTTTTAAGAATGCGCTTATTATTTTTTAGTTGTTATGTCTTTATTCATTTATTGACATTAAATAAGAGACACAAAATTTAACAATCACCAAAGTGTAAAAGAAAAAACACAGAAACACACCTGAGAGAGAGAAAGGAGGGGTAAGAGGGGGATTAGCCCTGCACTTCTTCTTCCTACAGAAACTAAGTTAAAGGGAAGGTGTCATGATTTATTTTTTTTAGTAATTATATTGCTTTTTATATAATGTAAATAAAAATTTTATTTATTTATGTTGTCACTTTCAACTTTTTAACCCCTACCCTCTTTAGCCACTTTCTGACATATTTCACTTTATGTGGAAATAACTTTCGAATGCTTTAACCTATCCAAGCGATTCTGAGACTGTTTTCTCGTGACACATTGGCCTTAAGTTACTGGCAAAATTTGCTCAATACATTCAGTATTTAAATGTGAAAAACACCAAAATTTTGCAAAAAATTGCAAAAATTTGCATTTTTCTACATTTAAATGCTTGTAAGACAGGCAGTTATACCACAAAAAATAGTCGCTAATTAACATCCCCCACATGTCTACATTAGATTGACATAGTTTTTTGAACATCCTTTTATTTTTCTAGGACTTTACAAGGCTTAGAACTTTAGAAGAAATTTCTCACATTTTCAAGAAAATTTCAAAAAGCTATTTTTACAGGGGCCAGTTCAGTTGTGAATTGGCTTTGAGGGCCTTATATATTAGAAACCTCCAAAAAGTCACCCCATTTTAAAAACTTCACCCTCAGAGTATTCAAAACAGCATTTAGAAAGTTTCTTAACCCTTTAGACATTTCACAGGAATGAAACCAAATTAGAGTTGAAATTTACTAATTTTATTTTTTGTTGTTGCAGAAATTCATTTTTAATCCATTTTTTTTGTAACACAAAGTTTTATCAGAGAAACGCAACTCAATATTTATTGCCCAAGTTCTGCAGTTTTTAGAAATATCCCACATGTGGCCCTAGTGCGCTAATGGGCTGAAGCACCGGCCTCAGAATCAAAGGAGCACCCAGTGGATTTTGAGCCTCCTTTTTATTAGAATATATTTTAGGCACCATGTCGGGTTTGAAGGGCTCTTGCGGTGCCAAAACAGTGGAAATCCCCCAAAAGTGGCCCCATTTTGGAAACTACACCCCTTGAGGAAATTATCTAGGGGTATAGTTAGCATTTTGACGCCACAAGTTTTTTGCAGAAATTGTTGGAATTAGGCCATGAAAATGAAAATTTACATTCTTTCAAAAAAAAATGTAGGTTTAGCTAATTTTTTCTCATTTCCACAAGGACTAAAGGAGAAAAAGCACCACAACATTTGTAAAGCAATTTCTCCCGAGTAAAATAGTACCCCATATGTGGTAATAAACGTCTGTTTGGACACACGGCAAGGCTTAGAAGGGAAAGAGCTCCATTTAGCTTTTGGAGCTCAAATTTAGCAGGAATGGTTTGCGGCGGCCATGTCGCATTTGCAAAGCACCTGAGGGACCAAAACAGTGAAAGCGCCCAAAAAGTGACTCCATTTAGGAAACTACACCCCTTGAGGAATTCATCTATGGGTGTAGTGATCATTTTGACCCCACAGGTGTTTCATAGAATTTATTCGAATTGGGCAGTGAAAATAAAATTTTTTTTCCAATAAGACGTAGCTTTAGCGCAAAATTTTTCATTTTCTCAAAAAATAAAGCAGAAAAAGAACCCCAACATTTGTAAAGCAATTTCTCCCGAGTATGGCAATACCCCATATCTGGTTATAAACTAATTTTTGGGCACACGGCAGGGCTCAGAAGGGAAGGAGAGCCATTTGGCTTTCAGAGTACAGATTTTGCTGGATTGGTTTCTGGTCGCTATGTAGCATTTGCAAAGCCCCTGTGGGACCAAAACAGTGGAAACCCCCCAAAAGTGATCCCATTTTGGAAACGAAACCCCTCAAGGTATTCACCTAGGGGTGTAGTGAGCATGTTAATCCCGCAGGTGTTTTCCATAAATTAGTGTGCACTCTATTGCAGAGTGAAAATGGTATTTTTCAATAGATATGCCAATATGTGGTGCCCAGCTTGTGACACCATAACAAGACAGCTCTCTAATTATTATGCTGTGTTTCCCGGTTTTAGAATCACCCTACATGGGGCCCTAATCTTTTGCCTGGACATTTGACAGGGCTCAGGAGCGGGAGAACACCATGCGAAATGAAGGCCTAATTTGGCGATTTACACAGAATTGGTTCACAATTGCAGAGGCTCAGATAGGAAATAATAAAAGAAACCCCCCAGAAGTGACCCCATTTTAGAAACTACACCCCTCAAGGCATTTATTAAGAGGTGTAGTGAGCATTTTCACCCCACAGGTCTTTTCCATAAATGAATGTGCTGCGGATGGTGCAAAGTAAAAATTAAATTTTTTCTCCAGATATGCCAATTCAGTGGCAAGTATGTCATGCCCAGTTTATGCCACTGTAGACACACACCCCAAAAATTGTTAAAAGGGTTCTCCCGGGTACGGCGGTGCCATATATGTGGAAGTAAACTGCTGTTTGGGCACGCTGTAGTGCTCAGATGGGTGGGAGCGCCATTTGGCTTTTCAAACGTAGATTTTGCTTGGTAGTAGATTTGTTTGAGTATTGCTGGTGTTTCCGTTTATAATGTGGGGGCATATGTAAGCTGGGCAGAGTATATCAGGGGCATAGTCAGGGGGTATAATAATGGGGTAAACAATAAAATAATCCATAGATGTGTGTTACGCTGTGAAGCAATCCTTTCTTCACAGGCCGGTGTTGCACTGATAATCGGTGTATTTACTTATCCCCCTTTTGGTCCACACTCCGCACCTTTGCAGTTTGGGGAATTTTGCTAGGAAGTGTTGTCCTGGTATAATACAGGCAGATATGTTTGGGCGCCTCTTGAAATAGACTAAATGGTCCCCTGCACAACCGCATATTTTTTATTTCCTGACTTATGGAAGCCTTAACTAATTTTATTTTTTCATAGACGTAGTGGTTTAAGGGCTGTTTTTTTGCGGGACGAGCTGTAGTTATTATTGCTACCATTTTGGGGTACATGCGACTTTTTGATCACTTTTTACCCTATTTTTTGAGAGGCAAGGTGACCAAAAAAAAGCGTTCACCATGCGTTATAAATTACATATTAACTTTATTCTGCGGGTCAGTACGATTTCGGCGATACCTAATTTATAGAATTTTTTTATGTTTTACAACTTTTTGCACAATAAAATGTATTTTGTAAAAAGAATGTATTTTTCGCCAAGTTGTGAGAACCATAACTTTTTAATTTTTTCGTCTACTGAGTTGTATGAGGGCTTGTTTTTTGTGAGATGAGCTATAGTTTTTATAGTCACCATTTTTGGATACATGTGACTTTTTGATCACTTTTTATTTACATTTTTGTAGGGCAAAGTGAGCAAAAAACAGAAATTCTGGCATTATTTTTCAGGTTTTTTTTTTTACGCTGTTCACCGCGTGGAATAAATAACATCATATTTTTATAGTTTAGGCCGTTACAGTCGTGGAGATACCAAATATGTATGGTTTAATTCTTTTTTTCAATAATAAAGGACTTGATAAGGGAAAAAGGACGATTGTGTTTTATTTTATTACTTAAAACTTTTATTATATTTTTTAGAACTTTTTTTCACTTTTTTTTACACTTTACTTTAGTCCCACTAGGGGACTTGAAGGTTCAACTGTCATATTTTTTCTCTAATACATTGCACTACCTACGTAGTGTAATATATTAGATCTGTCAGTCATTCACTGACAGCAAGCCAATTAGGCTTCGCCTCCGGACAGGTGGCCATTGTTAGGTCTCCTGTTGTCATAATAGCAGTCGGCAGTCGTGCGATTGCAGGGCACAGCTGGCGATCTGCTAGCAACCACAAAGATGAAACGATCGGATGCGGGGTTAATGGCAGGGTTCGGAGCTAGCTCGGCTTCCTACCGTTACAGGTGGATGTAACATACAGCTGATATCCACCGCTGATGACTCCGGCTCATCTCCTGAGCCGGCGCCATCTTGCCGGCGGCTACGGAAGCCTTTCGGGCCCTGCCTCCGGGCGGGAGCTGGAAGTTTTCCGTACTAGGCACACCGGGAGGCCAGTATTAGGCCTCCGGTTGCCATTGCAGCTCCCGACACCCTGGCGATTTCATTGCTGGGGTGTCGATAAGCTGCAAACACCTTAAATGCAGCGATCGCTTTTGACGGCTGCATTTAAGGGCCGTTACAGCAGGATGTCAGCTGTAAGATACAGCTGACATCCGGGGATGATGGCACCGACTCAGCTTCTGAGCCGGTGCCAAGCATTTGTCGTAAGTATACGACATTTTGCGGGAAGCACTGGCTTTCCATGACGTATACTTACGACAAATGTCGGGAAGGGGTTAATGTATTCATACTTTTACTTCTCTATGGGGGCTGCCATTTTTTTTTCATCTCTGTATATGTCGATTAACGACACATACTAAGATGCTATACGGCACATACAATTCCATAGAGAATGCGAACGGGAGCCGTTCCATTGCACATGCGCAGTTCCCACACAGATCAGAACGAAGCTCGTTCGTAGAGCGAAATCCGGCGCCATTTTCATGTGGAACGGAAGCCGATGCCGAACAGTAAGATGACGACTTCCGGCCCAGCTTCCGACCATATGTTCAACGAAGCGAAGGCGCAAGGAAGAGAAGCGTAGGCGGCAAGAACTTGCTAGACGAGCGGAGGCGGCGGCAGGAGCAAGTAATTTATGTTAGTGGTCTCCTCGCTGCTCGCTGTAGAACCTCCTACCACTGTGCAGTCGCTCAGAAAATGGCGGCACACAGTGTAGGCGGTTTGAAGACATTCAAACCCCTCCCCCGCCTGGCACTAGCCAGAAGAAGGGAGGAGGGGGGGGTGTGAGGACACTAGAGGAGAGTGTGTCCACCCCAAATTTGCAGCAGAAATCAATGAGGATTGTTTACCACAGTGACCATGCTGCAATTTTGGGAACTGCTCCCTTTAGTGGCCAGCACATGGAAATGTTATAAATTAGAATCTAATTTATAATATCTTCTGACTAGTGAAAAAATTGAAAAAATGTAAAACAATGTGTAATCAGTAATATGCTAATTGTTTAATTGAAAAAAAATATATATATTTCACTTTACTTGGCAACAGTACCAAGCTCAGCGGCTAAATGCCTGTGAGCCCATGATGACTGTACAGCTGGTGCTCTGCACCTGCTATTTTAAAGGTGTTGTCCAGGCATGGGGCGGTTTTTCATACTGATGACTTATCCATAGAATAGATCATCAGTATATGATCGATGGGGGTCCAATACCTAGACCCCGCACCGATCAGCTGTTCCGGCTGCCTCCGGGCACCAGAAGTTATGTAGTGGTCGGTCCCGGAAGCAGATGGCCCTGGTCATAGTATTGCGGCCATTCTGCAGTACTGCAGCTCTATTCCTATTCAAGTAAATAGGAGCAGAGCTGCAGTAACCGAGCACGGCCGCTATACAGTGCTTGAAGCCTTTTGCTGAACACTGCATAGCTTCCCAGGCAGCGGGTACAGCTGATCGGTGCGGGGTCTGGGTGTCGAACCCCCAACGATCATATACCGATGATCTATTCTGTGAAAAAAATCATTCGTATGAAAAACCGCCCCATGCCTGGACAACCGTTTTAATCCTGATGAGCATTTTATAGATGCCCTTATGTAAAGTTCCATTCTCTATAAATCACAATTTCTGATCTGTTGTGAAGAACTTAGGATAACCTTATTTTTAACTCAACCTATATATAAAAAGAGTGCATTGCAGCCACAGAAATATGCTGCAAGAGTGCTTTGCAGCCATATATAATATATATCTTAAGGGTATGTTCACACTCAAAATAAAAAATGGCTGAAAATGACAGAGCTGTTTTTAAGGGGTTTTTGTAGCCAAAAACTTTTTTGTTTTTTTTTTACCCCGAAATGCACTTGAAAACTCAGCGTGTGAACATACCCTTATTGTGAATTTAAAAAAACATTATATTAAAAATCAGCCACACTTGGAATATCACGGAGTCAGAATTGAATAAATAACTGGTATATCAATCTAGTAACAAGGAGATAACAAACTAGTTCATACAGCAATAAAGTGCAATAGTGCATAACCAGTATAACATAATAATCTCAGCTACAAAAAGTATACTGCTAACAAGCATTTCTCTTACACCAAATAATGGTGGTCACGCCAACCCCAACGTACATTACGGCATAAGCCTTTGTCTGAGACATGCTTGTTATGCACTTGTTGTTTTGTTTATATCGGTTCTGCCAACCTTATTTTTAAGCAGAGTTTAACATTTTGAGGAAATAACTCATTATAAAATGTTGTACTGAAATATAATTGATATACAACATGTGCCATTCATATAATGTGCCATATCTACATTAATGCCAAGCAACCAATGAAAGAATGACATGGTATATTTACCTAATTTTTAAAATGGACATATATTAGTGTAGCCATTACTATTATTTTGCTGTTGGGCAATGCCGCCACCTGCTGGAAATGATACATTTTACGGCTTTTTTATTTATTTATTTATTAAACTCTATTGGTGACATAAAAATATACTACAATGTATGCTTGATCAGCTTTAGTCTGAAAACCTAAGGGGGAGTTCACACAGAGTGTTTTGACAAGTTTTTTGACGCCCCAAAAATGCGCCAAAAAACAGCAGAAAATGCCTCCCATTGATTTCAATGGGAGGCGGAGGCGTTTTTTTCCCACGAGCTGAAAAAACGTCTCGCGGGAAATAGAAGGGACATGCCCTATCTTCGGGCATTTATACATCTGACCTTTCTTTGACATCAATGGGAGGCAGAGAAAGTGTAATTTGCAGCCTTTTTTGCCCACAGCGCTCAATGTCCGCGGGCGACAAACGCAGCAAAAATCGGCGTGCAGGCAGAGCAAAATCTGCCTCAAAATTCCGTTTGGCATTTTCCACCTGCAAAAAACTCTGTCTAAACCCAGCCTAAGTATGTTTCCATCATTTAAGCCGTGTGAGCGCTTATTTTTTGCACGACGAGCTGTAGTTTTTATTAGCACCACTTTTTTGGTACATACGATTTTTTTATCACTTTTTTTTCATTCTATTTAGCGCTATGGTGACCAAAAGACATCAATTATGGGGTTTTAAATTATTATTTTTTTACGGCGGTCACTGTGTGAGTTAAGTAATGCTATATTGTAATAGTTTGAGACTTTTACGGACGCAGCGATACCAATTTTTTTTATTATTTTTTTTTTTTACATTGTGCTTGGGGATAAATGTGAAAATGTTTTTTTTTTTTAATTTAAAATTTTTTTTACACTCCTGAAAATTGATCTAACTTTTTTTTTTTTTACACATTTTATTAGTTCCCCTAGGGGACTTGAACCAGCGATCTTCAGATCGCTGGTACAATACACTGCAATACATGGATGAGTTACGGAAACAGCGTAACTCGCTGAGCTACGATGTTTCCGTAACTCCCATAGTAGTGAATGGCAGTTACAGAAGGAGCGTAGCATGCCTCGCTGTTTCCGTAACTACTATTCAGTTCTATGGGAGATACGGAAACTGCGTAGCGCAGCGAGTTACGCTGTTTCCGTAACTCGACCATGTAAGCAGGAAGTGGCCGGAAGACAGCAGAGCTGGGTAAGATAGAACGGGTTTTAGGGGGCTCCGTTCTAGAGATAGGTGCGAGACCCAGAGGTGGGACCCGCATTTATCTGACATTTATGACATATCCTTTGGATATGTCATAAATGTCCTCAATGGGAAAACCACTATAAATGCCGCGGTCGCTATTGACCGCGGCATTTAACTAGTTAAATGGGCAGGAACAGCGCCTTCGCTGTTCCTGGCCGTTAGAGCAGCGTGTCAGAAGATGACACCCGCAGTGTATGGAGCAGGCTCAGCGCGTGAGCCCGCGTGGTCCGTGGTGCTTTTCGGTTTTCATTCATCCTTTTCACTGCTGTTGCGCGAATCACGCTCGTCCCACGGAAGTGCTTCCGTGTGGTGCGCGTGATTTTCACGCACCCATTGACTTCAATGGGTGCGTGATGCGCGAAATACGCAGAGTTATTGAACCTGTCGCGCATTTTGCGCAGCAGACAAACGCTGCGCAAAAAGCACGGACTGTCTGTACTGCCCCATAGACTTGTATTGGTCCATGCGTGCCGCGTGAAAACCACGCGGCCCGCACGGACCGAATACACGCTCGTGTGAATCCCCCTTAGGGGGGATTCACACGAGCGTGTATTCGGTCCGTGCGGGCCGCGTGGTTTAGGGGGGATTCACACGAGGGTGGTTTAGGGGGGATTCACACGAGCGTGTATTCGGTCCGTGCGGGCCGCGTGGTTTTCACGCGGCACGCATGGACCAATACAAGTCTATGGGGCAGTACAGACAGTCCGTGCTTTTTGCGCAGCGTTTGTCTGCTGCGCAAAATGCGCGACAGGTTCAATAACTCTGCGTATTTCGCGCATCACGCACCCATTGAAGTCAATGGGTGCGTGAAAATCACGCGCACCACACGGAAGCACTTCCGTGGGACGAGCGTGATTCGCGCAACAGCAGTGAAAAGGATGAATGAAAACCGAAAAGCACCACGTGCTTTTCTGTTTCCGAACATCCAAACGGAGTGTCTTTGCGTACCGAACTTCACCGGGTTCGGCCAAACTCGTTTTGGCCGATCCCGGCAAAAAAATTATCGGTACGCGACGTCAGGAGATAGTCACTGTCCATGGTGCTGAAAGAGTTAAACTGTTTCAGCACCATGGACAGTGACTTGCGATCCCAAAATACATTAACCTGTAAAAAAAAACCGAAGTTCTAACTTACCGATTACTCCTGTCTCCTTCCTGCAGTCCGACCTCCCGGGATGACACTTCAGTTCAAGTGACAGCTCCAGCCAATCACAGGCCAAGCACAGGCTGCAGCCAATCACAGGCTGCAGCGGTCACTTGGACTGCTGCGTCATCCAGGGAGGTGGGGCCCGATGTCAAGAGAGGCGCGTCACCAAGGGCGCGTCACCAAGGACGCGTCACCAAGGACGCGTCACCAAGGCAACGGCCGGGAAGTTCTCGGTAAGTAGGAACTTTATCTTTTTTTTTTACAGGTTTTTCGCTGTTGTGTTCGGCATTCACTGTCGAGGGTGCTGAAAGATTTAGCTCTTTCAGCACCTTGGACAGTGACGGGCGTCGACAAGCCTCATCTCTATGATGCCGGCTGCGCGAAAATCACGCAGCCGCGCATCAGACACGCATGACACACGCAGCTGTCAAATGGTTTTTGCGCTCGCAAAACGCTGCGTTGTTTGCGCGCGCAAAAACGCAACGTTCGTGTGAATCTCCCCTTATAGTCTGAAAAGTACGGTAACTTTTTTTTGCGGGGAATAGAAAAAAAACCTGAAATTCTGCAATTGTTCTATGCGTTTTAAATTGACGCCGTTCACTGTGCGGTGTAAATAACATGTTACCTTTATTCTATGGGTTGGTACGATTACGACGGAACCACATATGTATAGGTTTTTTATGTTTTACGACTTTTGCACAATAAAAACACTTTTGAACTAAAATTTCCAAGAGCTGTAATTTTTTTATTTTTCAGTCAATGTAGTAATTTTTTGGGCTTGTTTTTTGCAGGAGGAGATGTAGTTTTGATTGGTACTGTTTTGGGGTACATGGGACTTATTGATTAACTTTTATTATGTCTTTTTGGGGGGCAATGGAAAAAAATAACTATTTCGCCATTGTTTTTTGCGTTTTTTTTTACGGTGTTCACCTTGCGGTTTAAACTACATATTAACTTTATTTTTTGAGTAATTACGGTCACGGCGATACCATATTTGTTTACTTTTATTTTATTTTTTACACTTCTATTAAATAAAACTAGTTTTTATGGAGAAAATGGTTTTATTTATTTTTTTACTGTAATTTTTATTAATAATTTTTATTTCACATTACTTACTTATTTTTTTAGTCCCACTAGAGGACTTTACTATGCGATCTTTAGATCGCTGCTATAATGCATTGGTATACTTAGTTTACCAAAGCATTATTGCCCGTCAGTGTAAATCTGACAGGCAATCTATTAGGATGTGCCTCCGGCACATCCTAATAGGCATATGCCCGGGGAAGACTTGGGGGCTTTTATCAGGCCCCCAGATGCCATGGCACCCCATCGGAGGCCTACGATTGCATTTGCGGGCCGCTGATGGGTGACAGAGGGAGCTCCCCCCTCTGTAAAAAAGTTAAATGCTGCGGTCGCTATTGACCGCAGCATTTAACGGGTTAAACAGCCGCGATTGAAGTAAACTTTGATCTCGGCCATTGAAGCAGGAGCCCGGCTGTCATCAGACAGCTGAGACCCGGCTCCAGCCTGTATGGGACACCTGTGCAGGACTTAGACTGGGCCGCCGTGAAAAGGCGACGTCCTAGCCTAAGCCCCTTAGTGGCCGCTGTGAAAAGGCGTATTGGTGGTCACTAAGGGGTTAAGCTCCTTTCCTTTTAGAAAGTCAATCTGCAGCACATGGTGTTTGTATTATATAGGACTGTGCCTTAGCTTCTGCAGAATGATACCACAGTGCCTCCCCCCTGTCACGCAGGGTTCGTGGACTCACTGGGCCGTACCGCCTTGGCGGTATGGCAGCTGGCAAACAGGGCGCAGGTCAGAGTCTATACTTCATATAGGGTACATGTGGCAGCTCGGACAGTAGCAAGACAGGCTTGGCTGGAACTAGGCAGCAGGTAGACATCAGGCGTGGAGTAGCAGGACAGGCGTAGTATACAGCACAGCACGGCTACAGCTCAGCACGGCACTAGATCAGGATACAGGTTACAGGATATAGGAACAGGGAACACTGGGAGCAGGAAACACTAGGGGACCATTTGCAAGACAAACAGGATACGCCAACAACGCTCAGGCATGGGAGGATGGGGCTGGGACCTTCTTATAGCCAGGGTGCTCTGGGAGCAATCAGCTCAATCTTCCACATGCGTGCGGTTACGCTTCTTAAGTCTGGACTGAGCTCGCAAGTGCACCCTGGTGGTCACTGTGGAACAGGACGGCCGTATGTGCAGATATCTCTGGAGAGAAGGGCGTCGACTGGATGGAAGGAGTTCGTGGTCAGCGACCACCGACGTTACAGTATCCCCCCTCTTACGCCCCCTCCTCTTGGGACCAGAACGAGAGAGAAAGCTCTTAATGAGGGTAGGAGCGTTGAGATTCTCTTCTGGCTCCCAGGACCTCTGTTCTGGACCAAACGCCTTCCAATCTTGCTGGAGGCAACCGCAGGGCTAGGAGTCTTGGAAAAGCGGTTCAGAACCACTGGCTTCAGGAGGGAGACATGGAAGGAGTTCGGGATCCTGACGGTAGGAGGCAGCCGAAGCTTGTAGGCGACAGGGTTGATCGGCTGTAGGATCTCGAAGGGTCCAAGGAACCTGGGAGCAAATTTGTACGACGGCACCCTCCGTCGAATATTCCTGGAGGACAGCCAGACCTTCGTGCCAGGAAGAAACTGAGGAGGTTCTTTTCTCCATGTGTCCGCCTTCCATTTCATGCGGTCGACCGCCAGCAGGATAGAGGATCGAGTCTGCTGCCAGTTCTGCAGAAAGTCCCTAAAAGTCGTGTCAGCAGCTGGTATCTCGGACGTATCAGGCACCGGGTGAGGAATTCGTGGGTGTTGGCCGTAGACAATGAAGAACGGTGTCTTCTGTGTGGACTCACTGGTGTGCTTGTTGTATGAGAATTCAGCCCACGGAAGCAACTGCACCCAGTCATCATGCTGCTTGGAGATGAAGTGAAGTAAGTAGTTCTCAAAGATCTGATTGATCCTCTTGACCTGACCATTGGACTGAGGATGGTAGGCCGAGGAAAAGTCCAACTTTACACATAGGAGTCCGCAGAGGGCTCTCCAGAACTTCGAGGTGAACTGAACCCCTTGATCAGACACAATATGCTGCAGTAAGCCGTGCAGGCGGAAGATGTGTTGGATGAACAGCTTGGCCAGCAGAGGGGCAGAAGGAAGACCGGTCAGAGGAACGAAGTGGGCCATCTTTTTGAAAATCGATCCACCACCACCCAGACAGCACTGCATCCAGCAGAGAGAGGCAGGTCAGTAATAAAGTCTATAGCTATATGCTGCCAAGGAGCATCGGGCACAGGCAATGGCTGGAGCAGGCCAGCAGGTCTGGAGTGAGCAACATTGTTAGCTGCACACACTGAGCAGGACGAAACAAAGTCCAAAATGTCCTTGGGCAGCGTGGGCCACCAGAAATGATGGGCAATCAGATCTCGGGTCTTACGGGTCCTCGTGTGACCTGCCTGTCTAGAGCAGTGTCCCCAGCAGAGGATTCTCCCTCGGTCCGCCAAGTGCACAAAAGTCCTCCCTGGAGGAATGTCCCCAACTTGCAGGGGATTGACAGAGACAATGCAAGACGGATGAATAATGTTCTGTGGCATATCCATGGTGTCCTCTGTATCGAAAGACCTGGACAAGGCATCGGCCCTCACATTCTTGTCGGCCGGGCGATAATGGAGCTCAAACTGGAACCTGGTAAAGAACAGCGACCACCTGGCCTGACGAGGATTCAGCCTTTGGGCCGTCTGAAGGTAGGTGAGGTTCTTGTGGTCTGTAAAAATCAGGATGGGATGAGCTGCGCCCTCTAGTAGATGTCTCCACTCCTCCAGGGCCAACTTGATGGTCAGTAACTCCCAATCCCCAATCGAGTAGTTGCGTTCTGCGGAAGAGAAGTGCTTAGAGAAATATCCACATACCATAGACTTGCCCTTGGAACCTCTCTGGAACAGGAGTGCACCAGCACCGACAGAGGATGCGTCCACCTCCAGCGAAAACTGTAAAGAAAAGTCGGGATGATGGAGGATAGAAGCTATTGAATGCAGACTCTGCCTCAGGAGTCCACACCTTGGTGTTCATGCCCTTCTTAGTGAGGTCAGAGATAGGAGATGTGAGTGAGGAGAAGTTTGGAATAAACTGTCTGTAAAAATTGGCGATTCCTAGAAAGCGCTGTATGGCACTCAAGCCTTGAGGGCGCGGCCATTCCAGAACGAACTTTACCTTTTCAGGATCCATCTTGAGACCCCTATTCGAGACAATGTAGCCCAGGAAGGGGAGAGCATCCTATTCAAACACTCACTTCTCCAACTTAGCGTACAGACGATTACCTCTTAACCGCAGCAAAACTTGACGGACATGTCTCTGATGAGTCACAGGATCTGGAGAAAAAATCAAGATGTCCTCAAGATAGACCACAACACAAACATAGAGGAGGTAATGGAAAATGTCATTAACGAACGCCTGGAAGATCGCGGGAGCATTACACAGGCCGAAGGGCATTACTAGATACTCATTGTGTCCATCACGGGTGTTAAATGCAGTCTTCCATTCATCCCCCTGGCGAATCCAGATTAGGTTGTAAGCCCCACACAGGTCTAGTTCGGATTTTTTTTTGGCACCACGTATACAATCAAATAATTCAGAGATCAGTGGCAACAAATATTTATTCTTCACCGTGATTTGGTTGAGACCCCGGTAGTCAATACAAGGACGCAGGGAGCCATCCTTTTTTTGACGAAGAAGAACCCGGCTCCTGCCGGGGAGGAAGACTTCCGTATGGAACCCCTCTCCAAGTTCTCCTTAACATAGGCGGACATGGACAGAGTCCATGTCCCCACGGGGAAAGGACGCACAAGGGATTAGCTCGATAGGACAGTCAGGACTGGGACTGGGGCATGTAGAACGGAGTCAAGGCAGACCCAGCAGCACAGGGTTAACGGCCTTGGACAGGATATAGAACGGTAGAAGTTTGGAGTGGAGAGCCCCTACTTGGAGCCTCAGCGGCTTGGTCACAGCTATAACTGGGTCTGGCATAGGTAGTCCATTCACTGATGCAACCATCAATGGTCTCTCCAGAGGGGTAGTGGGTAATTGGAGAAAGTCCATCAATTATCTAAAAATGAAAATAGCAGCGGATCCAGAGTGCAGATACGCAGAGACCTGATGAGTTTTCTCACTGTACACTATGGTCATGGGTATGGACAACTTAGACGGGAGTCCCTCTTTACCCAAGGTTGTTGTAAAGGATTTACCAGACACAGCTTCTGTGTCGACGCCCGTGATTAATCAGTCTGCATCTGCTTCTAGGTCTGATAGAGTGACTTGATCTGCTACCACTCAGGCTGGTAGGCTGAGGAGTGGGAGAACCTATCAGAGCCTGGCCAGACGGAGCTAGCTCCCGCCCTCGGTCTATTTATACCTTCATTTCCTGCTTTTCCTTTGCCTGTGATTCTGTTTGGTTTCCTGGCTCTGCTGTTCCTGCTAGTACTATTGACCTCTGCTTCATTTGACCCTGGCTTTACTGACTACTACTCTCCTGCTCTGCGTTTGGTACCTCGTACACTCCTGGTTTGACTCGGCTCGATCACTACTCTTGTTGCTCACGGTGTTGCCGTGGGCAACTGCCCCATTTCCCTTAGCTTCTGTGTACCCTCGTCAGTTTGTCTGTCGTGCACTTATTGAGCGTAGGGACCGTCACCCAGTTGTACGCCGTCGCCTAGGACGGGCCGGGCAAGTAGGCAGGGACTGAGTGGCGGGTAGATTAGGGCTCACCTGTCTGTCTCCCTACCCCGACATTACAGTTGTTTTTCCTACCAACCCTAGGCTTTGGGGCTTTTAGGGGCACAGACGCGCACAAGATGGCCTCCGAGGCCGCAATAAAGACAGAGTACCGAAGTGCGTCTGCGTTGTCTCTCCTGGGTAGATAGCTTACATTGGTCCATCCTCCCAGACTCCTGAGGAGGATCGGCATCTGAGGACGGTATGGGTTGCTGCAAGGTAGGGGCCAGACTAGGAAGGCCTCCCTCCCGACGAACCTCTTGGAACCGTTCTTGGAGCCTTCTATCAATCCGGGCAGCCAGGAGGATCAGGTCATCCAGGGTAGATGGCAGGTCTCGAGCAGCAAGTTCGTCTTTAATCTTAGGAGACAGTCCATGCCAGAATGTAGCCACCAGGGCCTCATTGTTCCACAACGGTTCTCCCGTCAAGGTGCAGAAGTGGATGGCGTACTCGCCCAGAGAGATGTCTCCTTGGCGTAGGTTCAGCAAAGAAGCCGCAGCAGAGGAGACTCGTCCAGGCTCCTCAAACACTGTGCAAAATGTCCGGAGGAGCCCCTGGAAGTCACGGGTCTCTGGTCCTTGTCTCTCCCAGATAGGGTTTGCCCATGCAAGGGCCTTGCCAGTAAGAAGAGAGATGAAGAAAGCGACCCTTGCGCCATCAGACAAAAATGCCCTTGAATACAGGCTGAAGTGGATCTGGCACTGGTTCAAAAATCCACGACAGGTACTTGTGTCTACATCATAGCGGTCAGGAAGAGGCAAAGAAAAACGAGGATCAACACTGCCAAAAGGTGTAGTCTGAGGAACAGTACTGCCAAGAGGTGTAGTAGGAGGAATGGCAGCTTGTGCCTCCTGCCGACGTGCGAGAATGTTCAAGGCCTGGAGGAGTTAGTCCTGTCGAGACCGGAGGTCTAGCATATCCGCCCGCATCTCTTGTAACGTCGTCATGGTCTTGGATCGACCAGCGGGATCCATGGCCTGAGTGTGCTGTCACGTAGGCTTCGTGGACCCACTGGGCCATACCACCTTGGTGGTATGGCAGCTGGCCAACAGGGAGCAGGTCAGAGTCTATAGTTCATATAGGGTACCTGTGCAGCTCGGGGAGTAGCAAGGCAGGCTTGGCTGGGACTAGGCAGCAGGTAGACATCAGGCGTGGAGTAGCAGGACAGGCGTGGTATACAGCACAGCACGGCTACAGCTCAGCACGGCACTAGATCAGGATACAGGTTACAGGATACAGGAACAGGGAACACTGTATACCACGCCTGTCCTGCTTCTCCACGCCTGACGTCTACCTGCTGCCTAGTTCCTGCCAAGCCTGCCTTGCTACTGTCCGAGCTGCTACAGGTACCCTATATAAACTATAGACTCTGACCTGCGCCCTGTTGGCCAGCTGCCATACCGCCAAGGCCGTATGGCCCAGTGGATCCACAAACCCTACGTAACAATAAGCTCAGGCCATGGACCCCGCTTGTCAATCCAAGACCATGACGACATCACAAGAGATGCGGGCGGATATGCTAGACATCCGGTCTCGACAGGACCAACTCCTGCAGGCTTTGAACATTCTCGCACGTCGGCAGGAGGCAGAGCTGCCGTTCCTCCTGCTACACCTCCTGGCAGTGTTGATCCTCAGACTACACCTCCTGGCAGTGTCGACCAACGTTTTTCTTTGCCACTTCGGGCCGCTATGATGGAGACGCAGATACCTGTCGTGGATTTTTGAATTAGTGCCAGATCCACTTCAGCCTGTATACTAGGACATTTTCGTCTGATGGCGCAAGGGTCGCTTTTATCATCTCTCTCCTCACTGGCAAGGCTCTTGCATAGGCGAATCCTATCTGGGAGAGACAAGGACCAGAGACCCGTGACTTCCAGGGCTTCCTCCGGACTTTTTGCATGGTGTTTGAGGAGCCTGGATGGGTCTCATCTGCAGCGGCTTCCTTGATTAACCTATGCCAAGGAGACACCTCCGAGAGTGATTACGCCATCCACTTCCGCACCCTGGTGGGAGAACTGTTGTGGAACAATGAGGCCCTAGTGGCTGTATGGACTGTCTCCTAAAATTAAGGACGAACTTGCCGCTCGAGACCTGCCATCTACCCTGGATGACATCATCCTTGTGTCCGCCTGGATTGAGATGCGGATCCGAGAACGCCTCCAAGAGGTTCGTCAAGAGGGAGGCCTTCCTAGTGTGGTCCCTACTTTGCAGCAACCCCTGGTGTCCTCAGATGTCGACCCTCCTAAGGAGTCCGTGAGGATGGACCAGTGTAAGCTATCCACCCAGGAGAGACAACGCAGACGCACTACAGGACTTTGTCTATATTGCGGTCTCGGTGGCCATCTTGTGCGGCTGTGTCCCCAAAAATCCCAAATCCTAGAGTTACTAGGAGAGGCAGCCTTGGGTAAGAAAGGACTTCTGTCTAGATTGTCCATACCAGTGACCATAGTGTCCGGCGAGAGAGCGCATCAGGTCTCTGCATATCTGGACTCTGGATCCGCTGCTAATTCTTCTTCAATTACCCACCACCCCCCTGGAGAGGCCATTGATGGTTGCATCAGTGAATGGACTACCTATGCCAGACCCAGTTATAGCTGTGACCAAGCCGCTGAGGCTCCAAGTGGGAGCTCTTCACTCCGAACTCCTGTCATTCTATGTCCTATCCAAAGCCGTTAACCCTGTGTTGTTGGGCCTGCCTTGGCTCCGACTACATGCCCCAGTCCTGGACTGGAATTCTGAAGAGGTTCTCCAGTGGGGCCCTGAGTGTCACAGCCGATGCCTGGTGCAGATTCGTTCGGCTCAGCCTTCGCTGCCTCGGTCATTGGCAGGATTGCCGGGTCATTATGCTGAATTTTCAGACGTCTTCAGCAAGAAGGAGGTGGAGACATTGCCTCCACACCAGGCGTATGACTTCCCTATCGAACTAACTCCTGGTGCATCCCTTGGCTGTGGTAGAGTATATCCTCTCTTCTTGCCGGAGACTCTGTCTATGTCCTCCTATGTGAAAGAGAACTTCAAGAGGGGCTTCATATGGAGGTCTTCCTCCCCGGCATGAGCCGGGTTCTTCTTCGTCAAAAAGAAGGATGGTTCTCTTCGTCCTTGTATTGACTACCGAGGTCTCAACCAGATCAAGGTGAAAAATAAATATCCGTTGCCACTGATCTCAGAACTGTTTGATTGTATACGTGGTGCCAAGATTTTTTCCAAACTAGACTTTGCGTGGGGCTTAGAACCAAGTCCGGATTCGCCAGGGTGATGAATGGAAGACTGCATTTAACACCCGTGATGGACACTATGAATATCTAGTAATGCCCTTCGGCCTGTGTAATGCTCCCGCGGTCTTTCAGGAGTTTGTTAATGACATTTTCTGTGACCTCCTCTATGTTTGTGTAGTAGTCTACCTTGATGATATCTTGATTTTTTTTCCAGATCCTATGATGCATCAGAGACATGTCCGTCAAGTTTTGCTGCGGTTAAGAGGGAATCATCTGTACGCTAAGTTGGTAAAGTGCATGTTTGAAAAAGATGCTCTACCCTTCCTGGGCTATATCGTCTCGAATCGAGGTCTCGAGATGGATCCTGAAAAGGTAAAGCCTGTCCTGGAATGGCCACGCCCTGAAGGCTTGAGGGCCATACAGCTCTTTCTGGGATTCGCCAAATTTTTACAGACAGTTTATTTCAAACTTCTCCTCACTGACTTCTCCTATCTTTAACCTCACTAAGAAGGGCATGAACACCAAGGCGTGGACTCCTGAGGCAGAGTCCGCATTCAATAGCCTGAAGAGTGCCTTCACGTCAGCCTCTATCCTCCATCATCCAGATGTCTCTCTACAGTTCTCGTTGGAGGTGGACGCATCCTCTGTCGGTGCTGGTGCACTCCTGTTCCAGAGAGGTTCCAAGGGCAAGTCAATGGTATGTGGATATTTTTCTAAGCTCTTCTCTTCTGAAGAACGCAACTACTCGATTGGGGATTGGGAGTTACTGGCCATCAAATTGGCTCTGGAGGAGTGGAGACATCTAATAGAGTGCGCAGCTCATCCCATCCTGATTTTTACGGACCATAAGAACCTCACCTACCTTCAGACGGCCCAACGGCTGAATCCTCGTCAGGCCAGGTGGTCACTGTTCTTTACCAGGTTCCAGTTTGAGCTCCATTATCGCTCGGCCGACAAGAATGTGAGGGCCGATGCCTTGTCCAGGTCTTTCGAGACAGAAGACACCATGGAGATTCCACAGATTATCATTGATCCATCTTGTATTGTCTCTGTCAATCCCCTACATGTTGTGGACATTCCTCCTGGAGGGACTTTTGTGCGCCTGGCTGACCGTGGAAGAATCCTTCGCTGGGGACACTCCTCTAGACTGGCAGGTCACGCGGGGACCCGTAACACTCGGGATCTGATTGCTCATCATTTCTGGTGGCCCACGCTGCCCAAAGACATTATGGACTTTGTTTCTTCCTGTTCAGTATGTGCAGCCAACAGGTCGCTCACTCCAGACCTGCTGGTCTGCTCTAGCCATTGCCTGTACCCAATGCCCCCTGGCAGCATATAGCTATGGGCTTTATTACAAACCTGCCTCTCTCTGCCGGATGCAGTACTCTCTGGGTGGTGGTGGATCGATTTTCAAAGATGGCCCACTTTGTTCCTCTGACCGGTCTTCCTTCCGCTCCTCTGCTGGCCAAGCTGTTCATCCAACACATCTTCCACGAGCACGGCTTGCCGCAGCATATTGTGTCTGATCGGGGGGTTCAGTTCACCTCAAAGTTCTGGAGAGCCCTCTGCGGACTCCTAGGTATAAAGTTGGACTTTTCCTCGGCCTACCATCCTCAGTCCAATGGTCAGGTCGAGAGGATCAATCAGATCTTGGAGAACTACTTACTTCACTTCATCTCCAAGCAGCAGGATGACTGGGTGCAGTTGCTTCTGTGGGCTGAGTTCCCTTACAACAATCATACCAGCGAGTCCACACAGAAGACACGGTTCCTTATTGTCTATGGCCAGCACCCACGAATTCCTCTCCCGATCCCTGTTATGTCCGAGGTGCCAGCTGCTGACACGGCCTTTGGGGACTTTCTACAGATCTGGCAGCAGACTCGATCCTCCCTGATCGGTCAACTGCATGAAGCGGAAGGCGGACACAAGGAGAAGAGAATCCCCTCAGTTTCTTCCTGGCATGAAGGTCTGACTATCCTCCAGGAATATTTGACTGAGGGCGCCATCGTACAAATTTGCTCCCTAGGTTCATCGGTCCCTTCGAGATCCTGCAGCAGATCAACCCTGTCGTCTACAAGCTTCGGCTGCCTCCTACCCTCAAGATCCCCACCTCCTTCCATGTTTCTCTCCTGAAGCCAGTGGTTCTTAATCGCTTTACCAAGACTCCAAGCCCTGCGGTTGCCTCCCTTCTTCCAAGAGATGTCTGCATATACGGCCGTCCTGCTCCACAGTGACCACCAGGGTGCGCTCATGAGCTCAGGCCAGACTTAAGAAGCCAGAGCGCACGCATGTTGGTGATTGAGCTAATTGCTCCAGAGCACCCTGGGCTATAAGAAGGTCCCAGCCCCATCCTCTCATGCCTGAACTTTGTTGTCATATTCCAAGTCTGTCATGCAAATGGTCCTCTAGTGTTTCCTGCTCCCAGTGTTCCCTGTTTCTGTATCCTGTAACCTGTATCCTGATCTAGTGCCGTGCTTAGCTGTAGCCATGCTGTGCTGTATACCATGCCTGTCCTGCTTCTCCACGCCTGACCTCTACCTGCTGCCTAGTTCCTGCCAAGCCTGCCTTGCTACTGTCCGAGCTGCCACAGGTACCCTATATGAACTATAGACTCTGACCTGCTCCCTGTTGGCCAGCTGCCATACCACCAAGGCGGTACGGCCCAGTGCGTCCACGAACCCTACGTGACAAGAATTTACCATTTTAGCAAGCCACATGCCTTAGAACTCAGTGACCACGCTCTGTGAGTTTGCCTGGTCTACCTCTTCGTGACTGAGCTGGTATTATTTTTTTTTTAACACTACTTTTACTGTGTGGGCGGGCACAACATGAGACATTATTGCTGTGTGAGGGGTAGAAAGGGGGCTATAAAGTTTGTGTGAGGCAAGAAGGGGGCTTTATTGCTATGTATGGAGGCACAAAAGCTGGCATTATTGCTGTGTAGGGGTTAAATAGGGGCAATTAATTGAGTGGGTTACAAAGTTAGCATTATTAGGATTTGTTCACATCTGCATCAGGGCTCAATTCTGATGTTCCTTGGGAGCTTTCCGTCAGAATGGAGCCCTTACTGACACAAACGGAAACCATAGGTTTCCGTTTCCATCACCATTGATTTCAACGGTGACTGATCCAGTGCCAATGGTTTCCGTTGTGCAAGGGTTCCGTCGTTTTGACGGAATCAATAGCGTAGTCGACTACGCTATTGATTCCGTTAAAACGACTGTGTCAGTTAGGGTTCCATTCTGACGGAAAGCTCAGACGGAATGTCAGAATTGAGCACTGAAGCAGATGTCAACAAAGTGGGGTACTATCACTGTGTGGTGCACTATTACTGTCTGGGGTACTAGCAATAATTGGGGCAATATCTATCGGGAACTAGTCTTTTCAGTGGCACTTTCTGCCTGGAACCATTATTTTAGGGTCATTATCTGTCTGGCACTATTTACTTCTGAAGTACAGTATTTGGGTAACTGTGCAACACAGTAGGTGAATAAGGGGACAAATGGCTGGAAAAAGTCTTTATGGTGGTCTGGGCTGAATAGACAAGAAAAGGGAGAGTGAACAACTTCAATCTAAGGCCTTATTTACACAAGCGTAGTTCACGTCCGTGATACGCGCGTGAAAATCACGCGCGTCGCACGGAGCTATGTTAGTCAATGGGGCCATTCAGACATTCCGTGATTTTCACGCAGCGTGTGTTCGCTGCGTAAGGGCAGATTCAGACAAACGTTGCGTTTTTGCGCGCGCAAACAACGCTGCGTTTTGCGCACGCAAAAACCATTTGACAGCTGCGTGTGTCATCCGTGTATGATGCGCGGCTGCGTGATTTTCGCGCAGCCGCCATCATAGAGATGAGGCTAGTCGACGCCCGTCACTGTCCAAGGTGCTGAAAGAGCTAACTGATCGGCAGTAACTCTTTCAGCACCCTCGACAGTGAATGCCGAACACAATATACAGCAACCTGTTAAAAAAAAAGAAAAAGTTCGTACTTACCGAGAACTTCCCGGCCGTTGCCTTGGTGACGCGTCCCACCTCCCTGGATGACGCGGCAGTCCATGTGACTGCTGCAGCCTGTGCTTGGCCTGTGATTGGCTGGAGCTGTCACTTGGACTGAATTGTCATCCCGGGAGGTCAGACTGGAGGAAGAAGCCGGGAGTTATCGGTAAGTCAGAACTTCGTTTTTTTTTTACAGGTTCATGTTTATTGGGATCGGTAGTCGCTGTCCATGGTGCTGAAACAGTTGAACTCTTTCAGCACCCTGGACAGTGACTATCTCCTGACGTCGCGTACCGGAAATTTTTTTGCCGGGTTCGGCCAAAACGAGTTTGGCCGAACCCGGTGAAGTTTGGTTCCATTGTCCGGGTTCGCTCATCTCAAAGACACTCCATTTGGATGTTTGGAAACAGAAAAGCACGTGGTGCTTTTCTGGTTACATTGATCCTTTTGACAGCTGGTGCGCTGTTTCAGTCGGTTCGCACGGAAGTGCTTCCGTGCGACCTGCGTGGTTTTCACGCACCCATTGACTTCAATGGGTGCGTGATGCGCGAAATACGCGGAGATATTGAACCTGTCGCGTTTTGTACGCAGCGAACAAACGCTGCGCACAAATCACGCACTGTTTGAACTGCCCCATTGACTTCTATAGGGCTGTGCGTGGCGCGCGAAAAATACGCGGCCTGCACGCACGAAAATCACGCTCGTGTGAATCCCCCCTAAAACTCATGACATGTCCTATACCTGGGTGTTTTTCACGCATCACGCACTTCCATGTGTCGTGCGTGAGTCGCGCTACAGTTGCTAAATAAATGAAGGTAAAAATAAAAGCACCTCATTCATTGCAGTTTCTAAGCATCGAAACCGCGTGACATAAGGTTGCCATATGCGCGAAAATCACGCAGCCACACAGAACTGCAACGCGCAAAAAACGCTGTTTTTTGCGAGCACAATTTCGCCTAAGGCTGGGTTCACACAGAGATTTTTGCAGGCAGAAAATCTGCCTCAATATTCCGTTTGGAATTTTGAGGCAGATTTTGCTCTGCCTGCACACTGCGTTTTTCGCCCACGGCCATTGAGCGCCGACGGCAAAAAACACAGCGAAATACTCTTTCTCTGCCTCCCATTGACGTCAATGGGAGGTCAGAGATGTAAACACCCGAAGATAAGGCATGTCGCTTTTTTTCCCACGAGGCGTTTTTTTTATGTTCGCGGGAAAAAAACGCCTCCGGCTACCAATGAGATCAATGGGAGGCATTTTCGGCCGTTTCTTGTCACGTTTTCCAACGCTATTTCCACATCAAAAACAAAAAAAAGTGTCAAAAAACTCTGTGTGAGCTGACTCTAAGACCTCAACTATGAGTCAAAACTTTTGCCATTAATGTGTCTAAAAATTGGCACCATTAAATAGATATAGTTGATTTAATATGACTGTGTAGACGTCAGCAGACAATTAACAAAATAAAAATTTTTTTTCGGGGGGGGGCACTCATTCTATTTTTGCACTGGACCAAGCAATGTTTAAGGGTCAGTTCACACTGAGTTTTTTTATTGCTGATTTTGACGGCGAAACCACGTTGGAATCAGTGCCAAAAAACTTCAGAAATCGCCCCCCATTGATTACAATGGGAGGCAGAGCGTCTTTTCTTTTCGCAGAAAAAAAAAGCAGCATGCTTACTCTTGCTGCAGTTTCCGCCTCTGTCCCCCGGTTGAAGCCAGTGGGAGGCAAAAAAAAAAAACATGGTGCTCATTTCTGAGCATTTTTCATCCACGGTCTTTGAATTAGCTTCTATGACCGTGGGCAAAAAACACTGAAAAACGCAAAAGACAAAGTGCAGGCAGTTCAAAATCTGCCTCAAAATTCCTGAAGGAATTCCTGAAGGCATATCTTTTCTGCCTGCGAACAGGACCTTGAAGAAGTTTTCCAGAGAGAGAAAATTGATAGCCTATCCTCAGGATAAGCATTAATATCTGATCAGTGGTAGTCCGGCCCTTGGCACTCCTGCCGTTCAGCTGTTTTGAGGGGACCGCATGCTTTCCCTTTATTGCCTTTACTGCTCAACCCTGTGAAATGCCGACACCCCTGTAGCGATGATTCACAGTATTACAGCCTCCTATTCAATGGCAGAAGGCTCTAATACTATGAGCCACCGTTACAAGGGTGTCGGCATTTCCCAGTATTGAGCAGTGTGAGAGATGAAGGAGAGTCAGCGCTTGCATGAGCGCAGCGGCCCCTTCAAAGCAGTTGATCGGCGGGGGTGCTGAGCCTTGGACTCTCACCGATCAGATGTTGATGGCCTATTGTAAGGATAGGCCATCAGTTTTCGCTCTCTGGAAAACCTCTTTAAAACAGCCCATCTAGCAGTAAGCTGTTTTTTGGGGCAACCCTGCAGCAAGTGTTAAATTCCTCTGCAGCTTCATCAGAGAGAATTACGTTTTATATGGTGCTCATTGAAATCATATAGATGTTTGTGTAATGCACAGATGTGCTGAGTCCTCCACAGAGAAAGGGACACTCTTTGCAGCCAATTTCTGCTCCAGCTATTTGATGGAGGTCTTGAACAAAGGATCCCCATCTACTAAATCAGAATGCCCTAATAGGTTATTTGAAGATGGGTTTTCAATACCTACTTTCTTTCAAATAATTATTTATTTATTTTTAATTTATGTATTTATCTTTTTTCCAAACATTACAAACAAGCGAACAAAAATTCAACAATATGTCCCATGACAATAGCATCTCTGAACACTTATATCATTATTTTGCATATTATATCATCTACAATTTGTATAAATTACTTCAAATGATCCTAGTTGAAGCGAGGACAGAATTAGAGATTTTACCCCAAAGACAAATTGAAAAAGTGTCAATATTCATAGGACATAATAGGCACTAAATAAACCATAAAGAAGGGGGAAAAGGAAGGAAAGCGGGGGAGGGGGAAGAGGATGGACACGTGTATCCTCCATCGCTACGGCGATGTAGTACAGATATTAAGGAATCATATCATGAGTGGTGCCACACCAGACAGCTGATGTTCCAGATACCAGGTTGTGGAGCCAAAGCATGCAATTCGTTTTTGTTTTATATGAAGTGGTAAGAGAGGTACAAAGTTCTCCCACAACATAAAAAAGGCTTCCGTTTTGTGCTCTTTTCGAAGGGAGTTTTCCACCCAATCCATTCTGAAAAGATAAGATATTTTTTCTAGGAAAATACTATGTGTGGGGGGTGTATTATTTATCCAAACCTGGAGGATCGCCTTCCTAGCAGTCGCGGAGAGATAATATAATAGTTTTATGTGATGTTTCTGGAGAAAGGTCATGGAAGGTGGCAGTATCTCAAATAGACCCCACTTTTGGGTGGAGGGGCATTGTATGGGCAGGGTGTTCGACACAAAATATTGTATCTTTCGCCAAAAGTCAACAATAGTTGGGCATAACCAGAGACAATGTAAAAAGTCTGCATTCGGTGCTCCACACTTTAAACACGAATGGTCAGAGGAGAAAGCCCCTATAAGGGGACACGTAAGCCCTATGAGCTATTTTAAAAGACATTTCCCAGTACATGGCTGATGGTAGGTATTTGGCAGCCGTAGTTACAGATGATGGGATATCGTCATGAGTTATTTGATCTAAGTGGTCAACCCATTAAGATACACCTGATCTCGATTTAGTGTAGTCCAATGGTGGTCTTAAAGCATTATAGTAGGTAGTGATTAGTCTTTTTCGGCATTGATGAGATGGAGTTAAGTGACAGAAGAAGTCATCCCAGTCTTCATCTTGTAAGTGTCGAATGACCTTGTGAGCATAGCTACAGGCCTGCATATAATAAAATGGGTGTTGTCCCAGAAAATCGTATTGTATACGTAGTTCATTAAATCAGTATGGATGACGAGTGAGCATGTTAATTATCTGATTAATATATGTCAACCCCCTCCTAGCCCATCCACAAAAGACCGCATGGGGATTGGCATTTTGGAAGTCAAAGTTATGGATCCAAGGAAGTAGGGAAAATCTAGGGTTTAAACCTAAATGTTGTCTGACCTTGGTCCATGTCTTCCAGTAGCACATGACTAGGGGGTAAGCTCGTTGATCAGGTGACAGAGCCGAGTAAGGAGTGTGTAGGAGACATGTTAAGGAAGCGGGTCTTGAAAATTGTTGGTCTAATGTAGAATCAGTAAAGCAGGAGCTACCAGTTATCCAATCTCCAATTACTAGTAGTTGAACTGCCATATTGTATAAGTGAATCTGTGGAAAGTTAGTCCCACCATGTTCACGATGTTGCTGCAATATGCATAGGCTCACTCTCTCTTTTGGTTCCAAATGTAGCCTCGAAAGAGAGCGTTCAGCCGCCTAACGTCCGCTGGTCTCAAGTATATAGGCAAGGATTGTAGTAAATATAACAATTTAGGGAAGATAACCATTTTTAATAGATTAGCCCTACCTAAAAATGATAGAGTAAAGGGCCTCCAAGCCATGAGTTGGGATTCCAAACATGCAATAAAGGGATTTAGGTTTCATTGATATAAAAGTGATGGTTGTCTCGTAATGCGTACCCCCAAATAGGGAATGTAATCAGAGTTACATTTAAATGCATGCTTCGAGGACCAGAGGGGATTGGAGGGACCCTTAAGAATTAGGGCTTCTGATTTTTGTAGATTGATCTTGAAACCTGAAAGGGAACCATAAATTGAGAGATATCCTGGAGGTTTGGTTGTAAAGTAGAAGCAGGGTTAGATATGAATAACAAAATATCATCTGCACATGCCGATAGTTTAATTTGAGAATCTCCAATTTGTATGCCTTGAAAACATGCTAGGGACTGGAGATGACGGAGAAGTGGATCTAGGGACAAATTAAACAGTAGTGGTGAGAGAGCGCATCCCTGATGCGTACCCCTGAAAATTGAGATAGGAGTTGAGTTAAGCCCATTGATGGTACCACATCCCTATGTGGTAGAATAGGCCTGTGAGCAGGAAAGAAATGTTAGAAAGCGGTCCCCCAAGGCCCGGGACTGCAACACTTCTGTGATAAATGGCCATGATACAAAGTCAAATGCCTTTTCCGCGTCAAGTCCCAGCAGCATGGTCACTGGGGAGGAGGGGTCTAGTGCAGACACCGTGGCTGCTACAGCCTGACGGATACCTTTAGTGGAATGTCTATTCCTTAAGAAACCCAGTTGGGTTGGGGCAATGATCGGGCCAAGCATGATTTGTATGCGGTTCAGCCAAAATCTTTGTTAGGAGTTTATAGTCTTGGTTTAAAAGGGAAATCGGACGATATGAGGAAAGGAGGGTTGGATCCCTGTCAGGTTTGGGAAGAAATATGGTCCTAGACTCATGAAAGTTAGACGTGTCAATCTCCCCGCTAAATATGGCTTGTAAGGTCCTCGTGAATGTTGGTACAATATGTGGCAAACGTTTGTAATATTCAGCTGATAGGCCGTCAGGACCTGGCGTTTTATTATTGGGTAGCTTAGAGATTCTTTCAAATAATTTAAATTAGCTAGTCTCATAGTCCCAGAGACGGACTGTTTAGTCTACCATGGTTTGCTTTACCAAACAGTCAGGAAAAGAACCTTTTATTTTCTTTGAACTAGTTTGTCTCACAGTTTTCCTTTTTAGGCTGGGTTCACAGTTTTGTTGCAGGCGATTTTTGCTGCTTTTTCACTACATTTTTCGCCTGCAGCCATTGAGCGCCGCGGGCAAAAAATGCCGCGACATACACTTTCTCTGCCTCCCATTGATGTCAATGGGAGGTCAGAGATGTAAACGCCCGAAGATAGGGCATGTCGCTTTTTTTTCCTGCGAGCCGTTTTTTCCGCTCGCAGGAAAAAAACGCCTCCGCCTCCCATTGAAATCAATGGGAGGCATTTTTGGCCATTTTTTGGCACGTTTTTCGACGCGGTTTTCCCGTCAAAAAACATGTAAAAATACTCTGTGTGAATTGACCCTTATGGCTCTCAGAATGTGTTTTTTTTAACCAATAGTTTTTTCTTTATAAAAGAAGTAAAATATTAAATTTTTTCCTATTTTCTGTTGTCTAAAACCTGGGTGCGTCTTATAGTCAGGTGCGTCTTAAAATACGGTAATACAAGTTAATAAAAAAATGATATGTACCCCAAAATGGTGCCATAAAAAGTACAACTAATCTCTCAAAAAAAACAAATCCTTATACAGCCATGACGACGGAAAAATAAAAAAGTTATAACTCTTTGAATGCGACTATAGAAAAACTGAAAAAATAGCTTGGTCATTAGGACCTAAAATAGGCTAGTCACTAAGGGGTTAATTTGTGTCAGTGACTGACATGAAGCTTCTGTCTGACTGCTTTTTTTCAGCAGCTAGGAAAGTACAATGCCACAGGCAGCCCTAAATGTTGGTATCTACACTGCCCCCAACGCTGTACCTTATTTAACCCTCCAAACAGTGCCTTTAACAGTGTCCCCCCCAAACAGTTGCAGCAAGTGCCCTCATAAACGTATCAGCCACAGTATTTCCTAAACAGTGCTCTCCCTACAGTCTGCTTTCCAGTACCCCCACAGTGCCAGCCACAATATTTCCTGAACAATGCCATGAAAAATGTTTCCCAAAATTCAACCAACCATTAATCCTCAACACAGTTCTTTAATATTACCCTCCTATGTACGGTATCTTCCTTTTAGTTTGCCAGAGGCCGGCACTAGTAGATGAACTTGCTACAGAATGCACCAATAATAGATTTATTATTTAAACATATCGACGAGGAAATCCATTGATGTGTATCATAACCTAAAAGATAATTCAAAATAAAAAAGCCTTCTGATGCAGTACATACAAATACAGTATATCAAGTATGGCAAGATAATGTATGTTTGATGTAGAGAGTCCACTTGTGCTGTAGACCTCATTTAAAGATGCTCTGTCACCACATTATAAATTATTTATTTTGAAAAATGATAATTTTTTACCAATTTATAAACAATTTTAGATTTATGCTAATTTGTTTTCTTAATAGACAACTGGGCATGTTTTTACTTTTTACCAAGTGGGCGTTGTAAAGAGAAGTGTATGACGCTGACCAATCAGCATCATACACTTCTCATTGTTCCAGCCCAGCTTCTTTCACTGCACAATCACACTGTGGAACAATGAGAAGTGTATGACGCTGATTAGTCACTGATTGGTCAGCGTCATACACTTCTCTTCACAACGCCCAGTTGGTAAAAAGTAAAAACACGCCCAGTTGTCTATTAAGAAACAAATTAGAATAAAGCTAAAATTGTTCATAACTTTGTCAAAAATTATCGTTTTTCAAAATCAAAACCACTGTTATCTACATTACAGTTGCGATCACATTATGTAGGAGATAGGGCACTTATAATGTGGTGACAGAGCCTCTTTAAGGTTGGGGGCACAATGGACAGTTGATGAATGTCTACCATGTGACAAGAGTTAGAGACAAAGAAACTTTGCAGATGATTCTGAGTAATATCAGGGTCACTCGAAGAACAAAATGTGGTTTGGGAAGTTTTAAAATTATTGCAAAACGACTTGTTCTAGGAAGAGTGATCTCATAGGAAGAGGAACAGATAAGCTCCTTAAGATGCATTGTTACCTTATACATAGAGGAAGTAAGCACGGAAGCTTAATATGCTGAACAAATAAATAACAAATCTTACTATTGTCTCCACACCACACTGGAAAAAATTACATTCTTCTCTATTTGATAACCTACTGGTTGCCCACACAGGATTTCACTTATCATACCTCAATAGACCATGAATGGTGTTAAGATAGCTCAGTACTGTAAGTTCATACATGTTTACATGAAATGATCCAACATAATCATGGAATTAAAATGTTAGATTTATTAGAAAATAATAAAGAGACAGATGGGAACCACGCGGAAATACAACACTAAATAAATAAAAAAGGGAAGATGTGTTCTCCAATTTGTCCTCCAATTTTAATAAACCCAACAACTCTGAAAACAAAAGACACACACACAAAACCTGGACACATTACAATACGATGTTCCATCCCCTGTTTTTGGTCTATAACCCCTGGAAAATGCAAGGGAAAAACTTTTGGCAAGCAAACACCCAAGATATAATAAATACATACAACAAATGCAAGATACAAAAAGTCAACAAGAGCACTATATCTATCTTTAACCCCTTCCCGCTTTTGGGCGTGATTGTACGTCCAAATTCAAAGTGCTTTCCCGCACACGGGCGTACAGTCACGCCCTGTAGATGAAGCCGGCACAGGAGCTGTGCGCGCTTCATCTACAGCGGCTGTCAGCTATCATACACAGCTGACATCTTGCTTCAATGGTTGCGATGGCAGTTACCGCCGATCGCAGCAATTTAAACCCTTCAAAGCGGCTGTCAATGGCGTCCACTGCATTGAAGTGGTTGACAGAGGGAGCTTGGTCTGTACCCCCCGAGCCCCGCCGCGATGGATTGCGGATGGCGATGGTTGCTATGGCAACCAGGACGCCGTTGCTAGGCTTCCTGGTTGCCCAGGTACGGTAGCCTATTAGGTCCTGCCTGAGGCATGACGTAATAGGCTAACTGTCAGATGAAGAATGACAGTTACGATACACTGCACTACATGAGTAGTGCAGTGTATTCTACCGGGGATCAGAAGACCAGATCTTCAAGTCCTCAGGTAAGTGTAATAAAAAAAGTGAAAAAAGTAAAAAAAAAAATGTCAAAGAAAAATAAATAAATAAAAGTTTTAACTAATAAAAACAACAATCGCCCTGTTTCCCTGATCAACTCCTTTATTATTAGAACAAAAATGAAAACATGAAAAAAAAAAACTATACATAATAGGTATCGCCGCGTTCGGAACGGCCTGATCTATAAAAATATCACATTATTTTTACCGCACAGTGAACAACATAAAAAAATGTAATAAAAAACAATGATAGTATTTTATTTTTTGGTCATCTTGTCTCAAAAAAAATGTAATAAAAAGTGATCAAAAAGTTGCAAGTAACGCAAAATGTTACCAATAGAAACTACAGTTCGTCATGCATAAAACAAGCCCTCCCACAGCGATATCAACTAAAAAATAAAAAAAGTTATGGCTGTCAGAAAATGGCGACACTAAAACATGATTTTTTTTTTAGAAAAGAGTATTTTTATTGTAGGAACGTAGTGAAACGTAAAAAAACTATATAAAGTTGGTGTCGCTGTAAACGTATCGACCCGCAGAATAAAGTTAACATGTTGTTTATACTGCACCGTGAACATTGTAAAAAATAAAAAAACAAAACCGTACTAGAATTGCTGTTTTTTGGTTTCCTCATCTCCCAAAAAATGTAATAAATAGTGCTAAAAAAAAATCGCATGTACCCCAAAATGGAACCAATAAAAATGACAGCTCGTTCCACAAAAAACAAGCCCTCACACAGCTCCGTCAACAGAAAAATAACACGTTATGACTCTCAAAATGCGATGATGCAAAATTATGCTAAATGACGGCCCAGACTCATTTTTTAGGTCCAGTAGAATTTCACTAAATACCCCACATTGTCATTTGCTGGACCCCGCAGGTTGACCCTGTAGATGCAGCGGAGATGAGGAAACTTTAGGGCCTTGTGCTGCTTATAAGGCTAGTGAAGAAGTCAAAGATTAGGCAATACTGGAGCGCAGATATTTTGTATAATACCCCAAAAACCCGGCCTGTGCATAAAGGATTGGTACCACACCAATCCATGGATTATTCATTCTCCCCATTATGACATCATCCTATTATGCCCTGATGCACTCCGCCCAGCTTACATATACCCTGATGTACTACGCACAGTTTACATATACCCTGATGTACTCCGCCAAGATTACATATGCCCCCACATTATAAGATAAAATACCACTAAAACACCAAGCAAAATCTGCGCTTCAAAAGCCAAATGGTGGTCCAACTGAGCCTGGCAGTGTGCCCAAATGGCAATTTATGACCACATATTGGGTATTACTGTATTCTGGAGAACCCGCTTAACAATTTATGGGATGTGTGTCTACGGTGGTACAAGCTGGGCACAACACATTGGGCACTGAAATGGCATATCTGTGGAAAACGGCAATTTTCAATCTTCAACTTCTATTGTTTACTCATTTTTGCAAAACACTTGTGAGGTCAAAATGCTCACTACACCCCTAGATAAATTCTTTGAGGGATCTAGTTTCCAAAATGGGGTAATTTTTCGGAGGTACCACTATACTGGTACTGTAGCTCAATGCAACATGGTGTCAAAAAACGAATCTTGTAAAATCTCCACTCCAAATACTAAATGGCGCTCCTTCCCTTTAGAGCCTTGCTGTGTGTCCAAATAGCAGTTTATGACCACGTGTGGGGTATTTCACTTCACTTCAGCCACGATTAAAGACGCGGAAGCCGTCTGAAATGCGTAGGCAGCGTGCACCATTCACATCCACCTTTCTCCGTGGGATATTGTCTCCCTGTTTTACTACGTCTACAATAAAATTGGAACATGTTTCCATTTTAAACTATTTATCTCTCAAGAATCTTTTTGCGCTGGAACCTGCCTTGTACCATTGTCTACTCCCTGGGGTATTTCCCTACTCTGAAGAAGTTGCTTTACAAAGGTTATGGTGCTTTTTCTCCTTTATTTGTTGAGAAAATGAAAAATTTTGAACTAATGCTACGTCTTATTGGAAAATAATGTAATTTTTCATTTTCACTGCCCATTTCTAATAAAATCTATGTGGGGTCAAAATGCTCACTACCACCCTAGATGAATTCCTCAATGGGTGTAGTTTGCCAAACGGAGTCACTTTTGGGTAGTTTCCACTGTACTGGTACCTAAGGGGCTTTGCAAAAGCGACATGGTGCAGAAAAACCAATCCAGCAAAATCTGCTCTCCAAAAGCCAAATGGCGCTCCTTCCCTTCTTAGCCCTGATGTGTATTCATACAGTGGTTTATTAACACATATGGGGTATTTCCGTACTCTGGAGAAGTTGCTTTACAAATGTTATGGTGCTTTTTCTCCTTTATTTGATGAGAAAATGAAACATTTTGACCTAAAGCTTCGTCTTAGTGGAAAAAAATGAAATTTTTCTTGTTTACTGCCCAATTTTAATGAAATCTATGAAACACCTGGGGGGTCAATATGCTCACTATACCCCTAGTTGAATTCCTCTATGGGTGTAGTTTCCCAAATCGAGTCACTTTTGGGGGGTTTCCACTGTACTGGTACCTTAGGAGCTTTACAAATGCGACATGGTGCCGAGAAATCAAACCAGCAAAATCTGTACTCCAAAAGCTAAATGGCGTGCCTTCCCTTCTGAGTCCTGCCGCTTGCCCAAACAGCAGTTTATGACCACATGTTGGGTATTTTCGTACTCTGGAGAAGTTGCTTTACAAATGTTGGGGTGCTTTTCCTCATTTATTTGTTAAAAAAAAAAATTCTGAGGTAAAGCTACATCTTATTGGAAAATAATGTAATTTTTAATTTTCACTGCCCAATTCTAATGAAATCTATGAAATACCTGTGGGGTCAAAATGCTCACTACACTCCTAGATGAATTCCTCTAGGGGTGTAGTTTCCCAAATGGAGTCACTTTTGGGGGGTTTCCTTTGTTTTTGCCCCACAAGACCTCTTCTAACCTGACATGGTGCCTGAAATATAATTTAAGAAAAGGGAGGCCGAAAAATACTCTAGGTGCTCCTTTGCTACTGGGGCCTTTATTTCAGGCCCGTAGCACACTAGTGCCACATGTGGGATATTTCTAAAAACTGCAGAATCAGGGCAATAAATATTCAGTTGTGTTTCTCTGGTAAAAACCTTCAGTATTACAGGAAAAATGGATTAAAATTGAATTTCTGCAAAAAAAATGAAATTTGCAAATTTCCCTTCCACTTTGCTTTAATTCCTGTGAAACGCATAAAGGGTTAAGAAACTTTCTAAATGCTGTTTTGAATACTTTAAGGGGTGCAGTTTTTAAAATGGGGTGATTTGTGGGGGTTCCTAATGTATAAGGCCCTCAAAACTATGTCAGATCTGAACTGTTCCCTAAAAAAATAGGCTTTTGAAATTTTCTTGAAAATGTGTGAAATTGCTGCTAAATTTATAAGCCTTGTAACGTCCTAGAAAAATAAAAGGATGTTCAAAAAATTATGCAAACATAAAGTAGACATATGGGAAATGTTAACTAGTCACTATTTTGTGTGGTATAACTATCTGTCTTACAAGCAGATACATTTGAATTTAGAAAAATGCTAATTTTTGTAAATTTTCGCAAAATTTTGGTGTTTTGAATTTATCGACCAAATTTTTTTACTAACATAAAGTACAATATGTCACGAGAAAACAATCTCAGATTCGCTTGGATAGGTAAAAGCATTCCGAAGTAATTACCACATAAATTGACACGTCAGATTTAAAAAACTGAGGCTGTGTCATTTGGTCCAAAAGCGGCTGTGTCCTTAAGGGGTTAAAATATTCTAAAGTTTATTGATAATCCATTATAAAAATAACCACAATGAAGACGGTTCAAGAAATATAAAAAGAGCACACAGGCAAAGTACAATATCGAAGGGTACAGTGTAGACTCACAAACAAATGCTGAAATGCTGTGTTGCCTCTCTGACCACTTAGGGTAGTAGTACCTCAATAGACACAGGCATAATAAAGTACACTAAGAACCTGCACTACTAGTTGTCATACCCATGGCCGCGGGCCATCCGGGTTACTCACCCCCTGACGGCCGCAGCTATGGATCAGCGCTTACTTCCGCTTCTCTCGGCCGGGTCCCGTAGGGTAACGACAACAAAGCTCAGCCAATGCAGAAAGGGGCAGAGACCTTCTTATAGTCCAGGGTGCTCATGGGCTAATTTGGTACTTAAACTCAGGTGCGCGCGCACGCTCGTGCCTACTCTTAAAGGGCCAGCGCACGCACCTGAGTTTAAGTACCAAATTAGCCAATGAGCACCCTGGACTATAAGAAGCATTGCCTGAGCTTTGTTGTCAATACCCTAGTCTGTCTTTGCAAATGGTCTCCTAAGTGTTTTCCAGTTCCTCGTGTTTCCCGTTCCTGCTACCTGTAACCTGTATCCCGTTCTATCCTGGTCCAGGTGCCGTATTGAGTTGAAGTCGTGCTGCGTTGAGTATCATGCCTGTCCTGCTGCACCGCGCCTGGTGCCTGCCTTCTGCCTAGTCCCAGCCGAGCCTGTCTTGCTCCTTTCTGAGCTACCACAGGTAAACATATATGAACTATAGACTGTGACCTGTGTCCTGTTGGCCAGCTGCCATACCGTCAAGGCAGTAGGGCCCAGTGGGTCCACGTACCCAACGTGACAGTAAGCTGAGGCCATGGACCCCGCTGGTCAATCCAAGACCATGATAATGTCACAAGAGATGCAGGCGGACATGCTAGGCCTCCGGTCTCGACAGGACCAACTCCTCCAGGCATTGGACATTATTGCACATCGGCTGGATGTGCAAGCTGCCATTACTCCTACTACACCTCCTGGCAGTGCATATCCTCCGACTACACCTCCTGGCAGTGATGATCCCCGATTTTCTTTGCCTCTACCTCACCGCTATGATGAAAACGCGAAGACCTGCCGTGGATTTTTGAACCAGTGTCAGATCCACTTTAGCCTCTATGCAAGAGCATTTTCGACTGATAGTGCAAGGGTCGCTTTCATCGTCTCTCTCCTCACTGGCAGGGCCCTTGCATGGGTAAACCCTATCTGGGAGAGACAAGGACCAGAGACTCGTGACTTCCCGGTGTTCCTACAGACATTTCGCACAGTGTTTGAGGAGCCTGGACGAGTCACGTCTGCAGCTTGCTGAACCTATGCAAGGGAGATACTTCCGTGGGCGAGTACGCCATCCACTTCCGCACCCTGGCAGGAGAATTGTTGTGGAACAATGAGGCCCTGGTGGCTACATTCTGGCAGGGACTGTCTCCTAAAATTAAGGATGAGCTTGCCGCCCGAGATCTGCCGTCTACCATGGATGACCTCATCCCTCTGGCTGCCCGGATTGATATAAGGATCCGAGAACGGTTCCAAGAGGCTCGTCGGGAGGGAAGACTCCCTAGTCCGGTTCCTACTTTGCTGCAACCCCTGCTGTCCTCAGATGCTGATTCTCCAAAGGAGTCTGTGAGGACGGACCACTTTAAGTTGTCTACCCAGGAGAGACAACGCAGACGTAACTTGGGACTCTCTCTATATTGCGGCCTCGGAGGCCATCTTGTGTGTCTCTGACCCCAAAAGCCCTAGAGCCTAGGGTTGGTGGGAGAGACAACCCCTGGTGAAGGACTTTTGTCTAAATTGTCCATTCCCGTGACCATAGTGTCCGGTGAAAAAACACACAGGCTCTCTGCTTATCTGGACTCTGGATCCGCAGCTAACTTCATTCGGAGAGACCTGGTGGATCTTCTCCAGTTGCCCACAACCCCCCTGGAGAGGCCTTCGATGGTTGCATCGGTGAATGGACTACCTCTGGCAGACCCGGTTGTAGCTGTGACCAAGCCACTGAGGCTCTGAGTGGGAGCCCTCCATTCCGAGCTCCTCTCGTTCTTTGTCCTGGCTGAAGCCGTCAACCCTGTGCTGCTGGTCCTGCCCTGGCTCCGACTACATGCCCCAGTCCTGGATTGGAATTCTGGAGAGGTTCTCCAGTGGGGTCTCGAGTGTCTCAACCGCTGCCTGGTACAGATTAATCCGGTCCAGCCTCCTCTGCCTCAGTCCTTTGCAGGATTGCCTTGTCATTATTCCACGTTCTCGGATGTCTTCAGCAAGAAGGAGGCTGGAGACGCTGCCCCCACACCGGGTGTATGACTGTTCTATCGAGCTGATTCCTGGTGCATCCATTCCCCGTGGTAGGGTATTGTAATGACGGGGTAGGGAGACAGACAGGTGAGCCCTAATCTACCCGCCACTCAGTCCCTGCCTACTTGCAACGGCCCGTCCTAGGCGACGGCGTACAACTGGGCGACGGTCCCTACTCTCACTATGTGCACGACAGACAGACAGACAAGGGTACAAAGAAGCTAAGGGAAAAGGGGCAGATGCCCACGGCAACACCGTGAGCAACAAGAGTAGTGAACGAGCCGAGTCAAACCAGGAGTGTACGAGGTACCAAACGCAGAGCAAGAGAGTAGTCAGTAAAGCCAGGGTCAATATGAAGCAGAGGACAAATAGTACAAGCAGCAGCAGAGCCAGGAAATCAGCAGAATCACAGGCAAAGGAGAAGCAGGAAACGAAGGTATAAATAGACAGAGGGCGGGAGCTAGCTCCGTCTGGCCAGGCTGTGATAGGCTCTCCCACTTCTCAGCCTCCCAGCCCGAGTGGTAGATGATCGAGTCACTCTATCAGACTTAGGAGCAGGTGCAGACTGAGTAACCACGGGCGTCGACACAGAAGCTGTGTCTGGCAGATCCTTTACAGTACCCCCCTTTTATGAGGGGCCACTTGACCATTTCTAGGTGGACCTGGCTTATTGGGGAACCAAAGATGGAACCTTCTGAGCAATACCCCAGCCTGAAAATCCCGGGCGGGTACCCAAGTCCTCTCCTCAGGCCCGTATCCTCTCCAATGAACCAGGTACTGGAGGGAGCCTTGGACCTTCCTGCTGTCCACAATCTTGGCCACCTCGAATTCTACCCCTTCAGGGTTGAGAACAGGGACAGGAGGTTTCCTCGAGGGAGCCAAGGACGGGGAGCAGTGTTTCAGGAGGGAGGCATGAAACATGTCGTGTATTCAAAAAGACGGGGGTAACTCCAGTCGGAAGGAGACAGGGCTAAGGACTTCAATGACCTTGTACGGCCCTATATACCGGGGAGCAAATTTTTTGGACAGGCTTCCCGCAAAGCGCCGTATAGGTACGGCGCAGTGATGGTGCGGGCTCAGAAGCAGAGCCGGCACCATCACCGCGGGGTGACAGCTGTATTATACAGCTGGCACCCTCCTGTAACTGCCAGGACCGGAGCTATTCTCCGATCCGGCAGATTAACTCCTCAGATACTGCGCTCAATAGAGCGCAGCATCTGATAGTTTTTCACCCGACCGGCAACCCAGTGATGCAATCGCTGGGTTGCTGTGGCAATCGGACGCCAGAAAATGGCATCCGAGTCTGCCTTGTACGGGAGCCTGCGGCGTGTCCTCATAGGCTTGCTGTCAGTGAATAACTGACAGCGCTAATACACTGCACTACGTATATAGTGCAGTGTATAAGAGTAGCGATCGGGGCATCAGGCCCTCATGTCCCCTAGTGGGACAAGTCAAAAAAGTAAAAAAAAGTTAATAAAAATGTGGTAAAACAATAAAAACACACACATTTCAAATAAAAATAAAGCTAAACTGACTTTTTTCCCATAGTAAGACTTTTATTATGGGAAAAAACATGAAAATTAAAAAAACTATACATAATTGGTATCGCCGCGGCCGTAACGACCCAAACTACAAAACTATTATGTAATTTATCCCGCATGGTGAACGTCGTAAAAAAAAAACATGAAAAACAACGCCAGAATCTTTGTTTTTAGGTCACATCTCCTTCCAAAAAATGCTATAAAAAGTGATCAAAAAGTCACATTTACTCCAAAATAGTACTAATAAAAACGACAATCCGTCCCGCAAAAAATAATCCCTGACACCGCTTTGTGCACGCAAAAATAATAAAGTTATGGGTCTTACAATATGTCGACACAGAAAACAAATGATTTTATAAAAAAAGTGATTTTATTGTGCAAAAGCTGCAATACATAAAAAAAAACTATATAAATTTAGTATCGCCGTAATCGTATCGACCTGCAGAATAAAGCTAACATGTAATTTAGGGTGCACTGTGGATGCCGAAAAAAAAAGCAATAAAAAAACTATTCCAGAATTGCTTGTTTTTGGTAATTTCCTTTACCAAAAAATGAAATAAAAAGTGATCAAAAAGTCGTATGTGTTCTAAAACGGTACCAATAAAATCTACAGCCTGTCTCGAAAAAACAAGCCTGCACATCACTCAATCAACTGAAAAACAAAAAAGTTACGGCACTAGTAATGCGGTGATGAAAAACATCTCAATGCGCAGGCCGGAGGGGAACATTCCTTCAGTTTCAGGGCCCTAGTATTTAGGAATTAGGAAAGGGAAGGGACATAGCACATCCGCTGGAAGTAAGGGTGCCCGTATTATACCAGCGCAAAACTTTCCCAGTAATATTTCCCAAACTACGAAGGAGAAAAAGTCCCCAAAAGGTGCAGAGTGTTACAAAAGGGGGATAAGAAAGAAAACCGTTTATCAGTGTGACACCGGTCTGCGCATAACTGATCGCTTCACAGCGTAACACACGTCTATGGATAATTGTATTATTTACCCCATTATTATACCCTCTTATTATGCCCTGATGTACTCCGCACAGATTACATATGCCACCACATTATAAACTGAAATACCAGCAATACCCCAAACAGAACTACTACCAAGCAAAATCCATGCTCAAAATGGCGGTCTTTCGGTTCTTAGCCCTACAGTGTGCCCAAACAGCAATTTATGGCCACAAGTAAGGCATTACCATACCCGGGAGAACCCGCTTAACAATTTATGGGGTAAGGTTCTCTAGGGGCACATCATCTTTTGCGGTGAATGGACAGATCAGTGGAGAAATTGCAATTTTCACTTTGCACAATCCACTGCATTTCTGAAAAACACCTATGGAGTCTAAATTCTCACTACACCCCTTGATAAATGCCTTTAGGGGTGTAGTTTCTAAAACGGGGTCACTTTTGTTTGGTACATCAGTGGTTTTGCAAATGCAACATGCTGTCCGCAAACCATTCCAGAAAAATCTACGCTCCAAAAGATAAATACCACTCCTTTTCTTCTGAATGCTCCCACATACGTAAACAGCTGATTATAACCACATATGGGGTGTTACCGTACTCGGGAGAAATTACTTTACAAATGTTGGGGTGCTTTTTCTTCTCTATTCCTTGTAAAAATGAAAAATGTTGATCTAAAACTACATCTTGTTGGAAAAAAATTTATTTTTAATTTTCATGGCTTAATTCTAATTAATTCAGCAAAAAACCTTTGAGATCGAAATTTTCACTATAACCCTAGATGATTCCTCAGGGGGTGCAGTTTCCCAAATGGAGTCACTTTTGGGGTGTTTCCACTGTACTAGTACTACAGGGGCTCAGCAAATGTGACATGGCGCCCAGAAACCATTCCAAAATCCAAATGGTGCTAGTTCCATTCTGAGCCCTACCGTGTGTTTAAACAGATGTTTGTGACCACATGTGGAGTATTGTTTTACTCAGGAGAAGTTGCTTTACTAATTTTATGGTGCTTTTTCTCCTTCAGTCCTTGTGGAAATGAAACAAAAATACCTAAACCTACATTTTCTTTGAAAAAATTTAGATTTTCATTTTTACGGCCTACTTCCAATAAGTTCTGTAAAACACCTGTGGGGTCAAACTGCTCACTGTACCCCTAGATAATTTCCTCATGGGGTGTAGTTTCCAAAATGGGTTCACTTGTTGGGGGTTTCCACTGTTTTGTTCCCTCAGGGGCTTTGCAAATGCGACATGACCTCCGCAAACCATTCCTCTAAATTTGAGTTTCAAAAGCCAAATGGCGCTCTTTCCCTTCTAAGCCCTGCCGTGTGTCCAAACAACCATTTATTACCACATGTGGGGTATTGTTTTACTCGGGAGAAATTGCTCTACAAATTTTGTGGTGCTTTTTCTACTTTAGTTCTTTTGGAAATGAAAAAAAATTAGCTAAACCTACATTTTATTAGAAAAAATGTAGATTTTCATTTTCATGGCCTAGTTCCAAAAATGTTTGCAAAAAAACTGGCCGCTCAAAATGCTTGCTACACCCCTAGATAAATTCCTGGAGGGGTGTAGTTTCCCAAATGGGGTCACTTTTGGGGCGTTTCCACTGTTTTAGTTCCTCAAGACCTGTTTGGTGCCTAAAATATATTCTAATAAAAAGGATGCCCAAAATCCACCAGGTGCTCCTTTGCTTCTGAGGCCGGTGCTTCAGTCCAGTAGCACACTAAAGCCACATGTGGGATATTTCCTAAAACTGCAGAACCTGGGCAATAAATATTGAGTTGCATTTCTTGGGTAAAAGATTCTGTGGTACAAAAAAAATGGATTCAAAATGAATTTCTGGAAAAAAATAATGAACTTTGTAAATTTCACCTCTAATTTGCCTTAATTCCTGCGCAATGTCTAAAGGGTTAAGAAACTTTCTAAATGCTGTTTTGAATACTTTGAGGGGTGCAGTTTTTAAAATGGGGTGACTTATTCGGGGTTTCTAATATCTAAGGACCTCAAAGCCACTTCACAACTGAACTGGCCCCTGTAAAAATATCATTTTTAAATTTTCTTGAAAATGTGAGAAATTGCTGCTAAAGTTCTAAGCCTTGTAACGTCCTAGAAAAATAAAATTATGTTCAAAAAACGATGCCAATCTAAAGTAGACATATGGGGGATGTTAGTTAGCAACATTTTTGTGTGGTATAACTGCCTGTCTTACAAGCAGATACATTTAAATTGAGAAAAATGCTAAGTTTTGCAATTTTTCGCTACATTTTGGTGTTTTTCACAATTAAATACTGAATGTATCGGGCAAATTTTGCCAGTAACATAAAGTCCAATGTGTCACAAGAAAACAATCTCAGAATCGCTTGGATAGGTAAAAGCATTCCGAAGTTATTACCACATAAAGTGAAACATGTCAGATTTGAAAAATGAGGCTCTGTCATGAAGGTCAAAAGTGGCCAAAGAGTGAAGGGGTTAAGGCGCAAATTTTTAGAAGACAGCCACACCAGATCCCCGAGCACAAACAAGGGGTTAGCAGAACGTCTTCTATCTGCCTGAGTCTTTTGTATGCTCTGGGACGCCTCTAGTTTCTTCTGAACCTGGGCCCAGACTGTATACAGTTCCCGATGAACGACATCTACCTCGGGATTGTTGGAACCACCAGGTGAAACGGAAGAGAACCGTGGATTAAACCCAAAATTACAGAAAAAGGGGGAGACCCCTGACGAGTTACTGACCCGGTTATTAAGGGAAAATTCAGCGAGGGAAATGAAGGAGACCCAATCATATTGACAGTCAGAGATGAAACACCTTAAATATTGTTCTAGAGACTGATTAGTCCTCTCAGTCTGGCCATTGGTTTCAGGATGGAAGGCCGAGGAGAAGGACAGATCAATCTCCAACTTCTTACAGAATGCTCTCCAAAACAATGAAACAAATTGTACCCCTCTGTCAGAAACAATATTGGCAGGAACCCCATGGAGACGCAGGATGTGTTTGACAAACAAGGTAGCTAACGTCTTAGCATTGGGTAGTTTCTTGAGGGGCACAAAGTGGCACATTTTACTGAAACGGTCTACTACAACCCACACCACCGACTTGCCTTGAGATGGAGGCAAATCGGTGATAAAATCCATGGAGATATGGGTCCAAGGTCTCTGGGGAATGGGCAAAGAACGTAGTAAGCCTGCTGGTCGGGACCTGGGAGTCTTGGACCTAGCACAAATTTCACAAGCGGCGACGTAGGCCTTAACGTCTTTAAGCAACCCAGGCCACCAATAGTTTCTGGCAATGAGGTGCTTGGTACCCAGGATGCCTGGATGGCCAGATAGTGCAGAGTCATGATTCTCCCTGAGTACCCTTAGCCGGAATTGCAGGGGAACAAACAGCTTGTTCTCAGGAAGGTTCCCGGGAGCTGAACCTTGATCAGCCGCAATTTCGGAGACTAGGTCAGAATCAACAGAGGAAATGATTATACCTGGGGGCAAAACCCAAGCAGGATCTTCCTCTGAAGGAGGGCTGGCCATGAAGCTACGCGACAGTGCATCAGCTTTAATATTTTTAGACCCAGCCCTATAGGTGACGAAAAAATTGAATCTAGTAAAAAATAACGCCCATCGAGCTTGTCGCGGGTTTAGCCTCCGGCAGATTCTAGGAAAACCAGATTCTTGTGGTCGGTAAGGACCGTTACCTGGTGCCTAGCCCACTCCAGGAAGTGGCGCCACTCTTCAAATGCCCATTTAATGGCTAAGAGTTCGCGGTTGCCAAAGTCATAGTTACTCTCAGTGGGTGAGCACTTCCTGGAGAAGTAGGCACAGGGACGGAGATGGGTCAGGGACCTGGCACCCTGGGACAAGACAGGACCCACTCCCACCTTGGAGGCGTCAACCTCCACGATGAACGGCTTCATTTGGTTAGGCTGAATCAGTACTGGGGCCGAGATAAAGCACTTCTTAAGGACCTCAAAAGCCTGGACCGCCTCAGGAGACCAGTGGAGGAGATCCGCACCTTTGCGAGTGAGATCCGTAAGAGGCTTAGCGATGACCGAGAAGTTAGCAATAAATCTCCTGTAATAATTAGCAAACCCCAGGAAGCACTGTAACGCCTTCAGGGAGGCAGGCTGGACCCATTCAGCCACAGCCTGAACCTTGGCGGGGTCCATGTGGAATTCAGGAGGAGTGAGGGTTTGATCCAAAAATTGTATCTCTTGCACCCCAAACACACATTTTTCGGTCTTAGCAAACAGATTGTTTTCCTGAAGGGCCTAGAGTACCTTCCTGACATGCTCAATGTGGGAGGACCAGTCCTTGGAAAACACCAGTATGTCATCAAGGTACACTACAAGAAATACCCCCAGGTAGTCTCTTAAAATCTCATTTATGAAATTCTGGAAGACCGCGGGAGCATTACACAATCCAAAGGGCATGACGAGGTATTCGAAATGACCTTCGGGCGTGTTAAACGCAGTCTTCCACTCATCCCCCTCTTTGATGCGGATAAGGTTATAAGCCCCCCATAGATCAAACTTAGAGAACCATTGGGCCCCCTGAACCTGATTGAAGAGATCAGGAATCAAAGGAAGGGGATACTGGTTCCTTACAGTGACCTTATTCAAGTTTCGGTAATCGATGCACGGTCTAAGACCACCATCCTTCTTCCCCACGAAGAAGAAGCCAGCACCTACCGGAGAAGTAGAGGGGCGAATGTAACCCTTGGCCAGAAAAACATGACGTCATGCATTCATTACCCCATTTGGTAAGATCCCCAGTGTTCCAGTTAAACGTGGGATTATGCATCTGCAACCAGGGTAGGCCTAAAACCAAATTGGACGATAATCCCTGCATCACCAGTACAGAGCACTGCTCCAAATGCATGGAGCCAACAAGGAGTTCAAAAACAGGGGTATGCTGCGTAAAATAACCATTAGCAAGAGGAGTGGAGTCGATACCCACTACCGGGAGAGGTTTAGGCAATTCAATCAATGGCATAGCTAGAGACATAGCAAATTCCACAGACATAATATTAGCAGAAGACCCTGAATCCACAAAGGCATTGCCGGTAGCAGACCTACCACCAAAAGAGACCTGAAAGGGAAGCATGATCTTATTAGGTTTCATGTATACGGGAAATACCTGTGCGCCCAAGCGACCTCCCCGATGGTCACTTAGGCGCGGAAGTTTTCCGGCTGCTTATTCTTGCGCCTAGGACAGTTGTTCACTTGATGCTTGTCATCCCCACAGTAGAAGGAGAGACCATTCTTCCTGCGGAACTCTCTACGTTGTTGGAGAGACACGGAGGCCCCGAGTTGCATAAGTCTATCCGAGTATTCTGTGGAAGAACGAAGCAACGGCACCTCGGGAGCCATCATGGGGGAGCCAGAGGAGAAGGCACAAAAACGTTCAAGTCGTCGTTCCCTGAGACGTCGTCAAGACATACCGCTAAAGCCATTACCTGATCTAGAGAGTCAGAAGAGGGATAGTTTACTAACATGTCCTTCAGGGCGTTCGACAGACCCAATCTAAACTGGCACCTCAAGTTAGGGTCATTCCACCGAGAAGCTACACACCACTTCCTAAAGTCCGAACAGTACTCCTCAATTGGTCTCTTACCCTGACGTAAGGTCACCAGCTGACTCTCGGCAAAGGCAGTCTTGTCAGTCTCGTCATATATGAGACCTGTAGGGAGAGGCCCTGCATTTGCTGAGCCAGGGTCTCAAGGGGGTCCATAGTGTGTCAGGGACCAGGGTAGAAAAGGTATATGGCCTGTGATTATGTAATGACGGGGTAGGGAGACAGACAGGTGAGCCCTAATCTACCCGCCACTCAGTCCCTGCCTACTTGCAACGGCCCGTCCTAGGCGACGGCGTACAACTGGGCGACAGTTCCCACTCTCACTTTGTGCACGACAGACAGACAAGGGTACAAAGAAGCTAAGGGAAAAGGGGCAGATGCCCACGGCAACACCGTGAGCAACAAGAGTAGTGAACGAGCCGAGTCAAACCAGGAGTGTACCAAACGCAGAGCAAGAGAGTAGTCAGTAAAGCCAGGGTCAGTATGAAGCAGAGGACAAATAGTACAAGCAGCAGCAGCAGAGCCAGGAAACCAGCAGAATCACAGGCAAAGGAGAAGCAGGAAATGAAGGAATAAATAAACAGAGGGCGGGAGCTAGCTCCGTCTGGCCAGGCTGTGATAGGCTCTCCCACTTCTCAGCCTCCCAGCCCGAGTGGTAGATGATCGAGTCACTCTATCAGACTTAGGAGCAGGTGCAGACTGAGTAACCACGGGCGTCGACACAGAAGCTGTGTCTGGCAGATCATTTACAGGTATATCCTCTCTCCTTGCCAGAGACTCTGTCCATGTCCGCCTATGTTAAGGAGAACTTGGAGCTGGGCTTCATACAAAAGTCTTCCTCCCCGGCAGGAGCCGGGTTCTTCTTTGTCAAGAAAAAGGATGGTTCTCTGCGTCCCTGCATCGACTACCGGGTTCTCAACCAGATCACGGTAAAAATAAATATCCGTTGCCATTGATTTATGAACTGTTTGATCGTATACGAGGAGCCAAGATTTTTTCGAAGCTAGACCTGCGTGGGGCTTACATCCTAATCAGGATTCACCGGGGTGACGAATGGAAGACGGCTTTTAACACCCGTGACTGACACTATGAATATCTAGTAATGCCCTTCGGCCTGTGTAATGCTCCCTTGGTCTTCCAAGAGTTCGTTAATGACATCTTCCGTGACCTCCTCTAAGTTTGTGTTGTGGTCTATCTTGATGACATCTTGATTTTTTCTCCAGATCCTATGACTCATCAGAGACATGTCCGTCAAGTTTTGTTGTGGTTAAGGGAGAATCGCCTGTACGCCAAGTTGGAGAAGTGCATGTTTGAGAAAAGTGTTCTACCCTTCCTGGGCTACATCATCTCGGATCAAGGCCTCAAGATGGATCCTGAGAAGGTAAAGGCCGTCCTGGAATGGCCATGCCCTCAAGGCTTGAGGTTCATACAGCGCTTCGTGGGATTCGGTAATTTCTAGAGACAGTTCATTCCAAACTTCTCCTCACTGACATCTCCTATATCTTTCCTCACCAAGAAAGGCATGAATGCCAAGGTGTGTACTCCTGAGGCGGAATCCGATCTTAATAGCCTGAAGAGAGCCTTCATGTCAGCCTCTATCCTCGATCATCCAGATGTATCTCGACAGTTCTCGTTGGAGGTGGACGCCTCCTCTGTCGGTGCTGGTGCACTTCTGTTCTAGAGAGGTTCCAAGGGCAAGACTATGGTATGTGTCTATTATTGTAGACTCTTCTCTTCCGCAGAACGCAACTACTCGATTGGGGATCGGGAGTTACTGGCCATCAAATTGGCTCTGGAGGAGTGGAGACATCTACTAGAGGGCGCCGTTCATCCCATCTTGATATTCACGGACCACAAGAACCTCACCTATCTCCAAACAGCCCAATGACTGAATTCCCGTCAAGCCAGGTGGTTGCTGTTCTTTGCCCGGTTCCAGTTTGAGCTCCACTACTGTCCGGCCCACAAGAATGTGAGGGCCGATGCCTTGTCCAGGTAGTTCGAGAAAAAGGACACTATGGAGTCTCCACAGAATATTATTTATCCATCCTGCATCATCCCTGTCAACCCTCTGCAAGTTAGAGACATTCCCCTGGGGAGGACTTTTGTGCATCTGGCAGACAGAAGAAGAATCCTCCGCTGGGGACACAGTTCCAAACTGGCAGGTCACGTGGGTGCCCGTAAGACCCGAGACCTGATTGCTCATCAGTTCTGGTGGCCCACGCTGCCCAAAGACATCACAGACTTTGTCTCCTCCTGCACGGTGTGCGCAGCAAATAAAGTTGCCCACTCCAAACCGGCTGGCCTGCTCCAGCCGCTGCCTTTGCCCAATGCTCCCTGGCAACATATTGCTATGGACTTTGTCACAAACCTGCCTCCCTCTGCTAGATGCAGTACGGTCTGGGTGGTGGTGGACTGATTTTCCAAGATGGCTCATTTTTTCCACTGACTGGCCTACCTTCTGCTTCCCGACTGGGCAATCTCTTCATCCAACACATCTTCCATCTGCACGTCTTGCCTCTGCATATTGTGTCGGATCGGGGGGTTCAGTTCACCTCTAAGTTCTGGAGAGTCCTCTGCGGACTCCTCGGTGTGTAGTTGGACTTTTCCTCAGCCTACCATCCCCAGTCCAATGGTCAAGTCGAGAGAATAAATCAGATTATGGAGAGCTATGTACGACACTTTTTCTCCAGGCAGCATGATGACTGGGTGCAGCTGCTTCCTTGGGCTGAGTTCTCCTACAACAACCACACTAGTGAGTCCACCGCCTCCAGCCCATTCTTCATTATCTACGGCCAACACCCACAAATACCTCTCCCTGTTTCCACTACGTCCCAGGAACTTGCAGCTGACTCTACATTCAGGGACTTTCTACAAATCTGGCAGCAGACCCTATCTTCTATTCTGCTGGCGGTCAACTGCATGAAAAGAAAGGCAGACACAAGAAGACGAGAGCCTCCCCAGTTTTTTCCAGGCACTAAGGTCTGGCTGTCTTCTAAGAATATCCAGCTGAGGGTGCCATCTTTGCTCCCAGATTCCTCTGACCCTTTGAGATTTTGCAACAAATCAACCCTGTGTCCTACAAGCTTCGGCTGCCTCCTACCCCCAAGATCCCCAACTCCTTCCATGTCTCCCTTCTGAAACCTGTGGTCCTGAACCACTGCTCCAAGATTCCTAGTCCTGCAGTTGCTCCCAGCGGTTCATCAGATACTTTTGAGGTTAGTGAGATGCTGGACACCAAGAGAGTGGGTGGAAAAACCTTTTATTTGGTGAATTGGAAGGGGTTTGGTCATGAAGAGAGGTCCTGGGAGCCAGAGGAGAACATCAATGCTCCTACCCATCTGAAGCAGTTTCTATCTCGCTCTGGCCCCAAGAGGAGAGGGCGTAAGAGGGGGGATACTGTCATGCCCATGGCCGCGGCCCGTCAGGCTCACTCACCTACTAATGGCCGTAGCCATGGATCTGTGAGTGCTGGCCCCATCTCCTCCTCAGGAGACGCCAGCGCTCACTTCCGCTTCTCTCGGCTGGGTCCCGTAGGGTAACGACAACAAAGCTCATGCAATGCGGAAAGGGGCAGAGCCCTTCTTATAGTCTTCTTATATTTGGTACTTAAACTCAGGTGCGCGCCCACGCTCGTTCCCACACTTAAAGGGCCAGCGCGCGCACCTGAGTTTAAGTACCAAATTAGCCCATGAGCACCCTGGACTATAAGAAGGGCTCTGCCCCTTTCTGCATTGCCTGAGCTTTGTTGTAGTTACCCTAGTCTGTCTTTGAAAATGGTCTCCTAAGTGTTTTCCAGTTCCCCGTGTTTCTCGTTCCTGCTACCTGTAACCTGTATCCCGTGCTATCCTGGTCCTAGTGCCGTATTGAGTTGGAGTCGTGCTGCGCTGAGTACCACGTCTGTCCGGCTGCACTGTGCCCGCCTGCTGCCTATTCCCAGCTGAGCCTGTCTTGCTACTGTCTGAGCTACCACAGGTACACCTATACGAACTATAGACTGTGACCTTTTTTTCTGTTGGCCAGCTGCCATACCGTCAAGGCGGTACAGCCCAGTGGATCCACGTAGCCAACGTGACACTAGCTATAGCTAACATAAACTGTGAGAGTATACAGGGTGGGCCATTTATATGGATACACCTAAATAAAATGGGAATGGTTGGTGATATTAACTTCCTGTTTGTGGCACATTAGTATATGGGAGGGGGGAAACTTTTCAAGCTGGGTGTTGACCATGGCGGCCATTTTGAAGTTGGCCATTTTGTATCCAACTTTAGTTTTTTCAATGGGAAGAGGGTCATGTGACACATGAAACTTATCGAGAATTTCACAAGAAAAACAATGGTGTGCTTGGTTTTAACGTTACTTTATTCTTTCATGAGTTATTTACAAGTTTCTGACCACTTATAAAATGTGTTCAAAGTACTGCCCATTGTGTTGGATTGTCAATGCAACCCTCTTCTCCCACTCTTCACACACTGATAGCAACACCGCAGAAGAAATGCTAGCACAGGCTTCCAGTATCCGTATTTTCAGTTGCTGCACATCTCGTATCTTCACAGCATAGACAATTGCCTTCAGATGACCCCAAAGATAAAAGTCTAAGGGGGTCAGATCGGGAGGCATTTCTTCTGCGGTGTTGCTATCAGTGTGTGAAGAGTGGGAGAAGAGGGTTGCATTGACAATCCAACACAATGGGCAGCACTTTGAACATTGAAGGCGTCAACTGTACTAATCCGCGGGGGGATCTTACCCCATTACATGCCCTTGACAGTCCGGTATGGAAACAAGTAAAGGGCTTCTTTGACAAAATCTCTGGCCCTCAGTCTTCATGGTTACTGTGGCATAACCCCCTATTGCTGGAGTTGCGAGAGTTTCAGGAGGGATAGGGGTGTTTCATGTTTGGGACATTTGATTACTGATTATGTTTGGATGTTCTTTGCTCAATTGCAAGATAAATACCTGGTCCCAAACCAGGCTTTTTACAGGTTCCTTCAGTTGAGGCACGCCCTGCAAGCTTCGTTTCCTAACTACTCCAAATGTCGTGTGTGTTCCTAAACCCTCATCTTGAACTTCACTTCACTCTCACCTATAGCTAGCACCTTCCTAATTTACAAAGAGCTACTCACCAGATTTCACAACACTCGCCCTCCTCCAGCCAAACTATGTTGGCTACAGCACATCCCATCCCTGACAGACGAGGAATGGGGAGAAGCACTGGGTTCTCACCTGTTGGTGTCCCCTGCTGCTACAAACCGTCTCACCCAGCTATTTATCACCCATCAAGCATATTTAACACCGAAACATCTACATTAATCGGGGAGGCCTTCCATCCACTCAATGCATTAGATGTGCGGCTGATGACTCTTATTTCTGGCACCTTATCTGGGAATGCCCCAGGTGCATAGGTTCTGGGCTGAGGTAATACGTGTCATCATTTCCTTTTCCATAGCTCCCATAACATTAGACCCTAAAACTTGTTTGCTTGGACAGCTTGAGGATGAAGGTGCGTGGTCACCCCATCAGCGGATATTACTACGGGAAACCTTATTTATGGCACGGAAAGCAATTGCCCTGTAATGGATGGCTCCTGCTGCCCCCGAGTCACCCCAGTGGTTGATTAATGGCATGTTGCCCTTTGAGAAAATAATTTTCCATAATGAGTTGTCCGACTAAATTTGACAAAATTCGGGCTGCATGGTGTGCCTCCGCTGACACCTTGAATTCGAATTCCTAAGAGAGGGAGGTTGACTGTATTAATATCTGTAGCTTCCATGGCCACGGGCCGTCGGTTTTACTCACCTCCCGCCGCCCGCAGCCATGGATCCGTGAGCGCTGGTCCCCATCTCTTTCCTAGGAGACGCCAGCGCTCAATTCCGCTCCGTTCACCTGGGTTCCATAGGGGCCGCGCGCACGCTCGTGCATGGCCTTAAAGGGCCAGCGCGCGCACATCAGGAAATCATCATCATCAACGACCCATGATTTTCTGGTCTATAAGAAGGCCCCAGCCCTTCTGATCCTTGCCTGAGCATTGTTATTTTATCCTAGTCTGTCTTGCAAATTGTCCCCTAGTGTTTCCCATTCCAGTTGTTACCCGTGCCTTGTTACCTGTTCCTGTATCCCTTGCTGTTCTTGTTCCTGTGCCTACTAGTCTTGGTGTAAAGGATCTGCCAGACACAGCTTCTGTGTTAATGCCCATAGGTAATCAGTCTGCACCTGCTTCTATGTCTGTGAGACTGACTCCATCTTCCACCACTCAGGATGGCAGGCTTAGGAGTGGGAGAGCCTATCACAGCCTGGCCAGACGGAGCTAGCTCCCGCCCCCTGTCTATTTATACCTGCCTTTCCTGTTCCTCCTTGCTTGTGATTCTTCTCGCTTGGTTTCCTAGCTCTGCTGCAGCTTCTGTACTATTTGACCCTGCTTCATATGACCCTGGCTTACTGACTACTCTCCTGCTCTGCGTTTGGTACCTCGTACACTCCTGGTTTGACTCGCCTTGTTCACTACTCTCCTGCTCTGCGTTTGGTACCTCGTACACTCCTGGTTTGACTCGGCTCGTTCACCACTCTTGTTGTTCACGGTGTTGCCGTGGGCAACTGCCCCATTTCCCTTTGCTTCTGTGTACACTTGTCTGTTTGTCTGTCGTGCACTTATTGAGCGTCGGGACCGTCGCCCAGTTGTACCTCGTCGCCTAGGGCGGGTCGTTGCAAGTAGGCAGGGACTGAGTGGCGGGTAGATTAGGGCTCACTTGTCTGTTTCCCTACCCCCATCATTACATAATCACAAGCCCTATACCTATTCTACCCTGGTCCCTCACACTACTATGGACCTCCTTGAGACCCTGGCTCAGCAAATGCAGGGTCTCTCCCTACAGGTCCAGGCCCTGGCTCAGAGGGTCAACCAGCCTGATGCTACCATGGTAGTGCCCCTCACCTCACCTCTTGAACCCCACCTCAAGTTGCCTGACCGGTTCTCAGGGGACCGGAAGACCTTTCTCTCCTTTCGGGAGAGTTGTAGGCTCTATTTTCGCTTAAAGCCCCACTCCTCAGGTTCTGAGAGCCAGCGGGTGGGTATAATTATGTCCCGGCTCCAGGAAGGGCCCCTAGAATGGCCCTTCTCCTTGGCTCCTGACGCCCCTGCACTTTCCTCCGTTGATCTTTTATTTTCTGCTCTCGGACTCATTTATGACGAGACTGACAGGACTGCCTTTGCCGAGAGTCAGCTGGTGACCTTACGTCAGGATAAGAAACCTGTGGAGGAGTATTGTTCTGACTTTAGGAAGTGGTGCGTAGCTTCTCGGTGGAATGACCCTGCCTTAAGGTGCCAGTTTAGGTTGGGTCTGTCGAACGCCCTGAAAGACCTGCTAGTTAGCTATCCCTCTTCTGACTCCCTAGACAAGGTTATGGCTTTAGCGGTACGACTTGACCGACGTCTCAGGGAATGACAACTTGAATGTTTTTGTGTTTTCCCCTCTGACTCCCCCATGACGCCTCCCGAGGTTCCGTTGCTTCGCTCTTCCACGGAAGACTCGGAGGTACCTATGCAACTCGGGGCCTCCGTGTCCACCCGACAACGTAGAGAGTTCCGCAGGAAGAATGGTCTCTGCTTCTATTGTGGGGATGACAAGCATCAAGTGAACACCTGTCCTAGGCGTAAGAATAAGCAGCCGGAAAACTTCCGCGCCTAAGTGATCATCGGGGAGGTCACTTGGGCGCACAGGTATTTCCCGTAAATATGAAACGTAATAAAATCTTGCTTCCATTTCAGGTCTCTTTTGGTGGTAGGTCTGCTACCGGCAGTGCCTTCGTGGATTCAGGGTCTTCTGCTAATATCATGTCTGTGGAATTTGCTATGTCTCTAGCTATGCCTTTGATTGATTTGCCTAAACCTGTCCCGGTAGTGGGTATCGACTCCACTCCTCTTGCTAATGGTTATTTTACACAGCATACCCCTGTATTTGAACTCCTTGTTGGCTCCATGCATTTGGAGCAGTGCTCTGTACTGGTGATGCAGGGATTATCGTCCGATTTGGTTTTAGGCCTTCCTTGGTTGCAGTTGCATAATCCCACGTTTGACGGGAATACTGGGGATCTTACCAAATGTGGTAATGAATGCTTGACGTCATGTTTTTCTGTTAATTCTATTTCTCCCCCTGAGGAGGTAAACACGCTACCTGAGTTTGTTCAGGACTTCGCTGATGTTTTCTCTAAGGAGGCCTCCGAAGTGTTACCTCCTCATAGAGAATACGATTGCGCTATCGATTTGGTACCAGGAGCTAAGCTCCCTAAGGGTAGGATATTTAATCTCTCTTGTCCCGAACGTGAAGCCAAGAGAGAGTATATCCAGGAATGCCTGGCCAAGGGTTACATTCGCCCCTCTACTTCTCCGGTAGGTGCTGGCTTCTTCTTCGTAGGGAAGAAGGATGGTGGTCTTAGGCCATGCATTGACTACCGTAACTTGAATAAGGTCACTGTAAGGAACCAGTATCCCCTTCCTTTGATTCCTGATCTCTTTAATCAGGTTCAGGGGGCCCAATGGTTCTCTAAGTTTGATCTACGCGGGGCGTATAACCTTATCCGCATCAAAGAGGGGGATGAGTGGAAGACTGCGTTTAACACGCCCGAAGGTCATTTCGAATACCTCATCATGCCCTTTGGGTTGTGTAATGCTCCCGCGGTCTTCCAGAATTTCATAAATGAGATTTTAAGAGATTACCTGGGGGTATTTCTTGTAGTGTACCTTGATGACATACTTGTGTTTTCCAAGGACTGGTCCTCCCACATTGAGCATGTCAGGAAGGTGCTCCAGGTCCTTCGGGAAAACAAACTGTTTGCGAAGACCGAAAAATGTGTGTTTGGGGTGCAGGAGATACCATTTTTGGGTCAAATCCTCACTCCTCATGAATTCCGCATGGACCCCGCCAAGGTCCAGGCTGTGGCGGAATGGGTCCAACCTGCCTCCCGGAAGGCATTACAGTGTTTCTTGGGGTTCGCTAATTATTACAGGAGATTTATTGCTAACTTCTCGGTCATCGCTAAGCCTCTTACGGACCTCACTCGCAAGGGTGCTGATCTTCTCCGCTGGCCTCCTGAGGCTGTCCAGGCTTTTGAGGTACTTAAGAAGTGCTTTATCTCGGCCCCGGTGTTGGTTCAGCCCAACCAAATGGAGCCATTTATCGTGGAGGTTGACGCGTCCGAGGTGGGAGTGGGGGCTGTCTTGTCCCAGGGTACCAGGTCCCTCACCCCTCTCCGTCCCTGTGCCTACTTCTCCAGGAAGTTTTCGCCCACTGAGAGTAACTATGATATTGGCAACCGCGAACTCTTAGCCATTAAATGGGCATTTGAAGAGTGGCGCCACTTCCTGGAGGGGGCTAGGCACCAGGTAACGGTCCTTACTGACCACAAGAATCTGGTTTTCCTAGAATCGGCCCGCTCGATGACAACTCAATGGGCGTTATTTTTTACCAGATTCAATTTTTTGGTTACCTATAGGGCTGGGTCTAAAAATATTAAGGCTGATGCACTGTCGCATAGCTTCATGGCCAGCCCTCCTTCGGAGGAAGATCCTGCTTGTATTTTGCCTCCAGATATAATCATTTCCTCTATTGAGTCTGATTTAGTCTCTGAAATTGCTGCTGATCAAGGTTCAGCTCTCGGGAACCTTCCTGAGAACAAGCTGTTTGTTCCCCTGCAATCCCGGCTAAGGGTACTTAGGGAAAATCATGACTCCGCACTATCTGGTCATCCAGGCATCCTGGGTTCCAAGCACCTCATTGCCAGAAACTATTGGTGGCCTGGGTTGCCTAAAGACGTTAAGGCCTACGTCGCCGCTTGTGAGGTTTGTGCTAGGTCCAAGACTCCTAGGTCCCGACCAGCGGGCTTACTACGTTCTTTGCCCATTCCCCAGAGACCTTGGACCCATATCTCCATGGATTTTATCACCGATTTGCCTCCATCTCAAGGCAAGTCGGTGGTGTGGGTTGTAGTAGACCGCTTTAGTAAGATGTGCCACTTTGTGCCCCTCAAAAAACTACCCAATGCTAAGACGTTAGCTACCTTGTTTGTCAAACACATCCTGCGTCTCCATGGGCTTCCTGCCAATATTGTTTCTGACAGAGGGGTACAATTTGTTTCTTTGTTTTGGAGAGCCTTCTGTAAAAAGTTGGAGATTGATCTATCCTTCTCCTCTGCCTTCCATCCTGAGACTAATGGCCAAACCGAGAGGACTAATCAGTCTCTAGAACAATATTTAAGGTGTTTTATCTCTGACTGTCAATATGATTGGGTTTCATTCATTCCCCTCGCCGAATTTTCCCTTAATAACCGGGTCAGTAACTCGTCAGGGGTCTCCCCCTTTTTCTGTAATTTTGGGTTTAATCCACGGTTCTCTTCCATTTCACCTGGTAGTTCCAACAATCCCGAGGTAGAGGTCGTTCATCGGGAACTGTGCACAGTCTGGGCCCAGGTTCAGAAGAGCCTAGAGGCGTCCCAGAGCATACAAAAAACTCAGGCAGATAGAAGACGTTCTGCTAACCAGACAATTTTGAACGGAGCTTGCTGCTCACAGAGCATGCAGTTAGTGGGTTACAACTGGAGGGTGAAGACATGGGTGAGCAGGATCAGGTAAGTAGCTGGGTTAATGTAGTTAGGGGCAGTAGAAAGGGGTCAAAGACAAGGAAGGCCGGTCCGGTTTCTGACATTCCAGGCAAAATTGCCAAGTTGGGTGATGATGCGAGGGTGTCAGTCTCAGAAATGGCAGCCCTAGTGGATATTGATCTCCCTAACAGCCGGGAGAACAGCCCAGCTAGTAGTCGGCGGGATGGTAATGCAGGTAAGCCAAGACAATTGATAGTCGTAGGGGATTCTATAATCAGGAAGACGGATAGAATTATTTGTCGCCAAGACCACCTCAACCGAATGGTTTGCTGTCTCCCTGGTGCCAGGGTTCGGCATGTGGTGGAACGGGTGGACAAATTGCTGGGAGGGGCTGGTGATGATCCAGCTGTCGTGGTCCATGTCGGTACCAACGACAGAATAAATGGTAGGTGGAGGAGCCTTAAGAATAATTTTAAAGAACTAGGCTACAAGCTGAAGGGAAGGACCTCCAAGGTTGTATTCTCAGGAATACTGCCTGTGCCATGCGCATCACAGGAAAGACAGCGGGAGCTTAGGGAGTTAAATGCATGGCTGAAGTCTTGGTGTAGAGGAGAAGGATTTGGGTTCCTAGAGCACTGGGCTGACTTTTCATTGGGGTACAAACTGTATTCTGCAGATGATTTGCACCTAAATGGAAGGGGGTCCGCTGTGCTGGGGGAGAGAATTCTAGCTGGGGTGGCGGAGTATTTAAACTAGGGCTGAGGAGGGAGGTCAATGTAGAAAAAAAAGGGGTAGCCAGGTTAGAGAGGGGTCAGACTATATTGGTGGGGGGAGAAACAGAATGTGGGGAGAGGACTAGACAACAAGATAAGGAGATCCTTTCGTTACAAAACATCAGTGTAAATAAAAAGGACCGATTAATGTCAAATCACATTTCTGATAATAAAAGTGAAAAACTGACAGGCAAGTTAAAGTGTATGTTCACAAATGCCAGAAGTCTAGCAAGCAAAATGGGGGAGCTGGAGGCCTTGATACTGGAAGAAAATATAGATATAGTTGGTGTTGCTGAAACATGGCTGGACTCTTCACATGACTGGGCTGTAAATCTACAGGGTTTTACACTTTTTCGTAAAGACAGGACAAATAGGAAAGGTGGTGGTGTATGTCTGTATGTGAGAAGTGATATGAAGGCGAGTGTGAAAGAGACAATAGTGGGTGAAGACTGTGAGGAGGTTGAAACCTTGTGGGTGGAACTAGAAAGGGAGGTAAACACTGAAAAAATTACTTTTGGTGTAATCTATAGACCCCCCAATATAACTGAGGAGATGGAAGTTCAGCTATATAAACAGATGGAGCGGGCTGCACAGGCGGGTACTGTAGTGATAATGGGAGATTTTAATTTCCGGGATATTAATTGGTGTCATGGTTCGGCTTCAACTGCAAAGGGGAGACATTTCCTCAACCTGTTGCAGGAAAATTTTATGGGCCAGTTTGTGGAAGACCCGACTAGAGGTGAGGCTCTGTTGGATCTGGTCATTTCTAATAATGCAGATCTTGTTGGGAATGTCAATGTTCGTGAAAACCTCGGTAACAGTGATCACAATATAGTTACATTTTACCTATACTGTAAAAAACAAACGCAGGCTGGGAGGGCAAAAACATTTAATTTTAAGAAAGCCAATTTCCCCAGGATGAGGGCGGCAATTCAGGATATGGACTGGGAAGAACTAATGTCAAATAATGGAACAAATGATAAATGGGAGATTTTCAAATCTACTTTGAGTTATTATAGTGCAAAATTTATTCCTACAGGTAATAAGTATAAACGACTCAAATTAAACCCCACATGGCTTACACCTTCTGTGAAAGGGGCAATACATGACAAAAAAAGGGCATTTAAAAAATACAAATCTGAGGGTACAGCTGTAGCCTTTGTAAAATATAAAGAGCTTAATAAAATCTGTAAAAATGTAATAAAATTAGCAAAAATACAAAATGAAAGGCAGGTGGCCAGGGATAGTAAAACAAATCCCAAAAAATTCTTCAAGTATATAAATGCAAAAAAGCCCAGGTCTGAACATGTAGGACCCCTAGATAATGGTAATGGGGAGTTGGTCACAGGGGATCAAGAGAAGGCAGAGTTACTAAATGGGTTCTTTAGCTCTGTATATACAACAGAAGAAAGAGCAGCTGATGTAGCCGGTGCCAGTGCTGTTAATATATCAGTTGATATACTGAATTGGATGAATGTAGAGATGGTCCAAGCTAAATTAAATAAAATAAATGTGCACAAGGCTCCGGGACCAGATGGGTTACACCCTAGAATTCTTAAAGAGCTTAGTTCAGTTATTTCTGTCCCCCTTTTCATAATATTCAGAGAATCTCTAGTGACTGGTATAGTGCCAAGGGACTGGCGCAGGGCAAATGTGGTGCCTATTTTCAAAAAGGGCTCTAGGTCTTCCCCGGGTAATTATAGACCAGTAAGCTTAACATCCATCGTGGGGAAAATGTTTGAGGGGCTATTGAGGGACTATATACAGGATTATGTGACAATAAATAGCATTATAAGTGACAGCCAGCACGGTTTTACTAAGGACAGAAGTTGTCAAACTAACCTAATCTGTTTTTATGAAGAGGTGAGCAGAAGTCTAGACAGAGGGGCCGCTGTGGATTTAGTGTTTTTGGACTTTGCAAAGGCATTTGACACTGTCCCCCATAGACGCCTAATGGGTAAATTAAGGACTATAGGTTTAGAAAATATAGTTTGTAATTGGATTGAGAATTGGCTCAAGGACCGTATCCAGGGAGTTGTGGTCAATGATTCCTTCTCTGAATGGTCACCGGTTATAAGTGGTGTACCCCAGGGTTCAGTGCTGGGACCACTATTATTCAACTTATTTATTAATGATATAGATGATGGGATTAATAGCACGATTTCTATTTTTGCAGATGACACCAAGCTATGTAATATAGTTCAGTCTATGGAAGATGTTCATGAATTGCAGGCAGATTTAAACATACTAAGTGTTTGGGCGTGCACTTGGCAGATGAAGTTTAATGTAGATAAATGTAAAGTTATGCATCTGGGTACCAACAACCTGCATGCATCATATGTCCTAGGGGGCGCTTCACTGGCGGATTCACTTGTTGAGAAGGATCTGGGTGTACTTGTAAATCATAAACTCAATAACAGCATGCAGTGTCAATCAGCTGCTTCAAAGGCCAGCAGGATATTGTCGTGTATTAAAAGAGGCATGGACTCGCGGGACAGGGATGTAATAATGCCACTTTACAAAGCATTAGTGAGGCCTCATCTAGAATATGCAGTTCAGTTCTGGGCTCCAGTTCATAGAAAGGATGCCCTGGAGTTGGAAAAAATACAAAGAAGAGCAACGAAGCTAATAAGGGGCATGGAGAATTTAAGTTATGAGGAAAGATTGAAAGAATTAAACCTATTTAGCCTTGAAAAAAGACGACTAAGGGGGGACACGATTAACTTATATAAATATATTAATGGCGCATACAAAAAATATGGTGATATCCTGTTCCTTGTAAAACCCGCTCAAAAAACAAGGGGGCACTCCCTCCGTCTGGAGAAAAAAAGGTTCAAGCTGCAGAGGCGACAAGGCTTCTTTACAGTAAGAACGGTGAATTTATGGAATAGCCTACCGCAGGAGCTGGTCACAGCAGGGACAGTAGATGGCTTTAAAAAAGGGTTAGATAATTTCCTAGAACAAAAAAATATTAGCTCCTATGTATAGAAATTTTTCCTTCCCTTTTCCCTTCCCTTGGTTGAACTTGATGGACATGTGTCTTTTTTCAGCCGTACTAACTATGTAACTATGTAACTATGTAACCCCTTGTTTATGGTCGGGGATCTGGTGTGGCTATCGTCAAAGAACTTGCGCCTTAAAGTCCCGTCCAAGAAGTTTGCTCCCCGGTTTATAGGGCCGTACAAGGTCATTGAAGTCCTCAATCCTGTCTCCTTCCGACTGGAGTTGCCCCCATCTTTTCGAGTACACGACGTGTTTCATGCCTCCCTCCTTAAACGCTGCTCCCCGTCCTTGGCTCCCTCGAGGAAACCTCCTGTCCCCGTTCTCACCCCTGAGGGGGTAGAATTCGAGGTGGCCAAGATTGTGGACAGCAAGATGGTCCAAGGCTCCCTCCAGTACCTGGTCCATTGGAGAGGATACGGGCCTGAGGAGAGGACTTGGGTACCCGCCCGGGATGTTCACGCTGGGGTATTGGTCAGGAGGTTCCACCTTCGTTTCCCCAATAAACCAGGTCCATCTAGAAAGGGTCCGGTGGCCCCTCATAAAAGGGGGGGTACTGTTAAGGATCTGCCAGTCACAGCTTCTGTATCCACGCCCATAGGTAATCAGTCTGCACCTGCTTCTATGTCTGTGAGACTGACTCCATCTTCCACCACTCAGGATGGCAGGCTTAGGAGTGGGAGAGCCTATCACAGCCTGGCCAGACGGAGCTAGCTCCCGCCCTCTGTCTATTTATACCTGCCTTTCCTGTTCCTCCTTGCTTGTGATTCTTCTCTGTTGGTTTCCTGGCCCTGCTGCAGCTTCTTGAACTACTTGTCCCTGCTTTGTATTGACCCTGGCTTACTGACTACTCTTCTGCTCTGCGTTTGGTACCTCGTACACTCCTGGTTTGACTCGGCTTGTTCACTACTCTCCTGCTCTACGTTTGGCACCTCGTACTCTCCTGGTTTGACTCGGCTCGTTTACTACTCTTGTTGCTCACGGTGTTGCCGTGGGCAACTGCCCAGTTTCCCTTTGTTCTGTGTTTCCTTGTCTGTTGTCTGTCATGCACTTATTGAGTGTAGGGACCGTCGCCCAGTTGTACCCCGTCGCCAAGGGCGGGTCGTTGCAAGTAGGCAGGGACTGAGTGGCGGGTAGATTAGGGCTCACTTGTCTGTTTCCCTATCCCTGTCATTACACAGTGTACTGATAATAAATATACATTACCTCCAGCCAGGACGTGATGTGTATTCAGAATCCTGACCACTTCTGTAGCGTCTCTATGATTTACAGCATAGCAGGCGTAGTCTCGCGAGATTACACTGTAAACTGTCATTCACAGCGAGATCTCGCTGTGCTGTGCTGTAAATCACAGAGACGCTATAGAAGTGGTCAGGATTCTGAATACACATCACGTCCTGGCTGGAGGTAATGTATATTCATTATCAGGACACTGCAGTAATGTTAGTGTGTGTGTGTATGAGGCTGCAGATAGCGATATAGCTATATCACTATCTGCAGAGTAAATGAATGGAGAGAAGTGTATGACGCTGATTGGTCAGCGTCATACACCTCTACACAACGCCCACTTGGTCATATAGTAAAACACGCCCAGTTGTCCATTGAGAAACTCATTAGCATAAAGCTAATATAGGTCATAACTCAGTCAAAAATGATCGTTTTTCTAAATAAAAACACTGCTGTAATCTACATTACAGCGCCGATCACATCATGTACAATATAGGCCACTTATAATCTGGTTGTCACAGCGCGGGGTGTGGACCCACTTGGCCGTACTGCGTAGCGGGGTAGCAGCTGGCCAACAAGGTACAAAACAATGTCTATAGTTCAAAACGGGTACCTGAGGCAATGTAGACAGTGGCAGGATCACGACTTGGCTTTCACAGCAGGTGACGCCACGGATGAGGCGGAAGACATGACTTGACTTTCGCAGCAGGTGACGCCGCGGATGAAGCGAAAGACACGACTTGACTTTCGCAGCAGGTGATGCCGCGGATGCGGCGGAAGACACGACTTGACTTTTACAGCAGGTAACGATAGTACGGGATACAGGGTACAGGCAGCAGGAACAGGCAACACTGGGAACTGGAAAACACTGGGAGACCTTTAGCAAGACAGACTAGGGTATACAACAATGCTCAGGCAAGGAACCAGTGGGCAGAGCCCCTTTTTATAGTCCAGCAGCCATTTGGGCTGATAACTGATTACTGGCAGCTGGACGCTTACTGGCCCTTTAAGGCCGTGCACACGCGGGCGCGCGCCACCCGGCGGGGAACGGCGCGAGGACCCGGAAGACAGTGCCGGCGTCAGCCAGAGGGAGGAGGACGCCGAGCAGAGAGGTGTCCATGGCCGGGATCGTCAGGGGGTGAGTTAGAACGGCGATCCCCGGCCATGGACGTAACACTGGTGACAGAGACTCTTTAAGAGCTCCTCTCTTGGTAAAGATAAGACCCTATTTTTATGTGACTCTAACAATCGTTTTGGATAGCCCCCTGAATAAAATTCGAGGTCATAGTTTCAAGTGATAGACTTAAACCAGATTAGTCATCAACAATGCGTTTCGCCCTAATCATTTGACTATAGGGCAATGATCGTATCGTATTCCTCAGATGACAACTTTCAAATCATAAAAACAAATTCCAAACTATTTCTTTTGTATGTAATTTAGTCCTAAATTTGTTGTCATCGATCATGACGGTAACATCCAAAAATTGGATGGAATCAGTAGAGTGAACCATGGTAAATTGCATATCATCATCTAACGTGTTCAGAAATCAGTGAAAATACATCAGAGATGTCTCAGTATCTATCCAGATGAGGAAGATGTCTATATATCTCCACTACCTCAGCACATGTATGAAGTGGTGGGATGCATAGATCAACATCTCCTCCATCATATCCATAAAAATGTTTGCATAGGATGGCGCCATGTTGGACCCCATAGCTGTCCCAATAAGTTGTATATAATATCTATCCCCAAAGGAAAAATAATTAAAGTTCAAAATAAGTTCCACAAGTGATATAATGAATTCACGAGCTGATGCCGTATAATTAGAAGTACATAATCTGCATCTAACTGCCTCAATACCCTTGTTGTCACTAATAGATGTGTACAAGGACACCACCTCGAAGGACACCAAAAGCAAAACCCGAGGCAGCATCACCTGTTTCAATTTGTGTAAAAATTGGAGTTATCCCTGATATACGATTTTCTGTCAACAACAAAAACCATCAAAATTAAATCGACAAAGATAGAAATATTATTAAGTAACGAACCCCTCCCAGATACAATAAGACGACCCGTGGTGGGTATATTAGACTTTTAAGTATTTTAGGAAGTAAATACAGGCAGGGCGTAGTTGGATGTTCAACAATCAAAATCTTCTCAAGGGCTTGATAAATAATGCCTTCAACAGATGCTTGTGTAACAATGATTTAATTCTACGTTCTTTATCACATTTGGGGTCACTATTCAACATTCGATACATATTGGTGTCCTGTAATTGTCTATTTGCCTCATTAATATACATATTGGAGTCCATAACCACGACCACACCCCCTTTGTCTGCGGGTTTGATAGTGAGGTCGTGGTTATGGACCAATTCATTAATTGCCTGCCTTTCCAATGTAGTAATGTTTGGATACTTGAAATTACTGTCAAATGTCAATGACCTTAATGCACACAGATATTTTTTGACTAATTCCATAAAGGTTTCAATAGGATGTGAGTTTAAAGGGGGTTGAAAGGTGCTCTCATTATATAATCCAAACTTTATAAAACACATATCTTGAGGATTAACGCCTGAAACAACATCACTGGATTGAGAATCAAACCAAACCTTTCATTTAACTGATCTGACAAAGTTGTGAAGATCTAGTTCCAACTGGAACCAGTCCAGACCTTGACTTGGGCAAAAGGAAAGAGTTTTAGATAAAATCTGTAATTGGGCTTCACACAATATATGTGTAAAGGATCTGCCAGGCACAGCTTCGGGGTTAACTCCCATAATTAATCAGTCAGCTCCTGAATCTACATCCCTGAGACTGACTCCAGCTTCCACCACTCAGGCTGGCAGGCTTAGGAGTGGGAGAGCCTATCGCAACCTGGCCAGACTCAGCTAGCTCCCGCCCTCGGTCTATTTAAAGGAACAGTGTCACCACAAAAAAAAATTTCATGTCAGTTTTATGTTAGTGTTTTATTAAAAACGTTTTTATTTATTTGTGTGTTTGTGTGTTACTTTTTTATATTTTTTCACTTTTTCTTCCCTATGGGGGCTGCCATTTTTTTTTCCATTTCTGTATGTGTCGATTAACGACACATACAGACATGGAATACGGCAGCCACAGTCCCATAGGGACTGCGAACGGGGCCCGTCCCATCCACTTCTGTGTACGCCGTCTGTGTGGGAACGGCGCATGCGCCGCTCCCACACAGTCCAATTTGAAATGCGCGCCGTCCGGCGCCATTTTCCTGTGGACCGGAAGTCGCGGCCGGACAGTAAGATTACTACTTCCGGTCGCGGCTTCCGGACTTGTGCACTTGGACCAGCGGCAGCAGACGGAGCGGACGGGCCGGAGGGAACCGCGGCGGCAGGAGCAGGTAAGAGATTTCTATGTATGTTCGTGTTTGTGTGTGTTTACTACTGTATGTAAACCTACTACACTGTGTGTTAGCTCAAAAAATGGCGACACACAGTGTAGGAGGTTAGACCGTTCAATCCCCTCGTTTATCCCGGCACTAGCCAGGATAAAGGAGGGGAGGATTCTCAGAGCTCACTAGAGCGAGTGCTTTTTTCCCAATTTTGCAGCAAAAAGCAATGTGGTTGCTTTACCACATGCAATGCTGCAATTTTGGGAATAGCTCCATCTAGTGACCAGCACTGGGAAATATTATAAATTAGAATCTAATTTATAATATTTCCTGACTCGTGAAAAAAATAAAAAAAATTTGAACAATGTTTAATCACCTACACACTAAATGTTTAATAAAAAAAAAAAAACATGTTTTGCTGGCAACACATTCCCTTTAAGCCTGCCCTTCCTGTCCCTCGGTGCTTGTGATTCTTTTCGTGTGGTTTCCTGGCCCAGCTACAGCTCCTTCTATTTTGATCCTGCTCCATACAGACCCTGGCTTACTGACTACTCTTCTGCTCTTCGTTTGGTACCTCGCACACTCCTGGCTTGACTCGGCTCGTTCACCACTCTGGTTGCTCACGGTGTTGCCGTGGGCAACTGCCCCTTTCCCTTGCTTGTATTCCCTTGTATGTTTGTCGTGTTTGTCGTGCACTTACTGAGCGCAGGGACCGCCGCCCAGTTGTACCCCGTCGCCTAGGGCGGGTCGTTGCAAGTAGGCAGGGACAGAGTGGCGGGTAGACTAGGGCTCACTTGTCCGTTTCCCTACCCCCCGTCATTACAATATGAGAAGAAATATTTACCACTGTTTGTGGGAGTTCTTTTTGCTGCTGTTGTGTTGGGTCTTTTGTACTTGTATTTGTTGATGTTTCTGAGAACAGATTCTTCCTCCCTTTGTATCTCTTGCGTCCCGCTCTCCTGGTAATTTTTCTTTTAATGCATTGTTGGGCTCTAAAAAATCAACCTGGTTGACATGGTTAACAATTTGATCGTTACTGGAGAAACGTTCCTGGTTATGGTCATCGATATTAGAATTTTTTTGATCGCGTGGTTTACGGTCTCGTCTTGGCTGTCCATTTGATTTTTCCATGAAATTGCCCCATGTATATACATGACCCGTCTTATAATCAAGTTGGTCTCTATACCACTTCCTTTTGTTTTTTGTATCCTCTGTTTTGGATCTTACTTTAATTAGCGATATATGTAGTTTCTCCATATTTTTAGAGTAACCAAGTCCCTTTGTAAAAAATCCATATTGAGCAAAATCGTTTCTAAAGCATATTTGTTAGACAATTGCTCATATTTCATGCGAAACTCATCGTGTTGCATGTGCATCGTGGGTTTTAGCTGTGACCTCATACCACAAGGAACCATACTATTTTTATAGTACTGTCCAAGTGTTAAGAGATGTAATTCAACATTAATCAGGCGTTTAGACTCAAATTCCAAATTGCGTTTAACATCAGGTAGTGACGGAATACTAAAAAATGAAACATCACCTCCCACTTCACTTAAAATCTTTGCAATTTCCTCCTCAGTAAATGCAAATGTGTTGGCTGAAGGCATATCCAAAGGAATAGCGGTTTGTTCCATGATGAAAGTAGTATAGCAATAAACGTGGTGCCAGCTAGTCGGATCGAAACATAGACAAAAAAAGAAGATTAGCAGCATTCACTAAAATGAAATGATTCCTGGGTGCCCAGCAAGTAGTCCTGATCCTTGGACTAAATAGAGTATTCAAAACAAGATTTTGCAGCACTCCGGTAGATAATTAAAAATATAATTTATTCAGGCAACATCAGACAGTGCAATGTTTCAGTCCTACAATAGGACCATTTTCAAGCATAGTGATACAAGGGTCAACCTAGTTTATATAGCACATTCTCAATTTACATAATTAGCCTCATTATAGTGATAAAAAAATTGTGAAAAGCAAAAATCGTGATAATTAAAAATATTTAAGGTTTCAACAAAAGATAAAATTGATACAAAGTGAAAAAGTGTCAATAAATATATAATAAATATACATACAAATATTGACATGATACAAGAAATACCTGATTTAGGCTATGTTCACACGGAGTATTTTGGGGGAGGAATATCTGCCTCAAAGTTCCAAACGGAATTTTGAGGCAGATATTCCTCCCCCAAAATACTCC